>NC_091289.1:176421711-176759211 GCF_032444005.1 Ranitomeya imitator
TCTCAGAAATCCTATACGGACCAATAAAACGAGGTTTAAATTTAGGAGAGGAAACCTTCATAGGAATATGACGAGAAGATAACCAAACCAGATCCCCAACACGAAGTCGGGGACCCACACGGCGTCTGTGATTAGCGAAAAGTTGAGCCTTCTCCTGGGACAAGGTCAAATTGTCCACTGGAAAAACAAAATCCAGCTCACCATACCGACATTCCCAGGAGCTCGGAGCACGGAACCGCTGTGTCAGGGCGTGGACGAACAGGAAAGAGAAGGAGATCCAGCTCAACGAAATAGTGAAAAATCCATAATTTATTTCACTTAAAATATAGTGAAAGGACAAAACAAGGTCAACGCGTTTCCGGTGACTAACCACCCTTAATCATGATTAAGGGTGGTTAGTCACCGGAAACGCGTTGACCTTGTTTTTATAATTTTTTCTGTATGCTGATGTTTTGTCCTTTCACTATATTTTAATTGAAATAAATTATGGATTTTTCACTATTTCGTTGAGCTGGATCTCCTTGTCTTTCAAATTGTCCACTACCTGAGTCCAGATCTGCTGCAACCTGTCCACCACAGAATCCACACCAGGACAGTCCGAAGACTCAACCTGTCCTGAAGAGAAACGAGGATGGAACCCAGAATTGCAGAAAAATGGAGAGACCAAGGTAGCCGAGCTGGCCCGTTTATTAAGGGCGAACTCAGCCAACGGCAAAAAGGACACCCAATCATCCTGGTCTGCAGAAACAAAACATCTCAGATATGTTTCCAAGGTCTGATTGGTTCGTTCGGTCTGGCCATTAGTCTGAGGATGGAAAGCCGAGGAAAAAGATAGGTCAATGCCCATCCTACCACAAAAGGCTCGCCAGAACCTTGAAACAAACTGGGAACCTCTGTCAGAAACAATATTCTCAGGAATGCCATGCAAATGAACCACATGCTGGAAGAACAAAGGCACCAAATCAGAGGAGGAAGGCAATTTAACCAAGGGCACCAGATGGACCATTTTAGAAAAGCGATCACAGACCACCCAAATGACTGACATCTTTTGAGAAACGGGAAGGTCAGAAATGAAATCCATCGAAATATGTGTCCAAGGCCTCTTCGGGACCGGCAAGGGCAAAAGCAACCCACTAGCACGTGAACAGCAGGGCTTAGCCCTAGCACAAATCCCACAGGACTGCACAAAAGTATGTACATCCCGTGACAGAGATGGCCACCAGAAGTATCTAGCCACTAACTCTCTGGTACCAAAGATTCCTGGATGACCAGCCAACACCGAACAATGAAGTTCAGAGATAACTTTACTAGTCCACCTATCAGGGACGAACAGTTTCTCGGCCGGACAACGATCAGGTTTATTAGCCTGAAATTTTTGCAACACTCGTCGCAAATCAGGGGAGATGGCAGACACAATGACTCCTTCCTTGAGGATACTCGCCGGCTCAGATAAACCCGGAGAGTCGGGCACAAAACTCCTAGACAGAGCATCCGCCTTCACATTTTTAGAGCCCGGAAGGTACGAAATCACAAAATCGAAGCGAGCAAAAAATAACGACCAACGGGCCTGTCTAGGATTCAAGCGCTTGGCAGACTCGAGATAAGTAAGGTTCTTATGATCAGTCAATACCACCACGCGATGCTTAGCTCCTTCAAGCCAATGACGCCACTCCTCGGATGCCCACTTCATGGCCAGCAACTCTCGGTTGCCCACATCATAATTACGCTCAGCAGCAGAAAACTTCCTGGAAAAGAAAGCACATGGTTTCAACACTGAGCAACCAGAACCTCTCTGTGACAAAACCGCCCCTGCTCCAATCTCAGAAGCATCAACCTCGACCTGGAACGGAAGAGAAACATCTGGTTGACACAACAAAGGGGCAGAACAAAAACGACGCTTCAACTCCTGAAAAGCTTCTACGGCAGCAGAAGACCAATTAACCAAATCAGCACCCTTCTTGGTCAAATCGGTCAATGGTTTGGCAATGCTAGAAAAATTACAGATGAAGCGACGATAAAAATTAGCAAAGCCCAGGAACTTTTGCAGACTTTTCAGAGATGTCGGCTGAGTCCAATCCTGGATGGCTTGGACCTTAACCGGATCCATCTCGATAGTAGAAGGGGAAAAGATCAACCCCAAAAATGAAACTTTCTGCACACCGAAGAGACACTTTGATCCCTTCACGAACAAAGAATTAGCACGCAGGACCTGGAAAACCATTCTGACCTGCTTCACATGAGACTCCCAATCATCTGAGAAGATCAAAATGTCATCCAAATAAACAATCAGGAATTTATCCAGATACTCACAGAAGATGTCATGCATAAAAGACTGAAAAACAGATGGAGCATTGGCAAGTCCGAACGGCATCACTAGATACTCAAAATGACCCTCGGGCGTATTAAATGCCGTTTTCCATTCATCTCCTTGCCTGATTCTCACCAGATTATACGCACCACGAAGATCTATCTTAGTGAACCAACTAGCCCCCTTAATCCGAGCAAACAAGTCAGATAACAATGGCAAGGGATAATGAAACTTAACAGTGATCTTATTAAGAAGGCGGTAATCAATACACGGTCTCAGCGAACCATCCTTCTTGGCTACAAAGAAGAACCCTGCTCCCAGTGGTGATGACGATGGGCGAATATGTCCCTTCTCCAGGGATTCCTTACATAACTGCGCATAGCGGTGTGTTCAGGCACGGATAAATTAAATAAACGACCTTTAGGGAATTTACTACCAGGAATCAAATTGATAGCACAATCACAATCCCTATGCGGAGGTAGGGCATCGGACTTGGGCTCTTCAAATACATCCTGATAATCAGACAAGAACTCTGGGACCTCAGAAGGAGTGGATGACGAAATAGACAAAAATGGAACATCACCATGTACCCCCTGACAACCCCAGCTGGATACCGACATAGAGTTCCAATCCAATACTGGATTATGTGTTGTGAATTCTGTGGCTGAATTCACTCCTGTGGTCACAAGTGGTACTGCAGTTTCTGAGCTTCCTCCCTCAGGTGTTCTGGTGAGCTCGTTAACTGCTTCATTACTTAACTCCGCCTGATGCTGCTATCCTTGCTCCTTGTCAATGTTTCAGTGTTGGATCTGAGCTTCTCCTGAGTGTTCCTGTGACCTGCTGCTCTGTATAGCTAAGTGCTTTTTGCTTTTTTGTTGCTTTTTTTCTGTCCAGCTTGTCTTTTGTTTTGCTGGAAGCTCTGAGACGCAAAGGGTGTACCGCCGTGCCGTTAGTTCGGCACGGTGGGTTTTTTTTGCCCCTTTGCGTGGTTTTGCTTTAGGGTTTTTTGTAGACTGCAAAGTTCGCTTTACTGTCCTCGCTCTGTCCTAGAATATCGGGCCCCACTTTGCTGAATCTATTTCATCCCTACGTTTTGTCTTTTCATCTTACTCACAGTCATTATATGTGGGGGGCTGCCTTTTCCTTTGGGGAATTTCTCTGGGGCAAGTCAGGCCTATTTTTCTATCTTCAGGCTAGCTAGTTTCTTAGGCTGTGCCGAGTTGCCTAGGTAGTTGTTAGGCGCAATCCACAGCCGCTTTTAGTTGTGTTTAGGATAGGATCAGGTGTGCAGTCTACAGAGTTTCCACGTCTCAGAGCTCGTTCTTGTATTTTTGGGTATTTGTCAGATCACTGTGTGCGCTCTGATCGCTAAGCACACTGTGTTTCTGGATTGCCTTCATAACACCTGTCATTAGCAAACATAACAGTACAAGGAGCCCAAACTAATGATTCTCAATAGAGGGAAAGAAAAAGTTCTGACATCATTTTTTTTTTTTTTTTTTTTTCTGCTCTGTGTTCACTTTTTTTTTTTCCCCTAGACATTTGGGTGATTCTGGACACAGGTGTGGACATGGATATTCAGGGTATGTGCTCTTCAATGGATAATCTCGTTATAAATGTACAAAAAATTCAAGATACTATTGATCAGAAATCTATGTTAGAACCAAGAATTCCTATTCCTGATTTGTTTTTTGGAGATAGAACTAAGTTTCTAAGTTTCAAAAATAATTGTAAGCTATTTCTGGCCTTGAAACCTCATTCTTCTGGTAATCCTATTCAACAGGTTTTGATTATTATTTCTTTTTTGCGCGGCGACCCTCAAGACTGGGCATTTTCTCTTGCGCCAGGAGACCCTGCATTGAGTAGTGTCGATGCGTTTTTCCTGGCGCTCGGATTGCTGTACGATGAGCCTAATTCAGTGGATCAGGCTGAGAAAAATTTGCTGGCTTTGTGCCAGGGTCAGGATGATATAGAAGTATATTGTCAGAAATTTAGGAAATGGTCAGTACTCACTCAGTGGAATGAATCTGCGCTGGCAGCTTTGTTCAGAAAGGGTCTCTCTGAGGCTCTTAAGGATGTCATGGTGGGATTTCCTATGCCTGCTGGTTTGAATGAGTCTTTGTCTTTGGCCATTCAGATCGGTCGACGCTTGCGCGAGCGTAAATCTGTGCACCATTTGGCGGTACTGCCTGAGGTTAAACCTGAGCCTATGCAGTGCGATAGGACTATGACTAGAGTTGAACGGCAGGAATACAGACGTCTGAATGGTCTGTGTTTCTACTGTGGTGATTCCACTCATGCTATTTCTGATTGTCCTAAGCGCACTAAGCGGTCCGCTAGGTCTGCCGTCATTGGTACTGTACAGTCCAAATTCCTTCTGTCCATTACCTTGATATGCTCTTTGTCGTCGTTTTCTGTCATGGCGTTTGTGGATTCGGGCGCTGCCCTGAATCTGATGGATTTGGATTATGCTAAACGTTGTGGGTTTTTCTTGGAGCCTTTGCGGTGTCCTATTCCATTGAGAGGAATTGATGCTACACCTTTGGCCAAGAATAAACCTCAATACTGGGCCCAGCTGACCATGTGCATGGCTCCTGCACATCAGGAAGTTATTCGCTTTCTGGTGTTGCATAATCTGCATGATGTGGTCGTGTTGGGGTTGACATGGCTACAAACCCATAATCCAGTATTGGATTGGAATTCCATGTCGGTATCCAGCTGGGGTTGTCAGGGGGTACATGGTGATGTTCCATTTTTGTCGATTTCGTCATCCACCCCTTCTGAGGTCCCAGAGTTCTTGTCTGATTATCAGGATGTATTTGAAGAGCCCAAGTCCGATGCTCTACCTCCGCATAGGGATTGTGATTGTGCTATCAATTTGATTCCTGGTAGTAAATTCCCTAAAGGTCGATTATTTAATTTATCCGTGCCCGAACACGCCGCTATGCGCAGTTATGTGAAGGAATCCCTGGAGAAGGGACATATTCGCCCATCGTCATCACCACTGGGAGCAGGGTTCTTCTTTGTAGCCAAGAAGGATGGTTCGCTGAGACCGTGTATTGATTACCGCCTTCTTAATAAGATCACTGTTAAATTTCAGTATCCCTTGCCATTGTTATCTGACTTGTTTGCTCGGATTAAGGGGGCTAGTTGGTTCACTAAGATAGATCTTCGTGGTGCGTATAATCTGGTGAGAATCAGGCAAGGAGATGAATGGAAAACTGCATTTAATACGCCCGAGGGTCATTTTGAGTATCTAGTGATGCCGTTCGGACTTGCCAATGCTCCATCTGTGTTTCAGTCTTTTATGCATGACATCTTCCGTGAGTATCTGGATAAATTCCTGATTGTTTACTTGGATGACATTTTGATCTTCTCAGATGATTGGGAGTCTCATGTGAAGCAGGTCAGAATGGTTTTTCAGGTCCTGCGTGCTAACTCTTTGTTTGTGAAGGGATCAAAGTGTCTCTTCGGTGTGCAGAAAGTTTCATTTTTGGGGTTCATCTTTACCCCTTCTACTATCGAGATGGATCCAGTTAAGGTCCAAGCCATCCAGGATTGGATTCAGCCGACATCTCTGAAAAGTCTGCAAAAGTTCATGGGCTTTGCTATATTTTATCGTCGCTTCATCTGTAATTTTTCTAGCATTGCCAAACCATTGACCGATTTGACCAAGAAGGGTGCTGATTTGGTTAATTGGTCTTCTGCTGCTGTGGAAGCTTTTCATGAGTTGAAGCGTCGTTTTTGTTCTGCCCCTGTGTTGTGTCAGCCAGATGTTTCTCTTCCGTTCCAGGTCGAGGTTGATGCTTCTGAGATTGGAGCAGGGGCAGTTTTGTCACAGAGAGGTTCTGATTGCTCAGTGATGAAACCATGTGCTTTCTTTTCCAGGAAGTTTTCGCCCGCTGAGCGTAATTATGATGTGGGCAATCGAGAGTTGCTGGCCATGAAGTGGGCATTCGAGGAGTGGCGTCATTGGCTTGAAGGAGCTAAGCATCGCGTGGTGGTATTGACTGATCATAAGAACTTGACTTATCTCGAGTCTGCCAAGCGCTTGAATCCTAGACAGGCCCGTTGGTCGTTATTTTTTGCCCGCTTCGACTTTGTGATTTCGTACCTTCCGGGCTCTAAAAATGTGAAGGCGGATGCTCTGTCTAGGAGTTTTGTGCCCGACTCTCCGGGTTTATCTGAGCCAGCGGGTATCCTCAAGGAAGGAGTCATTGTGTCTGCCATCTCCCCTGATTTGCGGCGGGTGCTGCAAAAATTTCAGGCGAATAAACCTGATCGTTGTCCAGCAGAGAAACTGTTCGTCCCTGATAGGTGGACTAATAAACTTATCTCTGAACTTCATTGTTCGGTGTTGGCTGGTCATCCTGGAATCTTTGGTACCAGAGAGTTAGTGGCTAGATCCTTCTGGTGGCCATCTCTGTCACGGGATGCACGTACTTTTGTGCAGTCCTGTGGGATTTGTGCTAGGGCTAAGCCCTGCTGTTCTCGTGCCAGTGGGTTGCTTTTGCCCTTGCCGGTCCCAAAGAGGCCTTGGACACATATTTCGATGGATTTCATTTCTGACCTTCCCGTTTCTCAAAAGATGTCAGTCATTTGGGTGGTCTGTGATCGCTTTTCTAAAATGGTCCATCTGGTGCCCTTGGCTAAATTGCCTTCCTCCTCTGATTTGGTACCTTTGTTCTTTCAGCATGTGGTTCGGTTGCATGGCATTCCTGAGAATATTGTTTCTGACAGAGGTTCCCAGTTTGTTTCAAGGTTTTGGCGAGCCTTTTGTGGTAGGATGGGCATTGACCTATCCTTTTCCTCGGCTTTCCATACTCAGACTAATGGCCAGACCGAACGAACCAATCAGACCTTGGAAACATATCTGAGATGTTTTGTTTCTGCAGACCAGGATGATTGGGTGTCCTTTTTGCCGTTGGCTGAGTTCGCCCTTAATAATCGGGCCAGCTCGGCTACCTTGGTTTCTCCATTTTTTTGCAATTCTGGGTTCCATCCTCGTTTCTCTTCAGGACAGGTTGATTCTTCGGACTGTCCTGGTGTGGATTCTGTGGTGGATAGGTTGCAGCAGATCTGGACTCAGGTAGTGGACAATTTGATCTTGTCCCAGGAGAAAGCTCAACTTTTCGCTAATCGCAGACGCCGTGTGGGTCCCCGACTTCGTGTTGGGGATCTGGTTTGGTTATCTTCTCGTCATATTCCTATGAAGGTTTCCTCTCCTAAATTTAAACCTCGTTTTATTGGTCCATATAGGATTTCTGAGGTTCTCAATCCTGTGTCTTTTCGTTTGACCCTCCCAGACTCCTTTTCCATACATAATGTATTCCATAGGTCGTTGTTGCGGAGATACGTGGCACCTATGGTTCCATCTGTTGAGCCTCCTGCCCCGGTTTTGGTGGAGGGGGAATTGGAGTATATTGTGGAGAAGATTTTGGATTCTCGTGTTTCTAGACGGAAACTCCAGTATCTGGTTAAATGGAAGGGTTATGCTCAGGAAGATAATTCCTGGGTTTTTGCCTCTGATGTTCATGCTTCCGATCTTGTTCGTGCCTTTCATGCGGCTCATCCTGGTCGGCCTGGGGGCTCTGGTGAGGGTTCGGTGACCCCTCCTCAAGGGGAGGGTACTGTTGTGAATTCTGTGGCTGAATTCACTCCTGTGGTCACAAGTGGTACTGCAGTTTCTGAGCTTCCTCCCTCAGGTGTTCTGGTGAGCTCGTTAACTGCTTCATTACTTAACTCCGCCTGATGCTGCTATCCTTGCTCCTTGTCAATGTTTCAGTGTTGGATCTGAGCTTCTCCTGAGTGTTCCTGTGACCTGCTGCTCTGTATAGCTAAGTGCTTTTTGCTTTTTTGTTGCTTTTTTTCTGTCCAGCTTGTCTTTTGTTTTGCTGGAAGCTCTGAGACGCAAAGGGTGTACCGCCGTGCCGTTAGTTCGGCACGGTGGTTTTTTTTTGCCCCTTTGCGTGGTTTTGCTTTAGGGTTTTTTGTAGACTGCAAAGT
The DNA here is from genome assembly GCF_032444005.1 of Ranitomeya imitator. Classification (NCBI taxonomy): domain Eukaryota; kingdom Metazoa; phylum Chordata; class Amphibia; order Anura; family Dendrobatidae; genus Ranitomeya; species Ranitomeya imitator. Next base: position 176,430,026 of record NC_091289.1, read on the forward strand.
TCGCTTTACTGTCCTCGCTCTGTCCTAGAATATCGGGCCCCACTTTGCTGAATCTATTTCATCCCTACGTTTTGTCTTTTCATCTTACTCACAGTCATTATATGTGGGGGGCTGCCTTTTCCTTTGGGGAATTTCTCTGGGGCAAGTCAGGCCTATTTTTCTATCTTCAGGCTAGCTAGTTTCTTAGGCTGTGCCGAGTTGCCTAGGTAGTTGTTAGGCGCAATCCACAGCCGCTTTTAGTTGTGTTTAGGATAGGATCAGGTGTGCAGTCTACAGAGTTTCCACGTCTCAGAGCTCGTTCTTGTATTTTTGGGTATTTGTCAGATCACTGTGTGCGCTCTGATCGCTAAGCACACTGTGTTTCTGGATTGCCTTCATAACACCTGTCATTAGCAAACATAACAATTATGGGTTTGTAGCCATGGCAACCCCAACACGACCACATCATGCAGATTATGTAGCACCAGAAAGCGAATAACTTCCTGATGTGCAGGAGCCATGCACATGGTCAGCTGGGCCCAGTACTGAGGTTTATTCTTGGCCAAAGGTGTAGCATCAATTCCTCTTGATGGAATAGGACACCGCAAAGGCTCCAAGAAAAACCCACAACGTTTAGCATAATCCAAATCCATCAGATTCAGGGCAGCGCCTGAATCCACAAATGCCATGACAGAATACGATGACAAAGAGCATATCAAGGTAATGGACAGAAGGAATTTGGACTGTACAGTACCAATGACGGCAGACCTATCGAACCGCTTAGTGCGCTTAGGACAATCAGAAATAGCATGAGTGGAATCACCACAGTAGAAACACAGCCCATTCAGACGTCTGTGTTCTTGCCGTTCAACTCTGGTCATAGTCCTATCGCACTGCATAGGCTCAGGTTTAATCTCAGACAATACCGCCAGATGGTGCACAGATTTACGCTCGCGCAAGCGACGACCGATCTGAATGGCCAAAGACATAGACTCATTCAAACCAGCAGTCATAGGAAAACCCACCATGACATCCTTAAGAGCCTCAGAGAGACCCTTTCTGAACAAAGCTGCCAGCGCAGATTCATTCCACAGAGTGAGTACTGACCACTTCCTAAATTTCTGACAATATACTTCTATATCATCCTGACCCTGGCACAAAGCCAGCAAATTTTTCTCAGCCTGATCCACTGAATTAGGCTCATCGTACAGCAATCCGAGCGCCAGGAAAAACGCATCGACATCACTCAATGCAGGGTCTCCTGGCGCAAGAGAAAATGCCCAGTCCTGAGGGTCGCCGCGCAAAAAAGAAATAATAATCAAAACCTGTTGAACTGAATTACCAGAAGAATGAGGTTTCAAGGCCAGAAATAGCTTACAATTATTTTTGAAGCTCAGAAACTTAGTTCTATCACCAAAAAACAAATCAGGAATAGGAATTCTTGGTTCTAGCATAGATTTCTGATCAATTGTATCTTGAATCTTTTGTACATTTATAACGAGATTATCCATTGAAGAGCACAGAGCCTGAATATCCATGTCCACAGCTGTGTCCTGAAGCACCCTAATGTCTAGGGGAAAAAAAAGACTGAACACAGAGCTGAGAAAAAAAAATGATGTCAAAACTTCTTTTTTCCCTCTATTGAGAATCATTAGTTTGGCTCCTTGTACTGTTATGAAGGCAATCCAGTAACACAGTGTGCCAGTAATCAGAGCACATACAGTGATCTGACAATAACCCAAAAACAATAGAACGAGCTCTGAGACGTGGAATCTCTGTAGACCGCAATACCTGAACCTATCCTAAACACAACTAAAGGCAGCTGTGGATTGCGCCTGACACTACCTATGCAACTCGGCACAGCCTGAGGAACTGACTAGCCTGAAGATAGAAATACAAGCCTGACTTGCCTCAGAGAAATACCCCAAAGGAAAAGGCAGCCCCCCACATATAATGACTGTTAGCAAGATGAAAAGACAAAACGTAGGGATGAAATAGATTCAGCAAAGTGAGGCCCGATATTCTAGATAGAGCGAGGATAGCAAAGAGAACTTTGCAGTCTACAAAAAACCCTAAAGCAAAAAACCACGCAAAGGGGGCAAAAAGACCCACCGTACCGAACTAACGGCACGGCGGTACACCCTTTGCGTCTCAGAGCTTCCAACAAAAACCAATAGACAAGCTGGACAGAAAAAACAGCAACAAAAGCAAAGAAGCACTTATCTAAGCAGAGCAGCAGGCCACAGGAAAGATCCAGAAGCTCAGATCCAACACTGGAACATTGACAAGGAGCAAGGAAGACAGAATCAGGTGGCGTTAAATAACAAGGCAGCCAACGAGCTCACCAGAACACCTGAGGGAGGAAGCCCAGAAGCTGCAGTACCACTTGTGACCACAGGAGTGAATTCAGCCACAGAATTCACAACAATAATCAACTTAACTCAACTTGTTTACCTCTTTCACCAACGCAAATGAGATGACCCAATCCACGGAACCATGTAAAGCAAACACCTCAATCCATACATTACAAGTTGAAAGTGTTCTCTTTGATACTTCATAAGCAAAAAAAATATTTAACTCAATCTTGAAATATTTAAACACCTAAATTTTCTCATTTTCTCCTTCCTCCCTCCATTGTAACCTCTTCTATGAAGTTGTTTCAAGAGCAAAAAACCCATCTCACAAACTTTATTTCTTCCACAGAGTTTTGTCTCTCTTAAAAAAGCCACAAGAATGCTCATTAGCCTAATAATTTCCTGTTTCTGTACCTTCAGCTGGTTTCTTAGACAGAGTGGAACCTGTAAAACAAGCTGAAGAAGAACGCACATTGCAAGCCTTGAAAAACACACAAACGTACAGGTGGTTCTGGCCATTGTCTACTTCTTCCCAGTTCTGTTAGGCAAATCCTCAAACATATGTCTTCGATAGTTGGCAAAAAACGCTCTACATCATCTGATGTGACTTTGATTTAGTATCTCTGAGCCACAGGTTTCCTATAAATATGAAAGGTACAGTAAGAGCCAAAGTCTACAATTTACTCTCCAGACATCTTTGGTGTTCTGTTTTCCTTGCTCTTGGCGTGGTCCCTTCTGTTGTGGATCATACCATTTTATGAGCTCAAAAATGTTGACTTTATTAATGTTTCTCTAGAGATACATTTTACAAGTATTTTTTTGGCATCCATTGATGATTAACTGTACTCATTAAATTTATTCCTAAAGTAAATTATACCTAAAAATGGAGGCTGTAAGGCGTCTTAAGTGAGTGATAGACATATGGTATTTTCATACATGAGTGATTATAGAATGAAGAGATCCAATATGTTACACTGAAATATAGTAACTATAGCACATAGTTATCTTTTTAACCCAAAATATAACAGAAGTCAAATCATGACTCTTGAGACAGATCCACCTAATTTGTCATAAACCAAAATAGTCACTTTATTTTCAGAAATTTTGGTCTGATTTGATAGATCAGTCATTCATAGACAATCTGCAAATCAATTTATCTAAAAATAATATTGTTTTACCCCTGAAAAAAATATTGAAAGTGTCAGGCACTTCTAACTTGCTGTCCACTGCCTATTGTCAAGCATAATCCATCTCTTGCAGCAGATAAGCAGAGCCAGATTATAGGAAGTGGGGCCAGGTCATTGTTTTCTGCTCCTGCTCCTGTGTTCATCAAACTGCATACAGACTTAACAGAGAGGTGAGCTTTAACTTCAGGGAAAACAAGCCAGTGGGCAATGGTAGGAGCAAAGCATGTTAAGAAGTCATACATTGTAAGTTCCAGCACCTATTAGGCTTGCAGAATTCTAATGAAAAGGAACTGCCCACTGAAGAGGGTGGATGGCAAGCTACAGATTGCAAGTATTCATACATTCAAACATTCATAAGATTGGAAAATAATAGGAGGAAAGCATGTTAAGAAGTCATAAAAAGTAGGTTCCAGCACCTATATGGCAAGCTGAGTGCTGATCAAGAGGAACGGCACGCTGAACACTACAGATCGCAAGAATACAAACTGGTTCCAAAAATAGGTAGTAGGGTTGCCAACTTGACCTTTCATTTTTTATTTTTTTCTTGACGCCTTTTCAAAAAATTATAGACAGACTTAATTTTTTACTGACATACCATAATGAAATCATTAATATTATAAGTGATACAAGTCTACAGCCCATAATTCTGATATGAAGACATCAGCTTCATTCACTGTAAACTGTAAAATGATGATAATTCCAGTCGAAATAATATGCAAAACCTTCTTCAGCTTAAAAAAAAAAGTTCTGGATGGTTGGCAACCCTAATTTCTAGGATTGGACAATGGTAGGAGCAAAGGATAGTAAGAAGTCATAAAAGTAAGTTCTACACCTGTTGGGCTGGCAGAATGCTCATGAAGAGGAACTGCCCACTGACGGGGGTGGATGGCAAGCTACAGGTCACAAGAATCGGGACTGTTTCTAAATATTTTGGACTGGTTCATTAACAATATATGATTTTACTTTGCTGTGAGGAGACCATGCTTGTTCTATCGGCCACTTCTGATGTCTGTCAGCCGTGGCTTGTCTCCTTGGTGAAAAGTGCAGTGTTTGCAAGCTGTTTCCTATAGAGCTTGTAAGAGCTGCTCTGAAGCCGGATAAATTGTCAGATTGCTAGCATCAGTCCCCCTGCATTCATCCAGTGGTGCATAGGCCAATGTGTGCCCCCATAAGACCAAGTTCTAGAACACAATCATTTTCTTAAACGTATATATATATTATAATTATTTTTTTCTCTACAAAATCATGAGCTTAACTACAAAATATCCCTAATTTTCTTTTAGGGCTGGCTCAGGACCACACTTTTTGGAAGCGTACTTACTACTTTGCCAAAGCATCAGAGAACGCAGAATTTGAGCACGTATCACAAAGATAATGCTAGTCCATACTTTTCAAGCAGGAGCGCACACCTCACCAGAAAGCCAGGAGATGATGGAGCGGTGTACTCCTGAAGAATGATGTTGAGTTAAACCTCTTCGATATATGAAAAGTAAATAGTCTTTCCAAAACTAAACAAAAAAAAAATCTAAAATTTTCCTTCTCTGTGAAGTAAGATAACGATTGGCTGAAAGACCAGTTTAAGATCGGGTGTAGCTCATAAGAAACTGTGAAACAGGAGCACATTGCTCTCCGGGAGACAAGGCAGTGGTGTACTCCTGAAGAATGTTGTTGAGTTAAACCCCTTTGATATACAAAAAAAAAGTGCCTTTCCGAATCTAATGTAAGGTATTCAAAAAAGTTTCCCGTCGGTGAAATAAGATAATGATTGGCAGATGGATGAGTTTACTAAATTAAAAGGACAGGTGTAGTGCATAGAAAACTGTCAATCAAGCAGGAAAGCACAGCTCCCTGGGAGACAAGGGAGCCGTGTACTCCTGAAGAATGATGTAGAGTAAATGTCTTTGATATACAAAAACAAATAGTCTTTCTAAATCTAAAAAAAGGCTATCTGTGAAATAAGATAACGATTGGCTGATAGATCAGTTTACTAAATGAGAAGAACCAGTATTGCTCACACAATGGCCACTTAATGGTCCATGGCAGGTCCCATGTGCACTTGTAGGTTTCACCTTCTCACTTGACTACTCTTTCAGTGAAAGTGCAATTCAAAGTGCTGACGTTAATGAGAAACTCCACTGCGGCTGTCCTCCCCGGCCTGAGATAAATGTGGTCGTTGCATTACACTTCAACTATTATCTGATGAGGAATTCTTCGCAGTTTGCAAACCGTCACAAATATCTACTTCATCTTCTGATTCTTAGATTGATTTCAGACCAGTGATTGCAGGTCATCTGTCAACGAGTCAAACTTCAGAGATCCGTCCTGGCTCCCGTCCAACCCAATGTCTTCAGATCTCTTTAGGTAAAAAAAAAAGTCTATAATTATGTTACGCAATCGACAAGCCTGCGAGCTGTTTAACCCTAAACTACGCATATTTTCTTCTTCTCCTCTTCGTCAGCCCACCGGGGCCGAATACAGAACATTCCTAGTGAATAAAACGAGCAGAAACTTTTAATTTCCAGCTGTTCCAATTAAACTAATGTCAAAAGCAAACAGTAAATTGGTGTCCATAGAGGAGAACATCAATCAGTTCTCAACCTCACAAGACTGTTCTCAATTAAAATGAAATAACGCTAATAGCCAAAATCTTCTCGAGAAGACACATTGATTGCGGTTTGACGTGTTTGTACTTCAGACGGACAGATGAGAAATATTCTCCTTTCATATTTATGTTCAATGTTAATTGGAACAAATTAAACCTAAAACACAAATCCTAATTGGTAATATCTGGTAATATCTGAGGCATGTTATGTTGGAATGAACAAATATGAGACTTCTCATGGCTTCCAACCCTGGAAGTATCAGCTTTAATTAGAGACAATTACAAATCACAGTCAATTGAATGATGAACGATAGCTCAGAAAGGGCAAAAAGAAACAAGGGAGTTTTCATACTGGAACATCATCTGGTTGAGGACATATGGAGGATTTCCAAAGTAACCAGTAATAAAAACCAAAGCAAATTGTAAAACTGGACATATCGGCCCAGATTTGTACTATTTCATTGGCCTAAGGTCTCATGCAGATGACCACAGTTTTTGTCCAGGTGCTATCCAAAAAAACACCAGATCGCATTCCGACCAATGTTATTAAATAAGGACAATATTTCCTGGGACCAAGTGGTCCAAGGAAAAAAAATGTCAGCAGGGACGATTTATCTCCAAATAATCAGATTTCACTCAGTCATTCAAGTCTATGTGTCCATGGAAAATATCAAACTGTGGTCTGACCTTCACAGACAGACTGAATGAAGATGTAAAAACGATTTTTTTTCTCTCCAACTCTGAAAAATTAAAGGGAACCTTGTCACCCCCAAAATCGATGATGAGCTAAGCCCACCAACATCAGGGGCTTATCTACTTATGTTGTAGATAAGCCCCCGATGTATCCCGAAAGAAGAGAAAAAGAGGTTAGATTATACTCACCCAGGGGCGGTCTCGCCGATGGGCGTCACGGTCCGGGGTCTCCATCTTCTTACGATGATGTCCTCTTCTTGTCTTCATGCTGCGGCTCCGGCAATGGCATACTTTGTCTACCCTGTTGAGGGCAGAGCAAAGTACTGCAGTGTGCAGGCGTCGGGAAAGGTCAGAGAGGCCCGGCGCCTGCGCACTGCAGTATTTTGCTCTGCCCTCAACAGGGCAGACAAATTACGCCTGCGCCGGAGCCGCAGCATGAAGACAAGAAGAGGATGTCATCGTAAGAAGATGGGAGGTCCCGGAGCGGACCGCAACGCCCATCGGACCGGACCGCAGCGGGAACGCCCCAGTGTGAGTATAATCTAACCTCTTTATCTCATCCTTCAGGATACACCGGAGGCTTATCTACAGCATTCCAGAATGCTGTAGATAAGCCCTTGATGCTGGTGGGCTTAGCTCATCGTCGATTTTAGGGGTGACAGGTTCCCTTTAAGATCACACTATGATCAAAGTGTGACTTACATAATCGGACTGATTTTCTCAGAAGTGGCGAAAGCGATGGTGTGAACATATTCTACGTAAAAGGGAATGACTGAGCAATCGGTGCCAAATTTTTGAAAGGATTTCCTTACTCTTTGTAGCTGACTGCAAAGTGACCTTTTCATGAGACTCCTGTTGTGAATTCTGTTATCGAACTCCCTCCTGTGGTCATGAATGGTACTTCGGCGAGTTCTGTCCATGGACTCCCTCTGGTGGCTGTGAGTGGAGCTGCTGCTTCTGAGGTTCCTTCCACAGGTGACGGAGTTTATTCGTTGGCTGGTTGCTCTATTTAACTCCACTCAGATCGTTACTCCATGCCAGCGGTCAATGTTCTTGTACTGGTTCAGTTCGCTCTTGGATCTTTCTGGTGACCTGTCTACTCCAGCAGAAGCTAAGTCCCTGCTGGTTAATTATTTGTTCATTGTTTCCTTGTCCAGCTTGCTATCATGATTTTGTTTTGCTAGCTGGAAGCTCTGGGATGCAGAGTGGCACCTCCGCACCGTGAGTCGGTGCGGAGGTCTTTTTGCACACTCTGCGTGGTCTTTTTGTAGTTTTTGTGCTGACCGCAAAGATACCTTTCCTATCCTCAGTCTGTTTAGTAAGTCTGGCCTCCCTTTGCTGAAACCTGTTTCATTTCTGTGTTTGTGACTTCATCTTTACTCACAGTCAATATATGTGGGGGGCTGCCTTTTCCTTTGGGGAATTTCTCTGAGGCAAGGTAGGCTTTATTTTCTATTTCTAGGGCTAGTTAGCTCTTAGGCTGTGAAGAGGCGTCTAGGCCGTGTTAGGTACGCTCCACGGCTATTTCTAGTTGTGTGATAGGATTAGGGGTTGCGGTCAGCAGAGTTCCCACTTCCCAGAGCTTGTCTTGTGTGAGTTTAACCATCAGGTCATTCCGGGTGCTCCTAACCACCAGGTCCATAACAGTACAGCTGGCCCAAAGTACTAATGCATCTCAATAGAGGGATAAGAGAAGTTCTGAGACCATTTTTTTTTCTCTGCAGTGTGTTTTGTCTTTCTTTTCCCCTTAACATCTGGGTGGTTCAGGACACAGGTGTAGATATGGACATTCAAGGTCTGTCCTCTTGTGTAGATCATCTCACTGCAAGGGTACAAACATTCAAGATTTTGTGGTTCAGAATCAGATGTTAGAGCCTAGAATTCCAATTCCTGATTTGTTTTCTGGGGATAGATCTAAGTTCCTGAATTTCAAAAATAATTGTAAATTGTTTCTAGCTTTGAAACCCCGCTCCTCTGGTGACCCCGTTCAACAAGTAAAAATCATTATTTCTTTGTTGCATGGTGACCCTCAAGACTGGGCATTTTCCCTTGCGCCAGGAGATCCTGCATTGCGTGATGTAGATGCGTTTTTTCTGGCGCTTGGATTGCTTTATGATGAACCAAATTCAGTGGATCAGGCAGAGAAAATCTTGCTGGCTTTGTGTCAGGGTCAGGATGAAGCGGAGAAACTGTTTGTCCCTGATAGATGGACTAGTAGAGTTATCTCTGAGGTTCATCGTTCGGTGTTAGCGGGTCAACCGGGAATCTTTGGTACCAGAGATTTGGTGGCTAGATCCTTTTGGTGGCCTTCTTTGTCACGGGATGTGCGTTCTTTTGTGCAGTCCTGTGGGACTTGTGCTCGGGCTAAGCCCTGCTGTTCTCGTGCCAGTGGGTTGCTTTTGCCCTTGCCGGTCCCGAAGAGGCCCTGGACGCATATTTCCATGGATTTTATTTCAGATCTCCCTGTCTCTCAAAGGATGTCGGTCATTTGGGTGGTTTGTGATCGCTTCTCTAAGATGGTCCATTTGGTACCCTTGTCTAAATTGCCTTCCTCCTCTGATTTGGTGCCATTGTTTTTCCAGCATGTGGTTCGTTTGCATGGCATTCCGGAGAACATCGTCTCGGACAGAGGTTCCCAGTTCGTTTCGAGGTTTTGGCGGTCCTTTTGTGCTAAGATGGGCATTGATTTGTCTTTTTCTTCGGCTTTCCATCCTCAGACAAATGGGCAAACCGAACGAACTAATCAGACTTTGGAAACATATCTGAGATGCTTTGTTTCTGCTGATCAGGATGATTGGGTGTCCTTCTTGCCTTTGGCTGAGTTCGCCCTTAATAATCGGGCCAGCTCGGCTACTTTGGTTTCGCCCTTTTTCTGTAATTCTGGTTTCCATCCTCGTTTCTCTTCAGGGCAGGTTGAGCCTTCGGACTGTCCTGGTGTGGATACTGTGGTGGACAGGTTGCAGCAGATTTGGACTCATGTGGTGGACAATTTGACATTGTCCCAGGAGAAGGCTCAACGTTTCGCTAACCGCCGGTGCTGTGTTGGTCCCCGACTTCGTGTTGGGGATTTGGTTTGGTTGTCGTCTCGTCATGTTCCTATGAAGGTTTCATCTCTTAAGTTTAAGCCTCGTTTCATTGGTCCGTATAAGATTTCTGAAGTTCTCAATCCTGTGTCATTTCGTTTGGCCCTTCCATCTTCTTTTGCCATCCATAATGTGTTCCATAGGTCGTTATTGCGGAGATACGTGGCGCCTATGGTTCCCTCCGTTGATCCTCCTGCCCCGGTGTTGGTCGAGGGGGAGTTGGAGTATGTGGTGGAGAAGATTTTGGATTCTCGTATTTCGAGACGGAAGCTCCAGTACCTGGTCAAGTGGAAGGGTTATGGTCAGGAAGATAATTCCTGGGTTTTTGCCTCTGATGTTCATGCTGCCGATCTAGTTCGAGCCTTTCATTTGGCTCGTCCTGATCGGCCTGGGGGCTCTGGTGAGGGTTCGGTGACCCCTCCTCAAGGGGGAGGGTACTGTTGTGAATTCTGTTATCGAACTCCCTCCTGTGGTCATGAATGGTACTTCGGCGAGTTCTGTCTATGGACTCCCTCTGGTGGCTGTGAGTGGAGCTGCTGCTTCTGAGGTTCCTTCCACAGGTGACGGAGTGTATTTGTTGGCTGGTTGCTCTATTTAACTCCACTCACATCGTTACTCCATGCCAGCTGTCAATGTTCTTGTACTAGTTCAGTTCGCTCTTGGATCTTTCTGGTGACCTGTCTACTCCAGCAGAAGCTAAGTCCCTGCTGGTTAATTATTTGTTCATTGTTTTCTTGTCCAGCTTGCTATCATGATTTTGTTTTGCTAGCTGGAAGCTCTGGGATGCAGAGTGGCACCTCCGCACCGTGAGTCGGTGCGGAGGTCTTTTTGCACACTCTGCGTGGTGTTTTTGTGCTGACCGCAAAGATACCTTTCCTATCCTCAGTCTGTTTAGTAAGTCTGACCTCCCTTTGCTGAAACCTGTTTCATTTCTGTGTTTGTGACTTCATCTTTACTCACAGTCAATATATGTGGGGGGCTGCCTTTTCCTTTGGGGAATTTCTCTGAGGCAAGGTAGGCTTTATTTTCTATTTCTAGGGCTCGTTAGCTCTTAGGGTGTGAAGAGGCGTCTAGGCCGTGTTAGGTACGCTCCACGGCTATTTCTAGTTGTGTGATAAGATTAGGGGTTGCGGTCAGCAGAGTTCCCACTTCCCAGAGCTTGTCTTGTGTGAGTTTAACCATCAGGTCTTTCCGGGTGCTCCTAACCACCAGGTCCATAACAGACTCCAAATGAACGGCTGTAAGTTGTAGGAAAAATTTTCAAGTTGCCCAAAGACATAAAAGCAAAGTTGATTTTGACATTAGTGGCCAACTATCTTATGCTTAGAGAGAAATTATGTTCAAGGATGAGGCAAGTTCAATTGAATTGAATCAACGTGTCCAAATGTTTATTGCCTGAGGAAATAAGCCACTGCTAGAGGTGTCTGGTGGAAGATTATTTCCCTCTCCCTAATGAAAATGCATGACTGCTCAGCCATACCAAGATCGGGAGAGATAACAATACTGAGTACAAGCCCAAGGACAAAGGCTGGTTTATCTTAAAAAGGTATTCCAGCAACAATAAGTTATCACCTATTCTCTGACTAGGGATGTAATGTCACCCTAAAAGGAGACTGTAAAATGGCGTCAACACCCAGACCCATCATGATTCTTCTCTACTGAACTTCACCCTCTTTAGGGCATGGGTCAGCAACACTTCAGCTACTACTTAACAGCCTGGGCATGCTGGGAGCTTTATTTAACAACAGCTGGAGTATCACAAGTTGTTAACTGCTGCCATTGGGGTTTATAGTGATCTAAGTTAAAGTGTTTACTTAAGGAAGGCAACCCTCTCTTCCATTTGGATGTTCTGGCCATAAAGAGTGGATGCCCTGAAAGTCAATGTATGGTTGGTTGAAGCTTCCTGTTGAGCGTTTGTTAGGTAATTTGCCTGAGATACTACTTCTAGACCCCTATAAAAAATCAGCATACCTCCTTTACCCATGGTGTGCCATTAAGTCTTGTGTCTTGAGACAGCAGGACATTTGGGCAACCTCAACCACCATGGCTTGATTGGACTGCTACCTTTTGCACCCCCTATCATTACACCACTCTCCTGCAATCCCCTGATTGGCAAGCGATCATCAAGCTACAAATTAGATTTGGGGGGTCTGGGTGTAGTAATTTGAACCCTAAAATATAGCCGTATTATGGTCACGTAGATCCAGCCTTAGTATACACTACCGTTCAAAAGTTTAGGGTCACTTCGAAATTTCCTTATTTTTGAAAGAAAAGCACAGTTTTTTTCCAATGAAGCTAACATTAAATGATTCAGAAATATACTCTATACACTGTTAATGTGGTAAATGACTATTTTAGCTGCAAACGTCTGGTTTGTAATGCAATATCTTCATAGGTGTATAGAGGCCCATTTCCAACAACCATCACTCCAGTGTTCTTATGGTACTTTGTGTTTGCTAACTGTGTAAGAAGGCTAAAGGATGGTTAGAATACCCTTGAAAACCCATGTGCAAGTATGTTAGCACAGCTGAAAACAGTTTGGCTGATTAGAGAACCTATAAACCTGACCTTCTTTTGAGCTAGTTGAGAATCTGGAGTATTACATTTGTTGGTTCCATTAAACTCTCAAAATGGCCAGAAAAAAAGAACTTTCATGTGAAACTCGACAGTCTATTCTTGTTCTTAGAAATGAAGGCTATTCCATGTGAGAAATTACCAAGAAACTGAAGATTTCCTACAACAGTTTGTACTACTCCCTTCAGAGGAGAGCACAAACAGGCTCTAACCAGAGTAGAAAGAGAAGTAGGAGGCCCCACTGCACAACTGAGCAACAAGACAAGTACATTAGAGTCTGTAGTTTGATAAATCGATGCCCCACAGGTCCTCACCTGGCAGCTTAATTAAATAGTACACACAAAATGCCAGTGTCAACATCTACAGTGAAGAAGCGACTCCGGAATGCTGACCTTCAGGGCAGAGTGGCAGAGAAAAAGCCATATCGGAGACTGGCTAATAAAAGGAAAAGATTAATATGGGCAAAAGAACACCGACATTGGACAGAGGAAGATTGGAAAAAAGTGTTATGGACAGACAAATCCAAGTTTGAGGTGTTTTGGATCACACAGAAGAACCTTTGTGAGACGCAGAACAACTGAAAAGATGCTAGAAGAGTGTGACGCCATCTGTCAAGCATGGTGGAGGTAATGTGATGGTCTGTGGTTGCTTTGGTGCTGGTAAAGTGGGAGATTTGTACAAGGTAAAAGGGATTTTGAATAAGGAAGGCTATCACTCCATTTTGCAACGCCATGCCATACCCTGTGGACAGCGCTTGATTGGAGCCAATTTCATCCAACAACAGAACAATGACCCAAAGCTCCAAATTATGCAAGAACTATTTAGGGAAGAAGCAGGCAGCTGGTATTCTATCTGTAATGGAGCAGCCAGCGCAGTCACCAGATCTCAGCCCCATTGAGCTGTTGTGGGATCAGCTTGACCGTATGGTGCAAAAAGTGCCCATCAAGCCAAACCAACTTGTGTGAGTGGCTTCTGGAAGCATGGGGGGAAATGTCTCCAGATTATCTCAGCAAATTAACTGCTGGAATGCCAAAGGTCTGCAATGCTGTAATTGCTGCAAAAGGAGCAAAGATTGAAGGAGAAAATTATTATTTCAAATAAAAATCTTTTTTTCGAACCTTGTCATTATCTGGACTAGATTTTCAATTCATTTGGCAACTCATCTGATTAATAAAAGTATGAGTCTTCATGGAAAACACAAAATTGTCTGGGTGACCCTAAACTTTGGAAGGGTAGTGTATGTTCTTGCTCTCATATCCTATTATATCCGCATCGTTCTGTTATAAATCGCAGTCCTTTGATATTATCTTTTCCTTGTTATTCCTTTATCTTGGTGTTTTTTTAATTATTCCTTGTTTATTTGTTATTTTGTAAAAAAAAAACAACGTACGTGTCCTTGTGCCAAGAAGTGGATCATTCCTCTCACCCCACGTCACCTTTTAGGGGATGACCGCGATCACATTCTACATAGCTGAAAGCTAAAAAAAAGCAAAAGAAAAAGCTCAGCAGCTCTGTTAAAAGACAGCGGGAGGGAAGTGAGTTCATGAAATGTTTCCTTGCAAAGTGAATAAGAAACATGTGTTTCCTTTTCAAGTTTACTTAATGCAACTAAATCAATGTTCCTTTCAGTCGGTAATAATATAATTGTGAGCGTGTAAACAAAATCTCTGTCTCCAGCGATGTCAATGCAGGTACGCACACATTTACGAGGAGGTGGACTCCGCAATGAATGGGGCCCTGAGACAGGAGCACACAAGACATTGGCTAAGACTCTATTCACACCATGCTCGGCCGTGCAGGATACCGTAAGTTTGGATAGAAAAAGTATGCAGACTAGGAATATAAAAGTATACATAGAGGGTCCCATAGTGCAAAAAAAATGTTAGAAAAGTTTAAAAAAAAAAAAAATTATGGTGTAAATGCAAAAAAAAAAAACAGCAATTGCGCAAAACAGAAAAGTGCCAAATTTGTGACTTTTGTTTCGCCAGAAAAAATCTAGTGAGCACAAAATCGAAGGATATTTCTTAACTAAAATTATTTTCAAAGTGGCATGATTTTTTTGATACTTTGGAATTAAAAAAATGGTAGTAAAAGAGTACGAGGTCAGAAAAAGATATGTGCAGTGTCCATCCCGACGTCCAGTCCTAGGTATCAGCAGCGCTGTCTGCGGCTAACATCCTCGGCCCGACATCCTGAATGCATCTAGCTCTTACCAAGCCACGGGATGTCATGACGTCACGTGGGGTCTACTGACTAGTCATTACTTTGTGGGGCATAAAGGGTGCCAAAAATGCCAGACCAAGGATATTGGCCAAAAAAGTGAAGGCTGCGCTAGTTCAGCTGCCATGGAGACACTGATTTCACCGATATATCACTTATTAGGCTGTGTGCTGTTGTTTCAATACAAACAGTGTTCTATTAGCAGGAGATTATCACTGCCGGACTAGCTGCTTCCTGACTCCTGGTGCAACTCCGCCCTCACCGCTGATTAGCAGCTCACTGTCAATGGACAATGTACATAGACAGCTGTGGTGTGGATGCGGGCAGCTTTCTGAGCTCTGCTACACCTACAGAAGAGAAAACTGTTGATTCCATCACAACTGTCGGACCCAGTAAACTAAGTGATACATTAGATTACAGGAATCAGGATCTCTTTCCCCACATTATGCTGACAGTCAAAACCTGGTGACAGCACCCCTTAACTCCATTTTTTTTTTTCATTTTCATTTTTACCTCCCCTTCTTCCAAGAGCCATAACATTTTTTAATTTACGGTCAATATTGCCGTATGGTCGCTTGCTATTCCTTGCAGGATGAGTTTTACTTATAAATGATACCATTCATTCTACCACCTAGTGTACTGGAAAAGAGGGAAAAAAATTCCCAGCGCGTTTACATTTTCTAAAACAATTGTTTTTTTTATTAACCATTACTTCCACATGTTAAAACTGACCAAAATGATTCTCCGGGACATTACGGGTACAGTGGTGAAAAAAATTCACAAATTCGAGAAAAAAAAAACAAAAAACATTTTGCTTTTGTTGCCATTTTTCAAGACCCGTAATGTTTTCATTTTTCAGGATATAGGGCTGGGTGAGGGATCATTTTTCTGCGCTCTGAGCTGATATTCTAATTAATACCATGATGGGATAGATGTGATATTTTGATTGTCTCTTACTGCATTTTATTGCAATGCTGCAGCAATGGAAAAATGTTTTTGGCATTTTGCTTTTTTTTTTGTTACGCTGGACTTTTATAAATGCAGCGATACCAAATATGTGTATTTTTTTTAACTGGATTATTTTTAATGGGGCTAAAGGTGAGTGGTTTAAACTTTTGTGTTTTTTTAAACTTTTTTTCATATTTTTGAAAACTTTTTTGTTTTTTACATTTTACTGTATATAATAGTTTCCTAATGAGACTTGAAGCTGTGGTCATCCGTTTGCTTGTTCTATATAGAACAGTGTATCAGCACTGCTATGTATAAATACAATCACCATCTCCTATGAATGCCGGCCACAAGCCGGCTTTCACAGGAGAATTGCAATAACACGCACAAGGGATCTTCATGACAACCCATCGGCGTCCCGCAATCCAATGACAGGCGTGTCGATGGGAGTGTAGGATGGCACACCCCCCATGTCGGTGCGTGTTAAATGCCGCTGTCAGATATTGACAGCAGGATTTAACAGTTTAACAGCCGTGAATGGAGCTCCACTCCATCTCCGGCTGTTAGAGACTCATGATGTCTGATTAAGGGCAGAGACGGACTGCCATATTTCTCGTGCGAGAAATGCATTGCAAATCTCGAACTGGCTGTCGGCTCTCCTGACCTGAGCTTGACAGCTGCACAGTAATCCATCATGCTGTCATGCTCAGGTCAGGAGACGGGCCAGGCCAGTCCATGCAGTGCGATGCGATTCTCGCACGAGCAATACGGCAGTCTGTCTCTGCCCTTAATTAGATTCTATGTGCATGGAAAGATGTGGGCACGGCTTGCGCTCCCGCATCAATGGCAGGGACTCGACAAATAATAATAATAATAATTTTATTTATATAGTGACAGCATATTCTGCAGCGCTTTACAAATTATAGAGGGGACTTGTACAGACAAGCTTACAGACTATGAGGAAAAGGGGAGACACGAGAGGTGGATGGTAACAATTGCTTTAGTTATTCGGACCGGCCATAGTGTAAGGCTCAGGTGTTCATGTAAAGCTGCATGAAGCAACTTTGCCAATATCTCTGCAACGAAGAGGCGAATTTAAAGAAAAAAGAATGTTTTAATCCGTTATGCAGTCGAAATTACATTGTGTGTCTAATTCAAGATAAAAAGTTTGATGGAAGCTCCTCTTTAAGTAAGAAAACAAATTGATTCCAAAGTTGTTGCAACCTCTTTAAGAATTAAACTCTGATATAACTCTATAGACTGGAAAAACGTATTGGAAGGCGCGGAGGATAAACTGAACGCAAAGATACTCTTTCACCCAAGGCCAGACATGAACCTGGGGACATCCCTGGACTGTACAGCTTCTAAGCCCTTTAGAACCGTGATATATGGCTTACTTGCATTACATTTTTTTCTTCAGGCCCTGCACTAAAGCTCTAACGAGGTCTCCAACTGGCCTAAGGGCTGTTGACTTCCCTGGTCAAGGGCCATCAGCCATAGTGCCCGGATGGTCATTCCCCTACTGATTAAGCTTTTGGATAATGGGCCTTAATCTGTTGGACTCTTAGAGAAAAGTTTGAGATGGAAAATGTGAAATAATTGTGTGTGCTACTTGAGAAAAGTGTAACATGTCGTCAATAGGATTACTATGCATAACGCACATCCCAATTGTGTCATTCCTCTAATAGGAATACATTCCTGTGCACCCCCTCCGGGGATCGGGTTATTAGGCTCCATGTTTCAGACACCATCTCCTGGATATTACTCTTGTTATTGCAGTAATGGCTTCACATTCTCCGTCGCTGCGGTATAAGGGGAAACGTGATTAATATAAAGGTATTATTTCTGGACGTCTACAAGTTTGTGACAGGTCATTTCCACCTTCTTCTGACAGAAAGTCCTAGATATAGTGACAGAGTACTGGGATCCTGTGGGAAGGGCAAATCACACCAGTTTAATCAGAGCAAACGTTTTTGGCATATGTCGTATATAATTGCAATTCTCAGAACAGATGGATTTTATTTTCACGTATTACACTTCATGTCCGACATGAGCTAATCATCCAATGAAAGACTATACAAGAGTACTAAAGGATAGATAGATAATAGATAAATAATAGATAGATAACAGATAGATACATAGATCTATAGATAGATGATAGATAGATAATAGATAGATAACAGATAGATAGATAACAGATAGATAGATAGATAGATAACAGATAGTTAGAGATAGATAACAGATAGATAACAGATAGATAACAGATAGATAACAGATTGATAGATAATGGATAGATAGATAGATAGATAATAGATAACAGATAAATAGATAGATAATAGATAACAGATAGATAGATAATAGATAGATAGATAGATAATGGATAGATAGATAGATAGATAGATAGATAGATAGATAAATAGATAGATAGATAGATGATAGATAGATAGATAGATAGATAGATAGATAGATAGATAGATAGATAATGGATAGATAGATAGATAGATAGATACTGTAGATAGATAATAGATAGATGATAAATATTTCTCAAAGGGACCGAGGAAGGATATGAAATAACAAACATTATAACATGAATGGGCAGAGGATTGGGGACATTATACCAGGAAGGGACCCAGGATGGAGGACACTATTACAAGAAGGGGCCAGGATGGGGGACATTATTATAGGAGGGAGCAGGATCTGGGAAATTATTACAGGATGGGGGACATTGTTACATGAGACTGGAGTACAAATTTCACATCAGGGCACACTGGACTCTAGTTACGCCACTAGATAGATAGGGGACATGCAATAATGGAAGGGGCCCAAGATGGGGGACATTATACCAGGATGGGGACAAATATTACTCGAAGGGACCCAGCATGGGGGGCATTATACCATATGGGGGACATATATTATTGGAAGGGGCTGAGGATGGAGGACATTATACCAGGAAAGGAGACATATATTACTGGAAGGGGCCCAGGCTGGATGTGACGAAGCCATCGTTCACCAGTAACAGGATTGCTGCTGCCGCAGACTGGTGACCTGAACCATTCATCACCAGAAAAACATCCAATGATGCCTTATTCCAGTCACCTGACTGGTGTGGCCCCTGACGTGGTGTGCAGTGACATTACTTCTGGGACCAATGCAGTTAATGGAGCATTGTGAACTGGATCCTAGAGGATGACAGCAGGTCACTATCATAGCTTTTGGACAATCATCACCCTTAGCCCAGACAATCCCTGTAATAATGTGAATTTTTATTACCCTAAGGCTGCATTCACATTTTGTGGTCTTCTTGCAAAAAAACTGCAGTGTGGTTGCAATGTGAGACCCGCTGCCTTATCTATGTTCTTTTTATTTGGTGTTTTCACATTTATTACTTTAGAGTTAGGGTTGCTGCCAGTGTAAGGGTGTGACAGGGATTGTTGTATTCCTGCCCCTGAAGACAACAATTGAGTAGTGTGAATACTGTCATGCGTTTTACTGTGTCATGTAAAATGTAAAATGTGTAGAGCGTGATAAGCATTGAAGGTATTAGGAAAAGTGCAGGGTAAGCACAGGTTACAATATAGGTTAGGGTGTAGGACCTAAAATACAGCAGATTAGATGGTGATAGGATGTTCAGTGCCTATCGTTAGAAGATTGCGACTTTAGTTAAGTAGGTGAAAGGTTGTCTGCCCAACAACAGACTGCTGGGGCAAGTAGAGTAAAGAGACAGCACTTAGCACAAGCCCATAATTTGGGAGGGGGCAGGGTCAGTTAATAAGGGGAGCACTTCCTGGTTTTAGTGAGAGAGATGAGAAGGAGAGATTAGATTGAGAGGAGAGATAGCAGCAGTTCGGGCCAGAGGGCATGAAGAGCACAAGCTGTTTAGCAGCATGAGAACGTCAACCAGACAATTAAGCGGACATTGCTGGAAAGTCCGGGGCCTACTGCCCATCGGAGACACTGAGAAGTGTGCCTCATTATCTTACTATGAGAGGAAGCCGGATGAGGATTTGCACATGGGAGTTGGGATGAGACTCATGGAAGCAGCGAAGCCGGATGGAGTATTCCAGGGGCCAGGGATGCCGGTGAGGAAAGGGATAGCTCAGGGTGAGCAAAAAACAGATATAAAAGTGCAGCGCCCCAG
This sequence comes from Ranitomeya imitator, assembly GCF_032444005.1. Classification (NCBI taxonomy): domain Eukaryota; kingdom Metazoa; phylum Chordata; class Amphibia; order Anura; family Dendrobatidae; genus Ranitomeya; species Ranitomeya imitator. The sequence goes on from NC_091289.1 coordinate 176,449,804, forward strand.
AGTCCTGGTTGTTGCAGTAATGTAATTCTTCCACCAGGGGGAGTGTTGTTACGTCTGATGGCACCAAAGGAGTTCACCTTGCCAGGTATCACAGCCACACACACACTTCACACTCCAGTCCACCAGGGGGAGCTAAGGGTTCTATCCACTAGGCCACTCCTCACATAGGGTAAAACTGGTGGGTTGGGTAGGACGTGAGACAGAAGCTGACTGGAGGGAGAAGGAGGTAGTCAGAAGGAGGAGAGGAGAGTTCCTGGCCGGGGACCGACAAGGAAAGGTCTCCAGGTTGAGCTGGCTGGGGTGATCCCTGGTCAGATCCAGACTGAAGTCTGAGGAGGAAGGAAAGAGGGACACGGAGCTGCGCCAGCAACCAATGCAGCAGCATCCTAAGAAAGGACAAGAAAAGAATTGTGCTGTAGTGAGTGAGAAAAGAAGTCATAGCAACAGGAGTGAAACATTGGTGGGAGACCAGCTAGAAGCAGGCTGCCTCTTTCCGAAGCGCAGACCCAGTGGCCGGAACACCGAGGGAGTAATAGACTCTACGCTTTACTTCAGAGACCGGCAGGGCAGTGAATTCCAAGTTGGCTGTCCAACCTAAACACCTAAGCAGACACGGTGGCAATTGTGGAGGAGGGGCATCACTAGGGTCCCTATAAAATAGCCTCAGGCCACCACCGTCATACGGGTTTGTCCTATCCATCTGGGGGACAGAGAGAGAAGTAACAACAGTGAGGACCTTATGGTAGCTTATGCAAGTAGGGACCTACTACGTTACTGTGCGCAAGGGGAAGGCTACTGATTTCCACCTGGATAAGGGGACTCTGGAATTGCCATCAGACCGGCCGGACCCTGCCTACCCTGTCATCCGGCACTCTGGACTGTGGATGCGGGAGCCTTCAGTAAAGGTAAAGAGACTGCACCCATTGTGTCCTCGTTATTCGCTGCGCCTTACATCATCCACCATCATCATCTACACTTCTGGGAAGCCCTGGGGAAATACTTCACCTGTGGGAAGGTATACCATCTAGCTGCCATAACATCACCCCAGCGGACCCCTGAGCAGCGTCGGTCACTCTGACCGAATGCCACAGGTGGCGTCAAGAACACTACCGTTATCTACGGACTCTGCCTTTTATTGGGCGCCCCTCATAGGGCCACGGTCCGGGTCGGGCCACCGTGACATCCTCGCTGAGGGAACTGAAGGACCTGTTACTGAGTACCCCATTGCCCTTATGTGGGGGCGATCCAAAAACATGCTATGAACTCTGAGAACAGAAAAGTTTGTGCCCAATGTTGCGTGTTTCAATATGATGAAAATGGACAGGTAATTAAACTTCTCTTTTATAAAACAAATTGGGTGTCTCTTGATGTGTGTGCGGCAGTTCCTGAAATTGAAGAATCGGAGACAGCAGAGGCGTGAAACAAAAACGTGGGTGTTACGCACCACATGCATAACACAGGAGAATCGGAACACCATTTATTCGTGGTGTTCCAGGGTGTGTGAGAACAACAGCCCCTCACCCATGACTTCCGCCCTGTGCACCTTACACCAGCACTCTTGTTCTTCTACTCTCAAGTCTAATAAGACTCTGGAGTGCACGGTAGAGTTCTTATGATGCTGCCATTGCTCATTTCATTTGCTGTGATTGCTGTAAAAATGCTTTGCTTTTGCTGCAATTTTTGAAACTCATAGCCAGAAATAGAGAATGCAGCCTAAACACTGACAATGTGGTCATCAGGCACGAGAGAGTAGGATCGGAAACAGAAGTTGCAGGATTGGGGCTGCAACTTTGGTGTAGCAGAGGTCAGAAGAACACATCTGTCTCTTGTCCTGCCTGGGGCACCACATTGACAGTGTTATTTGCTGTGCCGATGTAGCAGAGGGAAGGTGCACACCTCTGCCTCTTCTCCTGCTCCTTTCTCGGTGTCATACATTGCAACACTGGCCACACACTCTCTGGGGTCCATTGAGTCTGCAGACTGAAGACAGAGATTGACAGGTATCTGACCGTGCTACATTTTATGGATGGGAGTAGTAGTAGGAGGGGACCCTATTTGTGGTCCGTATAGTATTCAGATGTGCTGTGAAGTTCTCGCTGCTCCATTGGCCCCTTCCAGCCCATCGTAGGCATGAGTGGAGCCCACCGGGGCCATGAATGGAGCTTGATGTTTTTCATCAGCTCTGTGGAGAAGCCTTAGCTCCACCGTTGGGTGCTGAGCTCATTGGTTTAGACACCTTAGCCTATTGCACTGTTTGTCAAATGTAAGACACAGATAACAGAAGAAATTATTCTGGTCAACGGTCAAGTTTTCTGTGACTGTCATATTAGGAAACTGTAATATGGATTTTCCCGCTTTTACCTTCTTTTGCATTAATAAAGATCAAGACCTTTGTTTCATCTCTGTTTTCGATACAAAGAAAAGGAAATGTTGCTCTGTGTCAACTTCGGCTAAATCAAAGGAATCTGACAGATTGCTTACAATTTCTAAATATCTAGTTACATGAAAAAGGAAACATCGCCATGTATCACTTTCACCTGAGAGCCGGGAACGTTGTAGGGTCTTCTTGTCTCAGCTTGGTTTTTCTTCAGGCAAGAAACAGACCTTTTTCTTGATCATATTTCAAGGCACGAAGTTTTGTAAAAGTTATAGATCTTATCTCAGACTTCCAGATTTCAACTTCAATCTTCAATAAAAAGCACCTCTACTCGGCTCGACCACAGCCGGACTAAGTGTTTTGCGTGTAAGAAATGTAACATTAAGAGATATGAAAATCTAGATCAAGCAATTTGTAACAGAAACCGTAGTCTCCTCGCAATAAAAGCCACATAATGGACCTTTCTCCCCCAGTGGAGCAGATAAATGGAGGGGTTCAAGGTTCTGCGAAAGGGTTTGTTTATTCAGAATGGAAGTGATGAGAGATAAGCGCCATCTAAGTTGCCAGTTTTCTTGAGTCATTGAGAAGCCCCGGGATGCATTGGATCACTGGCAGTACACGCACATGTTACCACTATTGAATTCATTGCGATATTGCTTGGTATTTTATCTCCTGGGTACAGGGTCTTCTGTACAGGGCCAGTATTAGATGATACCGTGTGTTGATACCAACTCCAAATCATAAGTGGTCATGCCGTGTCAAATCACAAGTGAGTTCACACTTCGTTTTGGTCTACTTGTAATGTAGACCCCAAGATAAGCTCCCAATGTATGGAAGATGGGCAAGGTCTTTGAATCGATGAACATTTCACTGGTGACGAAGGTACGGCTGGTGCATAGTTTGGTCTTTTCTGCGGCAATATACAAATGTGAAACCTTAACAATAAAGAAACAAGACAGAAGAAGAATTGACGGCTTCGAAATGTGGTGCTGGAGAAGGATGTTATCAATACCATGGATGGCAAGAAGAACAAAGCAATTTGGAAACAAATCAAGCCAGACATGTCACTGGAAGGAAGGATTACCAAGCTACGACTCGCCTACTTTGGACCCATCATAGGAAGAGAGCAATCACTGGAGAAGGACATCATGGTCAGGAAGAATAAAAGGAACAAGGCAAAGAAGAAGACCGGCAACCCAATGGCTTGATACTATCAAGATAATAGTGGAGAAGAACTGTTGGACCAATCTAGGCTTTCACAAGATTGAACCTCCTACAGATCGTTCATCCATCAAGTCACCATGGCTCAAGATCGAGCTGAAAATAATGTATAGAAGATGGAAACCAAGATGGATGATTTGCATCCCGCATAGATTAATATAGGATCTGGTTAATGTGCAAATTCATAGAGTATATATTATGTGTATGCCATTTGTCTATGGGTGACAGATGCCACTGTTAGTCATCCGTCACCCGCAGACTATAATAGTTTAACATTTAGTGCAATGGTCATGGAAAGGTACTGAGAAGCCCATAACACATCCATTTAATATAAAGAGCAAAGAGGTTTATGTCAGCTTCTTGGATAAAGGACCAATGTTATGCTTTGAGGTTGTGCACACGTCTGATTTTTTCCTTGGATTGAGTTTGTCTGGGGAAAAAATTGCAGCATGCACAACTTTGATCCGATATTCAGATCGCACTTGGCCATCATACAAGTCAATGAGTAACATTGCACTGCACTCGGGGGACATCTGAGTGCAGGCCAATTTCCACTGACCTACTGAATTGACAAGATGGAGACTTTTTTGTCCATCTTTTATTTGCTCGTGTGACCTGAGCCTTACTCTGACTAATTCTATAACTACTAATAGTATGATGAATAGTATATTAACACTATATTCTGTCTTCAACCAACACTTTACTATATTGTGTAAATCTCTTATATAAATATTGAAGGAATAGACATCTTGTAACAATCAGAAATTTAAGCTGAAATATAAGTTTTAAGGGCGGGGGGACCTGCATGCACCTCCTGGACGGCAGAGCTTTAGTGAGTCGTATACTGTGACACTGCGCACTGAACGGGAACCTTCTCCTTTGTGCTGGATCCAAAGGAATGTATTAAGTCACAAAGAGACGCCGAGTGTAGAGGAAGTTATGGCACATGTCAAAAGATACTAACCAAACCTCAATAATTCCCGTATCCCAGCTGCGCTCTCACAACAGGAAGAGGCACAGGTGGAATAATGAGAAGGCATTCCCAGCATCCAGCTAGTATTGTATGCCAAGTATATTCATTATTCACTCCGGGCATACACTGCCAGGAGCAGAATTCACAACATCAAATTGTAATGAACATTTTTGTATATCCATCATCTATCTATCTATCTATCTATCTATCTATCTATCTATCTATCTATTATCTATCTATCTATCTATCTATCTATCTATCTATCTATCATCTATCTATCTATCTATTATCTATCTATCTATCTATCTATCTATCTATCTATCTATCTATCATCTATCTATCTATCTATCTATTATCTATCTATTAACTATGTATCTATTATCTATATATCTCATATCTTTTATCTATCTATCTTTCTATTAATCTATATATCTCATATCTATTATCTATCTAATATCTATCTATTATCTATCATCTATCTATTATCTATCTAGCCTCCAAGCCTTCATCCAGAGGTCAAGAGAAAGATGCGATGAGGTTGGCTTGCATGGTTTGAATTTTTAAACAATTTGCATAGTTTTTACTCCCCTGTTTTGCAAGTCAACAAGCTAGCTGGCCTGGACAATGTGTAATCATCATATCAGCAAACATTATTGTTCAATTGCTTTGTGTTTCTGTCATCCAGGATAGCACAATATTTAACAACGACCGTCAACATAAAAGTCAATATTATAGGCTCATGTGAACAATAGTCTGTGTTTTCTTGACCAATGAGAAAAGAAACACATACATTTAAAAGCCAACATATAGATAATAGTCTATCTCTCTATCTTTTCTATCTATCTATCTATGTCTTTATCTATCTATCTATCTATCTATCATTCTGTCTATGTCTTTATCTATCTATCCATCCATCAGTCCATCTACAGAAAAATATATCAGAAGAAGCATAGCTCAAAAATGTTGGTGCCAATCCAACCAAATAAAGTACATAAATTGAGGCAACATGCCAACAAGATAAAGTGCAATGTTGGTGGAGTTTATTAGCCCATTTGGTGACACTTTAGTTGAAGGTGTGAATCTTTCTCTAACAGCTTTGGAGACCTTCTTCTCTCTTAGCCATGTTCGCACTTGGTATTTTTGCATCCTTCTTTTGGTGCGTTTTTCTTTTGTTGCTGATTACATGTGTGATTTGGGTGCAGTACATGTTAATATGCTTTTATTCACCAAAAATGCAGCACCAGTGTTATGCTGTGTTTTTGAAGCCTTTTTTTGCAGTTTCTCATTATTTTCAATGGTAGAAAATGCTGTAAGAATAAACAACCTGCGGATTTAAAAAAAATAGTAACAAACACAATGATAAATGTCTCGAAGAATATTTTGAATTTACTACTATATTACAGCACTTTTTGGATGAGAATATGGGCCCTCAAAAAGTTTGAGAAATTTTGAATTAAGTTGAACTTCAGGATAAAACATAAACCAAGGTGCTTTTTGGGAAAAAGTTTAAAAAATACATGTGTAGTATCTATCTCCAATTATATGGATAGACACATGGCAGTAAGATGGGATCATGATTGAAGTTTTTACTATCTCCCATATGTAGGTTTGAAATATGGAAACCTGCACCCATTAACAGAGGTATTTCTGAGAGTCGAGAAGAACCAGGCACGTACCTTAAAATGCACTTATCGTAACAGGAAATTATTGGAGTTCCTAAATATTCCCCAGCGTAGAGACAGCACACTGACATTAATAGCTAATGGTTGTAATAACTACATGGTGACAATAAGGAGATTTATCTCCTTTTCCCACTTGTACCGGATCCACTCAGTGCAAATCCCCCAAAAAGTATGTCAGCACAGAGATAAAACAACATAGTCAATAAATGAAACGACATGTAAACCGACTAAATCCATGAGGGTTTGGTTTGTTCCTTGTTCCGTATGTGGCAAAGAGCAAATCCAATTTAATTGCCACAATAATTTATCTCGTTTGTCCTTACTGGGATGAAAGCAGGAATGTTGCAATGTTTTTCAAGATTTATTATAACGTCTGCTGCTAATTTAGACTGTGACAATATCTGTTTCCTCATGTTTATGGGCGTCAAGACTGGATTTTTATGACTGATGTCTGACAGTAAATTATTTGTTTGTGCACCAAATTCTAATCTATGGTGATACCATTCTTGTAAGGACTTGATCCGAGGAGGTTCTTACTACAACTGGCCTTGTGGAAACAAGATTTTAAGACTGGATCTTTAGTAATGACCTCCATATACAATAAACCGTTGTTGGCTGAATTTGTCAATATCGGTGAGATTGGCCAACAGTTTAATGTGTATAGGGACCTCCGACTCTGACAGATTACATCTGGAAGAGAAGGGTCTAGCCTATTGGATTTCCAACAATTGATCTATTCTGGCAGTGTCTCTCTTATGGCCAGGCCCACCAGTGTCTTATAGACGTCTCTCCATGACTAATGCCTGGGCTTGATGTCAGCGGTCATAATAGAGCTGACATCAACCACAACCCTATTACCCCACTTTCCACCACACAAGGGCAAGTGGAAAGAGTGAGGCTAAGGGCCAGATTTGGTGCATCTTATGGATGCTCCATTTCTGGGGCGGCTGAAGGCTGATGTTCTTAGCCTGGGATTGGGAGAAATATCACTGCCCTTTCCCAGGCTATTAATATCAGTTCATAGCTGTCTGTTTAGCCTTTGCTAGCTAGCATTTATGGGGTGACCCTAAGTAATTTTGTTCTTGGGTCCCTCGAAAACTAATCAGTGAAGGCTAAGCAAACAGCTGTAAACTGTTATTAATAGCCTAGGAGCCTAATGGGATATTGCACCTTTTCCCAGATTATTACAAACAGCCAACAGCTGCTTTCCCTCTGCTGGTTCTTAAAATTATGTGGGAACCCAAGTCTTTTTTTTTATTATTATTTATTTTATACATGATGTACACAGTGGGTGATGAATACAAGTCCAATTATTGTTGCCTAGTCGCACTGAGCTCAAGGAGACCAGGTGACAATGATTCAAGATGTCTTCAGTACCCTGCACCTGGGAACAGCGTGTACTGTACAGCTTTTTCCAGGTGCCGGTACATGTCACACTGATGGGGCACACGTATGCCACACGTATGCAACACACGGACACAAGAACACCGACAACTCTGGTACTGTTTTCTTCCAGTACAGGAAATATCACGACGTGTGAAAGAGCCCTCAGAGACAGTGGGACGAGCAGCAGAGAGTCAGTTCTGGACCCAGGAAAAATGGGTAATGCAAGTTTGCTTTTTTATAGCAAACTTCAGCCAGGCGACAAGGTATTTTTTGCAATTGGAAAACTCCTTCAAGATTTGCTTATCTATGGGACTGCTGCTGATGTCCTAAACAAGGAGGACTTCTTAAACTTTTTTTTTTACTGGTGACACCCAAGTCTTCTCACTAGTGGTTGAGGCCATGTTGGAAGAGTAGATTTCAGTAGATTTTTTAACACTAAAAAACGTATGAAAATATTTGGCATGTTGTTTAACAAAACATTGGTATTGCCGTGAGCACCTAATTGAAAACTGCTTGCCAGATGCTCTGAGCCAATTTGCCTGATAGCCACTTTCGTCTGACATTCCATTTGGGATGTCAGCTCATGGTGATGACCCTTGGTGGAAGCATCATTGGTGCAACCTATGTAGCAGAACAAGGCCTCAAGAGTTAAGGGGGGCCATTATGCAGGTGGAATTGTGCATTATGATGAGCTATTGGAATGCTAAGGGCCCACATATTGTTCTTGCACAGGGGCCCTCTTCTGTCAGTGTCCACCAATGGTGATGACAATAACAAGTCAATGATCAAGCTGACAAACCTTATGGTTGCTAATGTGTAGACCCCTCTGGCAGGAGCTGATGGGATTCTGTTTGTAGTTTCGATCTTCAGCCCTGTACATCTCAAATTCCTCCAAATGGATTCCATGTAATGTGCAAATAGCACATCTGTTCTATGGTCAAGGAGCATAACCCTCCATTTATCTGCATCCAGCTCCATCTCTTATTTCCCTTAATAACTTGCAATTTCAATAATTTCTACAGTAGTGTAATCCTGTCTGCTTCTGGAGTAATTATGCCGCATAATTTAGGATCATCTGGAAATATGGAATTTTTAGACTCTTGGCCCCCAAAGGGCTATATATAGAATTAATAAAATAACACAACTTGGTTCTGGAACTTCAGGGACTTCAGTGAATAGGTTCTGTTTTGGACAAGTCCATAAGTTACCCATAATTTTCCTCATTCATATTTATGCTCATACCAAACACGCCAAATGCAACCATATTTTCTTATTAACTTTTTTTAATAGTCTTTGCATGTAGAAGTCATACAGCTGTGCATCAGTTTTATTGTAGGTTTAGTTTAATGGCACCTATACAGGGGAAATTAAGTCTTGCACAGCCGAGTTGGAAATCAATGGGCTGTCCATTTGATGCACAAACATGCTGTGTCCTCCAGAGTAAGAATGAAGTGCTCATGGCTGCACCAGTGTTTCGCCTTTTTCTTTTTGCAGCCTCACTGGTTAAATTATGGAAGTCCTGAACCTGGGAAACCCTTTATTAGCCACAAATTCTTCTTTTTCTAAACAATACATCCTCTTTTAAGGAACTGTCAAGCTGAAAACATTCATCACCTAACCATACGATAGGTGATACATATATAATTGCTAAGGGGTTTATGTTTGGGACCCTCACTCTTCAAAAGACCTACAGTTATTGAAGAGAGTGGCACCACCGCTCCCTTCAAAAGGTGACACAGGACACTCAGTCTCTGGCCAAGTGGTGGAACCCTCAGCGACAAAAAAATATCATAGTCCACAGCAGCCGGCGCACCGTCCTGTAATGCGCATGTGCTGACTTCACTTCCAGTTAATAGACGCTGGTGGTTTACTAGGGCAGAGAAAAGTGCGGCTGCCCAGGCCTGCGCTTTATCAGTAGGAGCAAGATTTGCCACGTTCTATGGATGATGTAGAACGTGTCATCCACATCAATCAAGGAAGGAGTTTGCCGATTCTGCTGGTAGAGGAGGTGCAGACCCCAGAGAGAAATGCCCATCGGATCGGACCGTGGTGATTAGCCTACCGCGCAGGTAGGAGACTTATAAAAGGTAATGTTTTGAGTATACAGGGAGAGTTAGAGGCTTTTATACACATTGATGGACTGCGATAATAGATCAGTTAAAGTTGGTGGCTTTGGTTAATATTGGGAAAACTTGGCGACTGGTTCCCTATAAGTTGCTCTCTTTTCCTGATCATCTAGATCACTAATGATCTCAGAATTTTATGCATTAATGTTTCCCACAAGAAGCAGGTGTGCGAACAAGAGACTTTCTGTGCTGCCTCCCTGACATTGAGAGCAGCTCTATATCATCCAGGGCCATTCACGTAAGTGTGACTGGAGGTTACATCAATCAATAGTTTCCTAACACCTCGAGGGACAGCACCGGAGACAGGTGACGTACATGAAAAGATTGGCTTTTTAGTAGAACTACCTAAATTTCTCAAGGTCAAACTCAGTACAAGATGTTTTCTTATTTTCTTGATTTTAAAAATCAGATTGAAAAATTATATATATTAACCCCTTCAACCTGCAGCACAATCAGGGCCTGAATAATCAAAGCAAATTTACCAATTCTGCTACGTCTTTATTTAACAGGTTATTACTTTACATAAATTGTTTGTATCCCTTTGAATTTGATATTGATTATTTATTATAGAAGCATGGTCATCTTTTACTGATATAAACCATAGGTATTTATTTGTTGTTTTCTTTTTCTGTAAATCTTCCAAAAAAGGAGGAAAAAATGCGTCTTCAATTTTTGTAGAGTTTTTGGTGTCTAGCACTTTTTTTTTGTTTTCACCAAATTTATGTTTTTATTTGCTCCTTTATTGAAGTCTATTTAATATGTGGTTGTCTGTTTTTGTTTTTAGTGTGGGTGGACTTTCCAGATCTTTGTGCCCGATTCATCATTTGCAACTTTTCGAAAAGTATGTACAGTAGTTTGTTTTGAGTAGTTTTTGTACCATTTTGAAAAACTTGCAACTTTTTGCTCAAAAATTGGTGACATCTATGTTTCTGCTCAGAGTCTCTCTGTAAGTCAAGGAACCTAAAGGGGAAGAAATATGTTGCTGGACCCCCAATAATATTTGGCAGCACTATATGATTTGTATTTTCACATTACAATATCTCCAATTGTGAATACATTGATTGTACCAAAAGCAGCACTTGTGGTGTCACAACAGACATTTTACACCTAGTGAGCGATTTCTGTGCCGATGTCTGAATCAGAGCAAAAATAGTGTAAGCTCAATGTGATCTGTAAATGTTAGTTCTATTATAATGAAACATATAAAGTAATAAAACATCATATTATAACTGTAATGTAATGATTAGAATATAACAACGTACAAGTTTTTTTTTCATTTTTTTAATATCATTTTTATGTAACTATTACCCTAACCCTAGCCCTAGTCATATTTCTTAACCCAACCTAATCCCTAGAACTATTCTCAATTTTCCCCTAGCCTTAGCCATAACCCTAGCCATACTTAGGGTTAGAAATAGATTTCAAAAACAGCAGAGATGTGAAACTGCAGCTAATGTGAACAATGGCGGAACACACAGCTAGCGATTGCTAGCTCACACTGAGTTAAATGTCACTCAGTGAATTACACACATAGCTGTGTCACTCGCACACAGAAATGGAATAGATGCTCTGCAATAGAGCTGTGTCAATCGCACACAGTAACGGAATAGATGCACTGCTATAGAGCTGTGTCACTCGCACAAAGTGAAGGAACAGAAATTACGCTAGATATGATCCCTGTTAACCTCACAGGGGATCGAAACCTGCACACAGGGTAAATAGCAAACTGTGGTCACTCAGTCAGCAAAAACACTCAACCAACTCCTCTTTGGAGGTGCAGGAATTCTAATGGCTAGACGCCAGCCCAGAATTCACACAGACAAACTCCTCTCTGAAGGATCCAGAATTCTAATGGCTTACCACCAACCCTGAGCACATGCTGACATAGATCACACTGTTGCAATGTCTCATACACACATGTAAAATGATTGATACTAGCTCGCCCATGTGTGCCTTTTATATGTACAGCTCATGTCCAGTCGGAGAGGACCTTGCTCGGACAGGACAGACCACCAATGAGACGTCGCCACATCACAAGCATGCTCAATAGCGTGATCTCTTGACTTAGTCTCCATAGCATTCGCTCGTTGCTGCCTACTGCTGGTTACCATAGACTTGGCTGAAGAGCCAGCAGTAACCAGACGAACAGCACAAGCCTGAGAAAGACGCTGAGACCGACGTCTATGCTCAGCAGCATCCACAGCAGCCAAAGATGAATGGGAGACCGCTGATACAAGCAAGACCTGGGATCCACCCTGTGCAGCTGGAGAATCCCAGCACCTAACATGACCCCCTCACTAGCATTCCCCCAGTGACGTTCGCCATGCTTAAAAGCCACAATAAGCTGGGGGGCACAAATGTGCTCTATAAGCTCCCAGGTCCTATCCTCAGGCCCATGACCCTTCCAGTCCACCCAAAAAAATTTTGGCCACATACCACCTTGGACCCGACAATAGCATTGACCTCAAAAATTGTCTGAGGATGTATTCGAGCTCCCGGCAGGAGTGCCAGAAGACCAGGTCATATATATACGGGTTTCAACAAAGACAAATGGAAGGTGTCAGTGATGTTAAGATGTGGTGGAAAGCTGAGACGATAGATTACAGGGTTCACCTGTTCCAGAACCTTGAAATGATGTAGATAGCAGAGAGAAAATTTAGTAGACCCCACACGCAGCCCGATGTTAAGAGCCGAAAGTCACACTAAATCGCCAGGGGCGAAGACCGGCGTGGGACGACCATGCGCGTCGGCGGAGATCCTCATTCTCTCCTTAGAAGCCCTAATTCTGCGTGCGGTCCCAGTTGTCACGAGCCTAAACTTCCCAGTCCACCACCCTAGGGTTGGAAGATGAGACGGGCATGGGCATGGGAACATGCGGATGCTGACCATAGTTAAGGAGGAATGGCATCTGCCCTGTGGAATCGGAGACAGCAAACTCCGCCCTAGGCAGTAAGGATGCCCAGTTGTCATGCCTGGCAGAGACAAAATACCAAAGTCTGATTGGCCCTCTCCACCAGCCCATTCGTCTCAGGATGATGCGCGTAAAAGAGATTGAGCTCAATACTGAGCAACCGACAAAGCTCTCTCCAGAACCGAGAGGCAATCTGAGGGTCCTGGTCACTGACAATCTTGTCAGGCATCCCGTTAAGCTTCACAAAAAGTACTGCCAAAGCCCGATTGTACACGCAGAAGGGGGACCAGATGTACCATCTTGGAGAAATGGTCGGTGACTACCCAAATGACAGTGTTGTTATGGGACTTGGGCAGGTCCACATTAAAGTCCATCCCAACCATCTCCCAGGGCCTATCTGCCAACAGCAAGGGATGAAGCAAGCCCATGTGTCTCAGCTGGAAAGGCCGATTCCTGGCACAAGAAACACAAGCTTGAATAATAATAATAATCTTTATTTTTATATAGCGCTAAAATATTCCGCAGCGCTTTATGTCATCACTGTCCCCGATGGTGCTCACAATCTAGAATCCCTATCAGTATGTCTTTGGAATGTGGGAGAAAACCGGAGTGCCCGGAGGAAACCCACGCAAACACGGAGAGAACATACAAACTCTTTGCAGATGTTGTCCTTGGTGGGGTTAGAACCCAGGACTCAAGCGCTGCAAGGCTGTAGTGCTATCCACTGCGCCACCGTTCCGCCCGAATGTAGTCCCTTACGTCACGTGCCATCTGTGGCCACCAATAAGACCTCGTCAAAAGCTCAGTGGTTCTCTTGATACCAAAATGACCATATAATTTAGAAGTGTAAGCCCAAGAGAGAACCTCTGGTCGCAGCTTAGCTGGTACAAAAGATTTGCCAGGAGGCACCTGCTCAAGCGAGACCGGAGCCACCGTTCAAAGACTCTCCGAAGGGACGATTTGCCATGGCTCGTCCCCCTTCTCGGATGAGACTACGTAACGGGATAGGGCATCAACATGCATATTCATCTTCCCAGATGGAAAATGGATAATGAAATTAAATCAGGAGAAAAATAAGGACCACCAGGCATGGTGAGAATTCAGCCGTTGGGCCGTCTGCAGATATAGTAGATTTTTGTGGTCTGTAAATACTTGGAAGGGGTGCTGAGCTCTCTCCAGGAAGTATCTCCACACTGAGAAGGCCACTTTCATGGCCAGTAACTCCATGTCCCTGATAGAATAATTCCTCCCCACCAGTGAGAAGGTCTTGGAGAAAAAGAAATACGGACGTTTCCATCCGTGAGCATCCATCTGATATACAGCTCCTGCACAGACGGAAGAGGCATCCACCTCCAGGATGAAGGGCTTATCCACATGGCCGATGTAGCACAAGGGCCATAGCGAACTTGGACTTCAAGGAAGTAAAGGCCTTAGAGACCTCCTCAGTTGGTTAGGGTTAGCTCCCTTCATGGTCAGAGCTACCAAGGGAGCTGCTAGAATAGAGAAGTGGGGGATGAACATTTCCCTCATCAAGAAGATCGTTATGTACAGCGATTGAAGCTTGAGGATGGCAATTTGTGTATTCCAGGTGCTTTCTGGGAAATGCAAAGTGTCTCCCTCAGCAAGAAGATTGTTGTGTACAGCCAGGACCTGCTGCTTGGAAAGCAGCGCCAAACCAGGGATTGGAGGTTGAGGAGGGCAATTTGCATATTCCATGTGTTCCTTCTTGGAAAAGCGAAGAGTTTTACTCAGCAAGAATATAATTGGGTATAGCCGGGCCCAGCTGCTTGAAAGCATTGCCAAATTTTTGCCTCTAGGACATTTTTGCAAGAAAGCTTGGCTGATTGAGTGAATTACACAAGAAGGAAAAACACAGCAAGTCAGCAGGATCTAGAATCAGCATGTCAGATGTGACAACCTACATGGTGAGCTGCAACATGTGATACATGTTCACACATTGACCCGAAGAAGAATCCAACTTCACCTGCCAGAAGTGTAGACTTCAGGCCCTTTTAGAAGAAAAGTTGTGGGGTCTGGAAGAAAGAATTGCAACTTTGAAACTCATGAAATAAAGTGAAGACTTCCAAGACAGAACAAAAGCATCTCTACACCTTCTACAGAAGGTGAAGAAAGTGTCAGAGAACCTCCAAAAGCAGAGTGGAAGAATGTGACCAAAAGAAGCAAGAAGACCATGGAGACATTCCCAACCACACAACTGAGAAACTGATATCAAGGCCTTCTTGAGGACAAAGTTGGCACACCTAAGGATGCAAAGAAGAAAAGGGCACACAGCAACACCCAGAAGTGACAACAAAAAAGTACAGCCAAGAAGCAAAGAAGAGTGGTGGTGGTGAGAGACTCACTACTGAGAGGCACAGAAGCAGCCATCTGCAGACCGGACATAACCACAGGAGAAGTATGGTGCCTTCCAGGAGCGAAGATCAAGGATGTGACCGATAGGATACCCAAGCTCATCAGTTCCAAGGACGTTCATCCATTTCTTCTGCTACATGTAGGATCAATGACATGGCAAGGAAGGACCTACCGACAATCTGCAAGTGCTTTGAAGAGTTGGGGAAGAAAGTAAAGGAACTGGATGCACAAGTAGTTTTTTCTTCTATCCTTCAGTAGACAGGCATGGCACCAGGAGATGGAACATGATCCTTCTTGCGAACAGCTGGCTAAGACGATGATGCAGACAACAAGGATTTGCATTCCTGGACCACGGTGTGAATTACCTGTATGACGAACTCCTTGCCAGAGACGGACTACACCTCAACAAACCTGGGAAACACACATTCGCCAGAAGACTCGCTACACTCATCAGGAGGGCGTTAAACTAGAATAAGAGGGACCGGGATGAAAAACGTTAGACGCGAACAAGAAGCCAGAAAATATACTGATGAATAACATGAGGTGTGGCAAAGAAGACCCAAGACAACATACTCGGAAGGGAGGTAAGAAAATTTCTGACACAATCCACAGGGAGGAGATTGGAACAAAACAAAATCCTCTAAACTTCATGCTCGCAAACGCCCGAAGCCTGACAAACAAGATGGAAGAACTAGAAGCAGAAATATCTACAGGTAAATATGACATAGTGGGAATAACCGAGACATGGTTAGATGAAAGCTATAACTGGGCAGTTAACTTACAGGGTTACAGTCTGTTTAGAAATGATCTTAAAAAGGGAAGAAGGGTTTGTCCATATGTAAAGTCTTGTCTAAAAGTCCACTTTAAAGGAGGATATTAGTGAACGGAATGAGCATGTCGAGTCCTTATAGGTCGAAATACATGGAGGGAAAAATATTAACAAAATTCTCATTGGGGTCTGTTACAAACCCTCAAATATAACAGAAATCATGGAAAGTCTACTACTAAGGCAGATAGATGAAGCTGCAACCCATAACGAGGACCTTGTTATGGGGGACTTTAACTACCCGGATATTAACTGGGAAACAGAGACCTGCGAAACCCATAAAGGCAACAGGTTTCTGCTAATAACCAAGAAAAATTATCTTTCACAATTGGTGCAGAATCCAACCAGAGGAGCAGCACTTTTAGACCTAATACTATCTAATAGACCTGACAGAATAAAAAATCTGCAGGTCATCGGCCATCTAGGAAATAGCAACCACAATATTGTACAGTTTTACTTGTCTTTCGCTAGGGGGACTTGTCAGGGAGTCACAAAAACAATGAAATTTAGGAAGGCAAAGTTTGACCAGCTTAGAGATGCCCTTAATCTGGTTGACTGGGACAATGTCCTTAGAAATAAGAATACAGATAACAAATGGGAAATGTTTAAGAACATCCTAAATAGGCAGTGTAAGCGGTTTATACCTTGTGGGAATAAAAGGACTAGAAATAGGAAAAACCCAATGTGGCTAAACAAAGAAGTAAGACAGGCAATTAACAGTAAAAAGAAAGCATTTGCACTACTAAAGCAGGATGGCACCATTGAAGCTCTAAAAAACTATAGGGAGAAAAATACTTTATCTAAAAAACTAGTTAAAGCTTCCAAAAAGGAAACAGTGAAGTACATTGCTAAGGAGAGTAAAACTGATCCCAAACTGTTCTTCAACTATATCAATAGTAAAAGAATGAACAGTGAAAGTATAGGCTCCTTAAATAATTGTGAGGAAGGAATGGTTGTAGATAATGAGGAAAAAGCTAATATAATAAACACCTTCTCCACGGTATTCACAGTGGAAAGTAAAATGCTAGGTGAAATGCCGAGGGACAAAGAAAACCCTATATTAAGAGTCCCCAACCTAACCCAAGAAGAGGTGCGAAACCGGCTAAATAAGATTAAAATAGATAAATCTCCGGGTCCGGATGGCATACACCCACGAGTACTAAGAGAACTAAGTAATGTAATAGATAAACCATTATTTCTTATATTTAGGGACTCTTATATTCACAATGATTGCTCTCAAAATCTGACATGTATTCCTCCCAAACGGAAGGTACAGTACCCAATAGCACAATATCACTCACATATGGTGTGAACAAAGGTATAGATAAATCCACACTATGGTACCAGATAAAAATTACAATTTATTTAGATAATATAAAAAACATGTATACGACACATAACTACAAATCAAGAAAAGTGCAGTAAATCCACAAAAAGAGGGACATGGATGCCAGGCAAATACAAAGAACCCACATGAATGCTGTCACCTATATCGGTGAGAACCAGCTACATAGGCCACTATGGGTAAGTAGATTCATGCCAAAATGTAAGGGACTACAGCTAACCTCACTAAAGTAAAGAGTGTATAGGTAATCTCAAAGGGAAAGTAGCCCAGGGGTAGTAGCGCTCCCAAACATAAATGGCTATAACAAAATTAACAGCCTGTAGAGGTAAGTATAGGTAAGTTACCTGATGGTATATGTGGGGTGAATGCCTCGGCGTCCCTCTGCCCCGACGCGCGTTTCGCGTTTGCTTCTTCTGGAGGTTTTTTATATTATCTAAATAAATTGTAATTTTTATCTGGTACCATAGTGTGGATTTATCTATACCTTTGTTCACACCATATGTGAGTGATATTTAGGGACTCTATAGCGATGGGGTCTGTTCCACAGGGCTGACGCATAGCAAATGTGGTACCAATATTTAAAAAGGGCTCTAAAAGTGAACCTGTGATTTATAGGCCAGTAAGTCTAACTTTTATTGTTGGTAAAATATTTGAAGGGTTTCTGAGGGATGTTATTCTGGATTATCTCAATGAGAATAACTGTTTAACTCCATATCAGCATGGGTTTACGAGAAATCGCTCCTGTCAAACCAATCGAATCAGTTTTTATGAAGAGGTAAGCTATAGACTGGACCAAGGTGAGTCATTGGACGTGGTATATCTTGATTTTCCAAAGCATTTGATACCGTGCCATACAGAGGTTGGTACACAAAATGAGAATGCTGGGTCTGGGGGAATATGTGTGTAAATGGGTTAGTAACTGGCTTAGAGATAGAAAGCAGAGGGTGGTTATAAATGGTATATTCTCTAACTGGGTCGCTGTGACCAGTGGGGTACCGCAGGGGTCAGTGTTGGGACCTATTCTCTTCATTATTAACGATCTGGTAGAAGGTTTACACAGTAAAATGTCGATATTTACAGATGATACAAAACTATGTAAAGCAGTCAATACAAGAGAAAATAGTATTCTGCTACAGATGGATCTGGATAAGTTGGAAACTTGGGCCGAAAGGTGGCGGATGCGGTTTAACAATGATAAATGTAAGGTTATACACATGGGAAGAAGGAATCAATATCACCATTACACACTGAACGGGAAGCCACTGGGTAAATCTGACATGGAGAAGGACTTGGGGATCCTAGTTAATGATAAACTTACCTGGAGCAGCCAGTGCCAGGCAGCGGCTGCAAAGGCAAACAGGATCATGGGGTGCATTAAAAGAGGTATGTATACACATGATGAGAGCATTATACTGCCTCTGTACAAATCCCCGGTCTAGCACATGGAGTACTGTGTCCAGTTTTGGGCACCGGTGCTCAGGAAGGATATAATGGAACTAGGGCGAGTACAAAGGAGGGCAACAAAATTAATAAAGGGGATGGTGGAACTACAATACCCAGAGAGATTAGCAAAATTAGTATTACTTAGTCTAGAAAAAAGACGACTGAGGGGCGATCTAATTAACATGTATAAGCATATAAGGGGACAATACAAATATCTCTCCGAGGATCTGTTTATACCAAGGAAGGTAACGGTCACAAGGGGGCATTCTCTGCATCTGGGGGAGAGAAGGTTTTTCCGCCAACATAGAAGAGGATTCTTTACTGTTAGGGCAGTGAGAATCTGGAATTGCTTGCCTGAGGAGGTGGTGATGGCAAACTCAGTTGAGGGGTTCAAGAGAGGCCTGGATGTCTGCCTGGAGCATAACAATGTTGTATCTTACAGTTATTAGGTTATTTAGAAGGACGTAGATCTGGGGATTTATTCTGATGGAATATAGGCTGAACTGGATGGACAAATGTCTTTTTTCAATCTTGCTAACTATGTTACTATGATTTAAAAAGAGAAAACACAGTAGTTTGACAACCACTAACCATGAGTGGAGAAAAAATGTCGGTGTTATCATTCATATTCTCAGAAAAAAGGCCAAGAAAGCAAAAATTCTGCTGGGGTATGTAAACGTTTGAGCACAACTGTATGTCTTGCTCAGCCACCAGTATTGCCATCTTCTCCGCCAGGTCTGCAAGAAGGGAAGCGAAGGTAATATAACCACACAGTCCCAATGACCTGTTCCCAGGAGCCTCTCACCTCGAGGATGTATCTTTTTTTATACCAGTTTGAAGATTAATATCTTCAGTTTTCAGGTGGTCGGATGAAGAAAATGGGTTCTACTTACATGTTTGTCCATTTAACTGTAGGCTGATAGCTCAAGAGAGGTATGTACAATAAAACAGAGACATATAGGAGGGAGGTCACCTTGCCGCGGTTGATGGGCTTACATGAATTGGCCAATTTATGCGCTAAGAACCTTCATTTTTGTAAATACATCTTACTGAGTAATAGCAGTTTAGATACAATGTTTTCAGTTTTTGCATATGTCTTGGCTTGTATAGAGTGCTGCTGTGTTTTCTTTATCTATCTATCTATCTATCTATCTAATTTTTGATCTATGTATCTCACATATATGGAATATGTTGGCGCTATATAAATAAAGATTATTATTATTACATCCATTTATCTGATCTTCTAGCATGGACAGAGAAGCCGATGATAAGATGTAGGTCGATAATAGACATTTACATGTTCCTTAGCTACTTAATTATATGTGCACATTTTACAAGCCCTTAATTAGCAGTAAATTAGCTCCGCAGGTCCCCAGGCACAATTGAAATGGTTACTTTTAAGGGGCTGTTAGATCTTGCAGAATACCCTATGGATCCCCCCAGGGTTCAGAAACTTCTTTCTTATCTTTCTAGGTTAATTTGTTTCATTGCCTGACCTGTACAAGCAACATGCAGCTGCAAATCCTCATTGCTGGAAGATGAAGTCATGGCAGGGAGCAGGACTCATAGGAGATTCTTTCGAGTGCAGCAGATGCACATACAGAAAAGCCATTAGGTAGAATAACGAGCGGGGGGCAAATTTCATCTATGGACTTTATTGTACATGGCACCCTCAATGCCCCAAGATTTTCCTGGAACAAATGAGCCTCATTGTGTTACCTGATAGCCCATGGAGAGAGGAGGAACTCTTCATCCTAAACTCGGAAAGGCACCAAGTGGGTCTGCAATCAATACCCTGGTCAAAAATAGTGTGTGCAATTGCCAGTGCCGTCCTTCATCATAGGGACCATCATGTCGATAATATAACATGTAATGCCATACCGATCTAATTGCGTATCATCAGTAAGGTTCGCCGAGCTGGATTCAAAACATCTGTGCAAAAAAAAAGAAAAGCCGTTCCTGTTCTTATCAAGGTAAATCATAGTTTGCGGAACAGCTGCGTTCTGTAATGTTAGCAGATCCGAGGTCTCCTCCGGGTCTCGGGCTCGGTGTATATAGAGTAACCCTTAATCTTTACAAACCAATTTAGATGCATGCGGCGCTTTTCATTATTTTAAATTGTATCCATTCATGACGGTGTTAGACACATGTGCATGCGTTTAAGTCTGGGGAGAGAATAATTGCAGAACGTAGAGGGCTCCAAACGGTTCCGAACATAATACGAAGCATAATGACACACAAGGGCCTGATTTTATTGGCACCTCTGACAAGTAGTGTAAAGCTGACTCGGGGTATGTGTGTACATGATACATATGAACTTTCCACCTTGCAAAAATGTCTTTTTAGTTGTTTCTTAGTTGCAGTTGTTTTTTCTTCTGTTCTTTTATGAGGAGCCATTAGAAGGAAGGAATGGAAGCCTTGAGCATCCTATAGTGATAGTCACCTGGGTTGTCGTAGATCACATAAGAAAAAGCAGGAGTTGTAGTGAGCACCATATCGTTGTTGCCTAAGGGTGCTTTCACATTCAGGCACCCGTCCATTGGCCCCATCAGGGGTGTGTCCGAACCCCTACAAAATGGGGTCATAGCCTGTAATGGTGATGGCAGAGTGAACGTGCGCTGTGTAGTGCATAATTTTCGGGAGTGTACGCCTACTGGAGACAGACATTTAGAAGTAGTAGACTGCGTATGGGTGTCCATCTCCAGTAGGTGTATACACCTGAAAATGATGCACAACACAGTGAATGTTCCCTCTGCGGGCACCATTACAGTCTAAGCCCCCTGGGTGCATACGTCCAAATCCTGGTTGTGGGGGATTCGGATATAAACACCAATGGGAGCCACTAAACGGGCACCAAATGCAATATGAAGGCACCCTAACTAGGGACTGGCTGGAAGACTTCATTTACATGGTGGGGTATGTATGGAGATATTCTTTGTGTGCAAGCAACGTTTCTGGGGAAGAACTATCTGGCAACCATATTCATTGACTGTATTACAGCATTTATGCTGTCTTTGTGTTTTTTTTTTTTGCAAAAGCACTTTTGAATAATTCACATTCCATGCCAAGACACCCAATTCTACAATGTGGCAAGCAGGGACTAAAGAACCTTAAAAAGGCGAGGGTCTAAACAAAAGATATATTATGTTGTAAGATGCTTCTTTTTACGTAAATTATACTAATTATTCAAATTGTCTCTTCAGAGAGGAAGAGAGCTAGAACTCTAGTGTCACCTATTGGAAGGTAGCAATCCTACAAGTCAATGCTGACCCTTTAACGAGCCTTGTCACATGACAATAACCAAACCAGTATCTCAATTTGCAGACACTGTGTTTCGGGGTACTGCCCCTCGTCAGTGCAAAATGGAGATCTGGTTTGGCTGTGTGAGAGGCATCACACCGTTATCCAAGAAGTATCATTTCTTCTCCTGGAGAACGGTAACGGTCTGATGCCTCTCACACAGCCAAACCAGATCTCCGCTTTGCACTGATGAGGGGCAGTACCCCGAAACACAGTGTCTGCAAATTGAGATTCTGGTTTGGCTATTATCCTGTCATGTGACAAGGCTCGTTAAAGGGTCAACATTGACTTGTAGGATTGCTACCTTCCAATAGGTGGCACTAGAGTTCTAGCTCTCTTCCTCTCTGAAGAGACAATTTGCATAATTAGCATATTACCCAGAGGAGCATTGCTGATTTAAGTCTCCTCATCTCGGCATGCTTAGCATGTCGATCTCCGCGAGGAGAAACGATATTTCTTGGATTACGTAAATTATATAAACTTTCATTGGAGGTAAGAATCAGGCAGTTTCGATATTAACACCTGACCCTTTAAAGGGGTTAACCACAAGATAAGTTTTTGCCAGAGGTGTTTTGAAAAAGCTTTCTCCTCTCCCCCTTTCAAAAACACTTGAACGCTCATCTAAGGAAAATGTTCATATTTAGGGAATAGCCGTGAGACAGATCTCATGGATGTATGAGCCCTCTGCTGGCAACTGTCGCTTGTATCACCGGATTTACCATCATGATCCAATAATTTGTTGTTGGCCATCCTCTTATTGCTTGTCCCTTAAAATTTCCAATTTTTAACAGTTGGCTGGACTTTCTCCTAAAATGCCATTTCAATATCTCGTATGTAAAGTAAAAAGTGGATTCCATGTAGCCATTTATGCTTTGGGTGAAAGAATAAGATTTGGTCAACGTTCGACCTGCTTGTTTCGGAGTCATTCAAGTTCTTAGTTTTATCAGATAAGAACAAAAGTTAACTCGGTTTTTCCAACCTGTTTATTTTTTCTTCACATTATGAAGCCATAAGCAGAAATTGAAGAATCCTAACTAGGCATGGGACTGAAAAAAAAAGCCTTGTGCATTGTATTGTGAGTGATTACGTCGGCAAAGTCCGTACTGACCCCCATCCATCATTCTGCTCACAAATTCTCTTAGATACCTAATTGTATAAGTTCTGGGGACGCTTACATTTACGTAATGATTTGAACTCTGATCTTTCCTTCCCTAAACTTTTAATGAAAGTTATAATCATATACTTACATGTGATTGGAAAAGTCCCAGACCGGCCAACATCTCATGCGCATGGAATCTAAGAAACAACAATGCTCATTTTCAAGGTCACATGCAGTCCAAGTTCATTTGATTAATTTTTGTTGGATCTCGTTTTCATTGCCTCCCCCTCATTTTGTTTTCCCATTGGAGAGAACTGCTGTTGATGGAAATTTCAATGGACCACCCATAAACATTAACTTTGTGTCACCTTTTACACCATCATCCTTCTGATATATTCACCCTCCTCACCAACTACTGTATAAATACCCTGAGGATCACTGCAATGCACAGGTTGTTTATTATGAAGTATTTTAAAGACTTAAAAGAGTTGTTTTGATAAAAATTAATTACTTAAATATATTTAGATTAATAATTTATGCAATTATTTACTATTCTTGATACCTGAAAGGTGCCTGTCACGGGTTTACTGCGACAGAGAGGAGCCAGAAGATTACAGCATCGGATTTCTCCTACTATGAAAAGAAGCACTTCACCTTCATATTAAATTATGTAAGTTTATTTTAGCAGTGCAGTTAATCTGCTCTGTTGAGAGCTCCTGGAAGCTTTCCTGCATTAAGGCTCTCAGCTGTGCACTATTGGCCACTCCCCTCTCCTATATAATCTGGGTCCTGGCTAGCACTCATTGTCAGAGTAGCTTATGCTGCATGGCTGGAGGTTGTTGTTGGTTGTTATTGGAGAAGGCGTTTGGTGGATTTGTCAGTGACTGTTGCTTGGTTTTGAATGTGTGATAATTCCTTTTCTTCTCCTACTTTTGTTTAACCCTATCCTACACTCCCCAGTGTTTCATTCTGTTGGTAATGTGTGTAGATTTGTATGGCTGGTATTTTCCTTTATCCCTGTTCGTATTACCTTGTTAGTCTGGTTGCTGTGTTATGGTACACTACTACTTCCCTCTTCCCTGGGTGGGGGAAGGCTACAGACTGAGGGTGAATTCAGGAGCTAAGGCAAGGTACATGACCAAGCGTCTTCACCATCATAAGTAATCCAGGGAACAGGGCGAGCTACAGTAGGGCGCCCTTAGCGTTACGGACAGAGAAAGAGCCCCTGTTTGTGGGACACCCGACAAGAGTCATGACTAGGGTTGAGCGACCTTTACTTTTATAGGATCGGGTCGGGTTTCACGAAACCCGACTTTTTCAAAAGTCGGGTCGAGTGAAATCGGCCGATCCTATAAAAAAGTCGGGGTCGGGGTCGGCCGAAACTCGAAACCCAATGCAGTGCATTGGGTTTCCATGGTTCCCAGGGTCTGAAGGAGCGTAAACTCTCCTTCAGGCCCTGCGATCCATATTTTAGTGTAAAATAAAGAATTAAAATAAAAAATATCGCAATACTTACCGTCTGACGTGCTCTGGTACTAACCGGGAACCTTCCTTCCTTAGAATCAGCCTTCCAGGACCTTTGGTGACGTCGCGGTGACGTCGCGGCTTGTGATTGGTCGTGCGAGCGGTCACATGGGTGGCCGCGCGGCCAATCACAAGCCGCGACGTCACCGCAAGGTCCTGGAAGGCTGATTCTAAGGAAGGAAGGTTCCCGGTTAGTACCAGGGCGCGTCAGAGGGTAAGTATTGCGATATTTTTTATTTTAATTATTTATTTTACACTTAAATCTGAATTCCAATACCTATTCCCGATATAAACATATCGGGAATCGGTATCGGAATTCCGATTCTAGATTCAAAAGATCGCCAACTTTATGGCCGACCCCACACAGGGGTCGGGTCGGGTTTCATGAAACCCGACCTTGCCAAAAGTCGGCGACTTTTGAAAATTTTCGACCCGTTTCGCTCAACCCTAGTCATGACATTGCCAAAGCTAAAGATACATCTCTTTTCCCAGGAACCAGTAGATCACATCCTGGTTTAAAGGGAATCTGTGAGAGTAATATAATATAGGGTAAGAAAGCCTGATTTTAGCAATGTATCACTTATTGGACTGCTTGTTTTGTCTGAAGTAGCAGAGCTAAGACTTTTGAGCTGTGTATAACCCCGCCCATGCCCCTGATTTTCCCTGTACACTGTACACTGTTAATTGTAAGAAAGCTATCAATCAGTGGTGGAGGCGGTGTTACACAGATTAGCCCGACTTGTGTGCACATGAGAACTAGTCCTGCGGTGATAATCTCCTGTTGAAGCTACAACACACAGCCCAGTAAGTGACATATCCCTGGAATCAGGTTCTTTTTCCCTATAATATGTTGCTCTCAGATTAGATAGCAAAAACCTGGTGACAGATTCCCTTTAAGTTTAACACAGGACAACATTGCCTGTATTGATGCATGAACGAAGCTAGTTATGAAGGAATCTGTCTGACTGCTCAGTTCAATAGCTAAGCCAGTTCCCTTTACTATCACAGATCATGTGTCCATCTGGTTGACACAGAAGAGCACAATAGGCCAATACCACAAGAGACATTACAGAGGGTGACAACGATGGTAGTGGTCACCATATTTTTTTATACCTCGCAATAGGCACTAGTCTGGGGCTGAAATGCTTTGGTTGAATAAAAACCTTATTTTGGACCATCGAGGATTCTTCATTCCCACAAGCACAGACAAGGTACAGTAATATCTCCAAAGTTGTGAACAAATGATGTGTAGGCATAGAAAGGGTCTGGCTTAGTTATTATTCACCTGCAGTTCAGATTTTAAAAATCTATATATATAATTGTCTAAGGGTTTTTCCGTCTGTCTGTCTTTCTGTCTGTCTGTCTGTCTGTCTTTCTGTCCTGGAAATCCCGGCTCTCTGATTGGTCTAGGCCGCCAGGCCTCGACCAATCAGCGACGGGCACAGCGACGATGATGTCATAAAGGATGTAGACATCCCGCGTCTGATTGGTCGAGGCCGCCAGGCTTCGACCAATCAGCAACGGGCACAGCAACGATGATGTCATAAAGGACGTAGAAATCCCACGTTTCTGATTCAACGACGGGCACAGTATCGACGTAGATGTCATAATGGTTGCCATGGCGACGATGATGTCATAAAGGTTGCCTCGACCAATCAGCGACGGGCACAGTCTGCCGCGAATTCTGGAATTATCATTGTCCATATACTACGGGGACATGCATATTCTAGAATACCCGATGCGTTAGAATCGGGCCACAATCTAGTCTACTATATAATTGTCTAAGGGTCACTTCCGTCTGTCTGTCTGTCACGGATATTCATTGGTCGCGGCTTTTGTCTGTCATGGAAATCCAAGTCGCTGACTGGTCGTGGCAAAACGTCCATGACCATTGCCATGACCAATCAGCGACGGGCACAGTCCGGTGGCAAAATGGCGTCTCCTTCCTCCCCGCAGTCAGTGCCCGCTCCATACTCCCCTCCAGTCAGTCCTCACACAGGGTTAATGGCAGCGTTAATGGACTGCGTTATGCCACGGTGTAACACACTCCATTAACGCAGCTATTAACCCTGTGTGACCAACTTTTTACTATTGATGCTGCGTATGCAGCATCAATAGTATTAAGATCTAATGTTACAAATAATAATAATAAAAAAAAAGGTTATTCTCACCCTCCAAGATCGCGCGCTGTCCTCGGCAGTGCAAGCGGCAGATTCCGGTGCCAAGGATGCTATGCGAGAAGGACCTGCAATGACGTCACGGTCATGTGACCGTGACGTCATCACAGGTCCTGCGCTCATACCAACCCTGGGACCGGAAGCTGCCGCGTGCACCGCACACAGGCACCAGGACTTCAAGGGGCCATCGGAAGGTGAGTAAATGTTTATTTTTTATTTTAAGTCTTTTTTAACCACGCATATAGTGCCCACATTGCTATATGCTACATGGGCTGTGTTACATACTGCATGGGCTCTGTTATATACTACATCTCTGCTATATACTATGTAGCTGGGCAATACACAACGTGACTGTGCAGTATTCTATGTGCTCTGTGTGATATACTACGTAGCTGTGCAATATACTATGTGGCTGTGTCGGTTCTGTTATATACTACGTCGACTGTGCAATATACTACGTGGCTCTGTTATATACTACGTGGCTGTGCAATATACTACGTAGCTATGCAATATACTACGTGCCTCTACAATATACTACGTGGCTATGTTATATACTACGTGGCTGTGCAATATACTATGTGGCTGTGTCGGTTCTGTTATATACTACGTGGACTGTGCAATATACTACGTGGCTCTGTTATATACTATGTGGCTGTGCAATATACTACGTAGCTATGCAATATACTACGTGCCTCTACAATATACTATGTGGCTATGTTATATACTACGTGGCTCTGCTATATACTACGTCGCTGACCAATATACTACGTGGCTGTGAAAATACACTACGTAGCTGTGCAATACACTATGTGGCTGTGCAATATACTACGTGGCTCTACAATATACTACGTGGCTCTGCTATAAACTACGTGGCTGACCAATATACTACATACCTGTGCAATACACTACATGGCTATGTTATATACTATGTGGCTGTGTTATATACTATGTAGCTCTGCTATATACTACGTACACTGTGTTACATACTACATAGCTCTGTTATATACTACGTAGCTTTGATAGACACTACGTCGGTTGTATTATATACTACGTCACTGTGCAATATAGTACGTAGCCTGTGCTGTATACTACACACATTTTCTTTAATACCTGATACGTTAGAATCGGGCCACCATCTAGTAATATATATATGGGGAATATTCATATTCCTCTAAATGGTGCAAACCTTGTTGGTGCAAACCTGGTTGGTAAAATGGAACACGTGTCTAAAAGTGGAAATAAGAAAAGTGGATGGAAACTTAGTTAATCTGAAAATTGTCATTGTAGGTTGCCTGTGAAGTACCCAATTTTCTAAAGCTGACAGATGTAATGTTTCCTGTGCTGCTGACTCCAAAGTGACAGTTCTGCTCCATTGTCATACTCAACTCAGGCTTTAACTGCCAACTAATAGAAAAGGACTAAAAGGATCTCAAAACCCGCTCTTTTTGTGTACAAAAAAAATCATGGAGGACAAGTACAGTTTCATGCATGAGGCCAAAAGTTAAATTTTTAGTCTTTGGTTCGAATTAGATTTCAGTCCAAAATAAGTTGTAGCCAATTTCCATTCTTCAGCCATCTGGACAAAAAAAAAAGTGAAACAACTTTGAAGTGCAAATCCTGGAGTATTCAGATGGATTTTTGGAGTATCAGCTCCAGAAAAATGTAAATTTTTCTATAATATATCCATATGCTCTTAGCTGTATCCCTAAGGACCGATGAGAGTAGGAAACTTACTTGAAAAGAAAGCGGCGGCATTTTTTGCCTTCTATGGAGATTTTCTTATCAGTGGTTTGGCTACATACAATATATGTTTAGTTTCTTGACACTCACATCCATATTAGTGATGATAGAGAACTAGATAAACTTTGCTGTCTGGTGTAGTAAGAAATTTCCTGAAGCAGCTCCCATAGAATACTCCTCGGTTGCTGCAAAAATTCCCAGATTTTTAGCTGACGCGTACGGTAATCTGTATGATATATATCCAATCATAGATTTAATTTAAATGCATGATGTAAAGATTTCTCAAGTAAAACAGAAAATCTCTTATGTTGAATATTTACATATTATTTATAATTTCCAGATAATAATAATACTAGAGATGGCGCAAATCTATTTGAATGTCTCATTCCATCTGGCGCAACAATGGTCTGTGGCCACAGCACGGGAGCGGGAGTACCACCTCGTAACTACCACCTTCCACCAGCCGCAGGCATTTAGCACAATGAAGGCCGGGCGCAGGCACACATGTGAGCAGAGCCAGGAAATTATCTACACCACTCATTGATGGCCGTCGTTGCCTCCCTGCACTCATTTGTATCTGCATCTGTGAAACACAAATACAATTGCTGTGAACACCCCATGGGACAAGAGCTGGAGCAACGCCAGCAGTACTTCTGGCCTGTGCCCTGTTGGAGATGGCATTGGATGGCGCGATGCAGTGACATTATTGCTCAATTCTGCACCCATTGTTAGAAAAGCACAGTGGCTCAGTGGTTAGCACAGCAGCCTTGCAGCGCTGGGTTCCTGGGTTCAAATCCCACCAAGGACAACATCTGCAAGGAGTTTGTATGTTCTCCCCGTGTTTGCGTGGGTTTCCACCGGGCACTCTGGTTTCCTCCCACATTCCAAACACATACTGATAGGGATTCTAGATTGTGAGCCCCATCAGGGACAGCGTTGATAATGTGTGCAAACTGTAAAGTGCTGTGGAATATGTTAGCGATATATAAAAATAAAGATTATTATTATTATAAAGATTAAAGCGAACCAGTGCTCAATTAAAAAGAGGTTGTATCTTACCAATGCTTTGATCCATGTGCTGCACAGCACTCTGTCAGCATTTTGCCACATAAATGGGTTGCCTACCGCTTCACCGATGCCTCCACCCTGTGCCAGTTGTTGCACTGGTTGCCCATCCGGTATAGAGTTCAATCACTCTCATCACTCTCACCTACTATGCACTCCACTCTTTATTACCATCCAACCTCTCCTCCCTCATCTCAGTGTGCTCTCCATTCTGCTAATCACCTAAGACTAATGGTCCCGTTACACTAAGCGACTTACCAACGATCACGACCAGCGATACCACCTGGCTGTGATCGTTGGTAAGTCATTGTGTGGTCGCTGGGGAGCTGTCACACAGACAGCTCTCTCCAGCGACCAACAATCAGGGGAACGACTTCGGCATATTTGAAACTGTCTTCAACGATGCTGAAGTCCCCGGGTAACCAGGATAAACATCGGGTTACTAAGTGCAGGGCCGCACTTAGTAACCCGATATTTACCCTACACTACATACTGACATTCTGATGTCTGTCAGGTCCCCCGCCGTCAGCTTCCCTGCACTTTCTGTGTCAGCACTGGCCGTAAAGCAGAGCACAGCGGTGACGTCACCGCTGTGCTCTGCTTTACGGCCAGCGCTGACACAGTCAGTGCAGGGAAGCTGACGGCGGGGGACGTGACAGACATCAGAATGTGAGTATATAGTGTTTTTTTTTTTTTTACTTTTACAATGGTAACCAGGGTAAATATCGGGTTACTAAGCGCGGCCCTGCACTTAGTAACCCGATGTTTACCCTGGTTACAAATGAACATATCGCTGGATCGGCGTCACACACGCCGATCCAGCGATGACAGCGGGTGATCAGCGACCAAAAAAAGGTCCTGATCATTCCCCAACGACCATCGATCTCCCAGCAGGGGCCTGATCGTTGGTCGCTGTCACACATAACGAGATCGTTAGCGGGATCGTTGCTACTTCACAAAAAGCGTGACGTTGCAATGATATCGTTAACGATATCGTTATGTGTGAAGGTACCTTAACATCCTTAATAATCTGAACCTCCCACTCCCGACTTCTCATGTGCTGCACCAATTTTTTGAAACACACTACCCAGGACACTTCAAATAATCCCAAATACCCACAGTTTTAAGTGTGCCCTTAAAACGCTTTTCTTCAGACTGGCCTATCATCTCATCATACTTATCTAACTATTCCTATTTTTCCCATGCAAACTTTTCTTCAAATTCAGGACCCTCTTATCATCTGTTCACACACCCTACATGCACTTAATAGCCTTCTTGTATAAACCCTCTCTATGTGTTTCATCACCCTATAATGGGGGACTCCTCAGGGTAGATGAATGTATATAAAGTGTAACAGGAGTTGTGGAACCACTGTGCAGTTGTCTGTGGAGAACCTGGAGGGGCGTAACTAGGTGAACACCTGTCTCTTCACTAAAGCTCCTGATTGCGGGGTTAGATTTGGCTTCAGATGGACACCAGGTGATACTCCAAGTCAGACCATGGTTGGCGAGGAATATGATCCTGGCTGCTGCATTCAGGACGGATTGGACTTTAATGTCTGTATATGTCATTGTGAGATATTTTAACTACTGATAACATCCATTGTTGCCCAAGATAGAAGAAAAAATGGCAGCCGTGGTCTTCAAGGAGTCTGGATTAGGTGAGTACCAGCTTTTTTTAAATTAGTTTGCCAATGAATTGGGGGCATTACAAGAGGGGCTGCCTACGGGGTAATACGTGGGGTTGACTTTGGGGATCTACATGGGTCTGGCTGTGGTGACATACGAGGGGCTGCCTGTGGGGACTTATGAGGGGTTGACTGTGGGGATCTACATGTGTCTTGCTGTGAGGACATACGAGGGGCTGCCTGTGGGGACATACTGTTTGAGGGGTTGACTGTGGGGATCTACCTGGGTCTGGCTGTGAGGGCTGACTATGGGGACATACGGGGGGTTGACTGTCAGGACCTACGTGAGTCTGGCTGTGGTGACATATGAGGGGCTGCATGTTGGGACATATGAGGGGTTGACTGTGGGGATCTACATGAGTCTTGCTGTGGGGACATACGAGGGGCTGCCTGTGGAGACATACTGTTTGAGGGGTTGACTGTGGGGATCTACCTGGGTCTGGCTGTGAGGGCTGACTATGGGGACATATGAAGGGTTGACTGTCAGGACCTACGTGAGTCTGGCTGTGGTGACATATGAGGGGCTGCATGTTGGGACATATGAGGGGTTGAATGTTGGGATCTACGTGGGTCTTGCTGTGGGGACATACGAGGGGCTGCCTGTGGGGACATACTGTTTGAGGGGTTGACTGTGGGGATCTACCTGGGTCTGGCTGTGGGGGCTGACTATGGGGACATATGAGGGGCTGACTGTGGGGACCTACGTGCTCTGCGCTAAGACAAAGAACTCCAGAGTGCATACGAAACGCGTTGCCAATTAATTGTGACATGGAATCCATTTTTAATCTTTTCTAACCTAATAAAGTTTTGAATTGTTAAGGAGCTGCAATCTTCCCATTTTTCCTGGATCATTACGGTTGGTCACAACGGTTTTCCCTGCTGATTCACGCCTTGAGCCGCAGTGGTGACCTGGTACCATAAACCTTTCTATCAGTTCGAATTGTTGTCAGAGATCGAGACCAAGCAGGAAATATCAATTTTTTGAGGGTGTGGGTGAGATGTTTGCAATTCTACTTGTGCATGCGGACCAACTACCTTCTTGCATCATGAGTTGCTGACATGTCAATCACACCTCTTCGGTCGTGATTACACCAAATCCAACATTTTTTTTTCATAATGAGATACTACTCTGGTTTACACACATTACCAAGTGACGCTAGTAAAGAATGATTTTTGCAAGAAAGCTTAGGCTGGTTACTCTGACGAGGGCACGCCAGAAAGGCTTCCGAGAAGACATGTACAGCACTAGTGGTGGTTTGATGGGGTAATGCCTACTGACAGGTCCCAAGTATTGCGCCTAATTTTGACTAATTGTTGAAATATGATTTTGATTATTTGCATTCTGATCATTGCATTAGAACATCTCTATTTACATTTCTTATCCTTAGCTCATTTTTTCCAGCTCCCCACACGTTTCCATACTTATACCCCAGTACAGTAAGTTTAATGAGGACCAGAATTCTATAATTGAAAGAACATTGCTTCTAGTAAATAAAGTGTCTCCAAGATGAGTTCCTGACATATATAAAACCCCGGAGCTAGAGTCAGCAAAGGAGAATGTTCATTTTAAAGGTGGAGGAGATACAGGTGCCGATAAGAGTCTGTCCTTTAGTTGTCCCTTATTCAATACCGGATGGAAATCTTGGCAATATTTTACAGCAAACAACATTTTCCAAGTATATATATTTTTTTTACTTTGTCTAAACAAATTACATTTGGAATCCAACGACTTTATGTTTCCCAGAGTTCGGTACACAGAAAGACCTTCTATAATAGACACATTCCAAATTATATCACAGGATATGTCCCTTTTAAAGGGGGAAGTCCAGGATTAGAACAAAACAGCGCCTCCTCTGTCCATAGGCTGAATCTGGATACAAACAAAACCCTTTTCCAAATTAGGACCACCCCATTAAAGAGGTATTACTATCTAGGATATTTATGAGATATCAACAGGATATGTCATATATGTCCCTTACGTGTGTATCCAACTGGGACTCTCATCTATTTCAATCGTGGAGGCCCGTCGCACAATGTCAGGAATGGAGAAGTGTCCGTGACTCTATTCACGTCTGCTGGGGCTCCGAAAATTGCCGAGTGGGCCTGAGGTGCAAAGCAATTCAAAATGAAAAAGACCAGGAGTAACACAGTGCTGAAAATTAGGAATCCTGGGTATCTATTTAAAGCAATTATCCGTATATTCGTAAAAAAAAAACATGGCAACGAGTTTCGAAATCAAATCTGTACATTCCTCAGGTTAAAATACAGTCACAAACATGAGGGATTCGTATTCAAGAAAAAAACAAAATAGGGAATTTACGTCAGATGTGTGGGTCAGACGTCACAGACAGCACCAGAAAGGAGCAAAAATAAAATGGCTTGACTGCAGAAAAGGGATTTATTCCCTACGCTGAAGGGCTAAACTAAAAAGGTGTAAATGCTGCAAAAATATTTTACCCAGAAATAACATCTTTTCCTCCACTATCTCATTCTCAAGAGAAAATATTTCTGTGGTTCCCATTATGTAATACACCTGTTATAGTGTCCCTGAGCTTTACAATCCGTGGGTCCTACTATACAGTAAATTGAATAGTGCTCCAATGGGACAAATGGATTTTTGTGACGTAGTATGTCAAGACACAATCGAGGCGATTCATGGCTAAAAAAACATGTGTGCAAAGTTGAGCAAAACAAAATGCAACTTCTGGTGTTTTCACGTCATTCACACCCCAGTACGACAAATTGGTCAAAGTTTGGACGGGGTCATGATGGAGTATGGCAACCAAATTCATGGTGAGCGTCAGCATTCGCTGTGCCACAATTCTTACTCCAGCAGGGGCTGCAGTAAGATTTGTGGCAAAGCGCACATAGCGACACATGCCACTAAGAGACTCACTTTATTCATTAAGAGGTGTGCGCTTCTTCATGAATCAGGAGCGTCCGCTCCAACACACCCCTTCATCAAGACTGGCTGAGAGAATCGTTGGTCTTCATGAAGCTTTCTTTGACATTGAAAATAGTTCTGATTCAGCCATATATCCATTTTGTCCATTGAGCAGGTTCCAAATGGAGTTCCAAACAGGACAAACACTTCTCATCCATAGTCCCTCATCAAATATGCACAGCAGGGCTGGTTTGTACAGTAGCTGTAAATCTGGCCCTAGACATTAGATGTTTGCTGGACAGTTTCCCCGAATTTTAAGGAATTTAATGACCATCAAATTGCTTTAGGTCTACACATCCTTTGGTTTGAAGCCTATATCTGAAGAAACAAGAATCAATTACCTGATAGAAGACTCTGAGATTTGCCACTGTTAGGGTACCGTCACACAGTGGCATTTTGATCGCTACGACGGCACGATTTGTGACGTTCCAGCGATATATCCGTGACGTTCCAGTGATCTCGCTGTGTCTGACACGCTCCTGCGATCAGGGACCCCGCTGAGAATCGTACGTCGTAGCAGATCGTTTGAAACTTTCTTTCGTCGTCTAGTGTCCCGCTGTGGCGGCATGATCGCATGGTGTAACAAAGGTGTGCACGATATTGTATACGATGTGCGCATAGTAACCAACGGCTTCTACATCGCACATACGTCATGAAATTATCGCTCCAGCGTTGTACATTGCAAAGTGTGACAGCAGTCTACGACGCTGGAGCGATATTGTTACGATGCTGGAGCGTCACGGATCGTGCCGTCGTAGCGATCAAAATGCCACTGTGTGACGGTACCCTAAGGCCTCATTCAGATATCTGTGTTTGTTCACTTATGGAAAAAATGGCACACGTGTCATCATCAGTGTTTTGGATCCGAATATTGGCAGTGTTTGGTCAGTTTGTACCATCGGAGTTTTTTACTTAGGGATAGATAAATGACAAAGCTTCTGCTATCCAGTACAATTTTAATCACGGCCAACACTCGCACTGCACACTGATGTGGTCTGTATGTGTTGTCCATGGACCCCTAGACTTGTATTGGTACTTATCATCTGTGATGGGATGAAAAAACCAACATACCTTCATGATTTTTTCATGGACATGGGGTACACCAAAAACCACTGATATGTGAACAGTCCCATATGGGTACTATAATGGGTACTTGTTTTATCCGTGAAAAATTAATGTCTGAATGAGGCCTAAAATCATACAGTACCGTATGTCACCCATTGGGTCCCATTCTAAGAAAAAAACATATACCACTTAGTATACCTTTTTTGCAACAATGCTTTGTAAAGACTTTAGATTTTTTGTACTTTGTACAAACAGGGATGTGGCTCCCTCTTTTTGGGCTGGCCACGGACAGGTGTCTGAACAGTCAGGACCGGGTCCTGCCTTGCCCCCATGTATATTGAGGTCAGCTGACTCATAGTTAGTAAGGCCGAAAAAAGACATTTGTCCATCCAGTTCAGCCTATATTCCATCATAATAAATCCCCAGATCTACGTCCTTCTACAGAACCTAATAATTGTATGATACAATATTGTTCTGCTCCAGGAAGACATCCAGGCCTCTCTTGAACCCCTCGACTGAGTTCGCCATCACCACCTCCTCAGGCAAGCAATTCCAGATTCTCACTGCCCTAACAGTAAAGAATCCTCTTCTATGTTGGTGGAAAAACCTTCTCTCCTCCAGACGCAAAGAATGCCCCCTTGTGCCCGTCACCTTCCTTGGTATAAACAGATCCTCAGATAGATATTTGTATTGTCCCCTTATATACTTATACATGGTTATTAGATCGCCCCTCAGTCGTCTTTTTTCTAGACTAAATAATCCTAATTTCGCTAATCTATCTGGGTATTGTAGTTCTCCCATCCCC
The DNA here is from genome assembly GCF_032444005.1 of Ranitomeya imitator. NCBI lineage: Eukaryota > Metazoa > Chordata > Amphibia > Anura > Dendrobatidae > Ranitomeya > Ranitomeya imitator. The sequence goes on from NC_091289.1 coordinate 176,485,873, forward strand.
TTTATTAATTTTGTTGCCCTCCTTTGTACTCTCTCTAGTTCCATTATATCCTTCCTGAGCACCGGTGCCCAAAACTGGACACAGTACTCCATGTGCGGTCTAACTAGGGATTTGTACAGAGGCAGTATAATGCTCTCATCATGTGTATCCAGACCTCTTTTAAGGCACCCCATGATCCTGTTTGCCTTGGCAGCTGCTGCCTGGCACTGGCTGCTCCAGGTAAGTTTATCATTAACTAGGATCCCCAAGTCCTTCTCCCTGTCAGATTTACCCAGTGGTTTCCCGTTCAGTGTGTAATGGTGATATTGATTCCCTCTTCCCATGTGTATAACCTTACATTTATCATTGTTAAACCTCATCTGCCACCTTTCAGCCCAAGTTTCCAACTTATCCAGATCCATCTGTAGCAGAATACTATCTTCTCTTGTATTAACTGCTTTACATAGTTTTGTATCATCTGCAAATATCGATATTTTACTGTGTAAACCTTCTACCAGATCATTAATGAATATGTTGAAGAGAACAGGTCCCAATACTGACCCCTGCGGTACCCCACTGGTCACAGCGACCCAGTTAGAGACTATACCATTTATAACCACCCTCTGCTTTCTATCACTAAGCCAGTTACTAACCCATTTACACACATTTTCCCCCAGACCAAGCATTCTCATTTTGTGTACCAACCTCTTGTGCGGCACGGTATCAAACGCTTTGGAAAAATCGAGATACACCACGTCCAATGACTCACCGTGGTCCAGTCTATAGCTTACCTCTTCATAAAAACTGATTAGATTGGTTTGACAGGAGCGATTTCTCATAAACCCATGCTGATATGGAGTTAAACAGTTATTCTCATTGAGATAATCCAGAATAACATCCCTCAGAAACCCTTCAAATATTTTACCAACAATAGAGGTTAGACTTACTGGCCTATAATTTCCAGGTTCACTTTTAGAGCCCTTTTTGAATATTGGCACCACATTTGCTATGCGCCAGTCCTGCGGAACAGACCCTGTCGCTATAGAGTCCCTAAAAATAAGAAATAATGGTTTATCTATTACATTACTTAGTTCTCTTAGTACTCGTGGGTGTATGCCATCCGGACCCGGAGATTTATCTATTTTAATCTTATTTAGCCGGTTTCGCACCTCTTCTTGGGTTAGATTGGTGACCCTTAATATAGGGTTTTCATTGTTTCTTGGGATTTCACCTAGCATTTCATTTTCCACCGTGAATACCGTGGAGAAGAAGGTGTTTAATATGTTAGCTTTTTCCTCGTCATCTACAACCATTCTTTCCTCACTATTTTTTAAGGGGCCTACATTTTCAGTTTTTATTCTTTTACTATTGATATAGTTGAAGAACAGTTTGGGATTAGTTTTACTCTCCTTAGCAATGTGCTTCTCTGTTTCCTTTTTGGCAGCTTTAATTAGTTTTTTAGATAAAGTATTTTTCTCCCTATAGTTTTTTAGAGCTTCAATGGTGCCATCCTGCTTTAGTAGTGCAAATGCTTTCTTTTTACTGTTAATTGCCTGTCTTACTTCTTCGTTTAGCCACATTGGGTTTTTCCTATTTCTAGTCCTTTTATTCCCACAAGGTATAAACCGCTTACACTGCCTATTTAGGATGTTCTTAAACATTTCCCATTTATTATCTGTATTCTCATTTCTGAGGATATTGTCCCAGTCTACCAGATTAAGGGCATCTCTAAGCTGTTCAAACTTTGCCTTCCTAAAGTTCAATGTTTTTGTGACTCCCTGACAAGTCCCCCTAGTGAAAGACAGGTGAAACTGCACAATATTGTGGTCGCTATTTCCTAAATGCCCGACCACCTGCAGATTTGTTATTCTGTCAGGTCTAACTCATGTTAGGGTCCATCCCTATTGAGTATTCCTTGTTGTGATAGGATGGCTTTTACACTTTTTTTTATCAAAATAGTGTCAATTAAGTACCCTGTATTATTTACATGTACTCTTACTATTTACATACTTACTATAGGGTATTTGCTCATTTTATTTTTATCTTAGGTTCTATCTGTTAAACGGCCACAGTGTGAACATGCACCTAAAAATTACACCTCTACCAACATGTGTTGGCTCGTTTCATTTCCCATTCTAAACAGTTGATATAGAGCTACTACATGTGGTCAATATTTATTTTTTGTTTATCCGAGCTCCCATTACTGTTAAAACTATTTCAATTGACCCTTCATGTAGATGATAACTGAAACGGATGTCGTAGATCTACTTTAAATATTCCCCTGGCTACAAACCATGTGCTTTTACTAACCTGTAACCTCATAACTCACACTAATTCTCTTTTCCGTTATCTTGAGTGGGACAATGTGCTTCTAATTATCAGTGGGCTTTGTATGGGTCTGTACTGATCAGTTAAACCTCAACTGGTCAAAGCTCTTGAGGACCACCAAAGACAAGGACCATGCTGTGAAGGGTCATGCCAAACTTTTATATGTTAGTAATCTGTGATTCCAGAACAAACTTTGAACCTGTCTATTGTTTGGAATGAAAAAAACAGGACAAGAGCAGATTGCATCAAAGGGATTGGGGATGTTATGTGGAGTGTGGGTGGATTATATTCCAGGAAAACAACGTCAATGATTTCGTTACTCTTGCACAACAATTATTTTTACTCCAAGGGGCACAGATCTTGATTAAGACAAGCTTCAACCATATAATGGAGCAAATAAAGCAAATTTCATAGCAAACACTGCAGACATTATTAACAAAAAAAAGAGCATGAACCGCGCCTCCAAAAATCATACATTGATCTAAAGACGCTAGGCAAAAAGTTATATAAAGGTGATGTTCTTAGTTTAACATTCTGATCAGACTGTATTAAGCCCACTGCTACATCAGGGCAAACCTCTTAGTGAGTCCCTATCTCCTAACGGAGCGGAGCTGTGTGCCGACCACCGCCATAGCAGCAATGCACCGGCAGCGCAGACAGCCTGGTGTCTCCAGGCTGCGCCGCACCACCAGTACAAAACCACAGCAACAATGGCCGCCCCACAGCACCAACACCAAATGAAAGGAGTTCGAATTGCCCCAACGGAGCGGAGCTGCTCGCCGACCACCACCACAGTGGCACTGAAATGGCAGGGCAGACGGCCTGGTGCCTCACAGCACCCATGCTGCAAGACTGAGTCCCCATGACTCCAGACCGCACAAACCAACCAACACAAAACCACAGCAACAATGGCTGCCACACAGCACCAACCCCAAATGAAGTGGCAGCAGGCTTCATACAGTCTGATCGGAATGTTAAACTAAGAACCTCATGTTTGGTTATAAATAAATTTTTGCCTAGATCAATGTATGATTTTTGGAGGTGCAGTTCATGCTCTTCTTTTTTTTGGTGCGGACATTATTAAATAGGTCTATTAGATCTCCACCCATGTAGCCTGATTGACAGCTCCTCAGTGTTATCAAGTTATTCAGCTCACCATTAGATTAATTTCTCTGACTTTGGGTGTGGATTCCCGGATGGTGCTCAGAAAAAGCGGCTGTGGTAATCAGACAAAAAAGTTCCAGCAACAGACATCCAAAATCAGGTTATTGAATGAACGCTAAAAACTTCATTTTATTACAGTGCCTTTAAAAACTTGCTGTTAAAATAGTGAGTGATGGATTACGCGTTTCCAACGAAAGTGTTCTTAATCATAACCATATCGATCCTTCCGTGTCCAGCTTTGCCTTGATTGTTGAGAGGATCAGCATTGCATGTGTACCACAGCACAACTACAGGGCAAATGGAGCATTACAAGTTCTGTCCATAGGCTGTCTAATGCAAGAACATTCGGGGTCCTCCAAAGAGCTGTCTACTGTAGCCAGCCGCCAATTTGATTAAAACATTAATAATAGGTTGCAGCCATGATAAAACATGCAGTACAATTCTATTATAAAGGGTTTTATTTAAACATTAGTTATTTAGGAAGTGATGCATAAATAGGGGTCTGTAATGGGATTTGGGGATTTTAATTTTTTTTTTCGCCATCTGCATACTGTATACTCAAATACAGTAACAGACCATACAAATCATTTTCTCCGGGGGTCTTCACTCTTCAGTGTTCCTAGTTCTATATTAGAACCCAAACTTCCTCCTACTAAACATAACACGAGTCAGAGAGGAATCCAAAAATGCTTTTGATGCATCAGCATAATTTCGTTTCTCCCGTTGGCCAGAGGTGGTTATTATTATTAGAAATTACACAGCAAGACTTAATATTTATAGGAAAATAACGAGTCTCACGTCACGTTAGTATAAATACATGTCAGCAGCAATACAGCGCTGTGTACAAAGCTTTGTTTTTCAATGCAACTGGACTGTAAAATCAGATTACACAAAGATTTAATCCTCTGCCATGAAGCGCATACTTTCACAGCAAAATATTAAAAACAGACTCGTTTCTAATATTTTGAAGAACATTCTCTTTTTTTTTTGCCAAAAACTGTAAAAAGAAAATGAATGGCTTAAAAAAAAACACACCATGTTTTCATTTCCAGCTCTGTTTGTCTTTTAAGTTCACTTTGTTAATAAAATTGGAGCAACTTCCCCTAGAAATGACAACAGTAAAAATTTCACAAAAGTGAAGGATTTGGGGTCACTTTCCTTTAAAATTACTAGGGAAATGTCCTTCACTATTTGAGCATTTTGTGGCAGATTTTGTTTTTTGGAGTTTTCCTTTTTTAAAATGTTATTTCAAGTTTTTACTTATCTGGTGAAAAGATGACAACTGTTAGATTAGTTGGGGTTCGATTGTTGAAACCCTCTCTGATCAGCAAAATGGAGATTTTGAATAACCTTGTCAAACATGAGTGCTTCCCCTCCATTCCCCAAGTACGGGAGAGGGACCAACGCTGTTCTTGGCTGTCCTTGCCTTTAACAGTGAATGGTCAGCATGGTGGCTCAGTGGTTAGCACTATTGCTTTTCAGCGTTGGGATCCTGGGTTCAAATTCCACCAAGGACAACATCTGCAAGGAGTTTATAGGTTCTTCCAGTGTTTGTGTGAATTTCCTCCAAGTCCTCCAGTTTCCTCCCACACTCTAAAGACATTCAGAAAGGGAGTTTGGATTGTGAGCCCCAATGGGGCTTGATTTTCTACAGTTCCAATTACACAAAGGAGTTGGGACCCTTTCCCCTTTTGCTGTCTATAGGACTGCCAACTAAAACCACACTTCAATGGGTAGATCACAACTACACTATTCACTGTCTATGAGACTGTCAATTGTCATGGATCCCTTCTCCGTGGTGTCACTTATTCGTCACGTGACTTGGGGTTGTGCCTGCAAGGGTTAATCTATCTCCCCACTCTCAGTCCAGCATTCAACCTCTGTCCTATGCTGTAATGGGAGTATAAATCACACACCGACCCAGGCCACACACCTGCTAATACGCGTTGCCACCACTCATCGAATACACGGGCGATGAGTCCCGGACTAATAATAATACTAATAAAAATATGTCTATCACTCATAAGGCTCACACACCTTTAGGCTATGGATTCTTTTAGAACATTCAAGGTTCAACTTGTTAAAGTTTTATACTTTAATAACAAAAAGTTCAATGCTTACAATAAGAAAAAGGTATAAAAATATGATAATAAAAAAACATACAACTGATGCAAAACAGTGTCAAAATAAACAGGAGAAAAACTTACAGAAATCATCTAACTGGTAGTTTGCTTTCTGCTCCCTGAGGGGGGGTGAATGGAGTTGGTGGAACACATCAGCTTCTCAGGCTGCCCTCACATGTGGCAGACTGCCGAAAAATCCACTGGCACTCTGCTTTCTCCTGCAGTTTCATAGATAGTCTGAAGATATAGGTTTAATCTGCAGGTTACCAAAAGTTCTTAACCTGTCCAGTCCTCGTGTTTAGAGCCCCGCTGCCAGAAAGAAATTAGCTTTATTCCTCCCAGCAGTATTCAGGGTTCAGTCAAGGCGCCAGTGTGGGTTCGGTCTCCACTTCGGCACTGACTGTCAGACGACCCTAATGATGAGCTGCTGTCAGTCAGTGCCGGGGATGTGGCTATAGCCACCACATTCTATGCACAAAGCATCACTAAATCTGCACAGGAGCTACCCCTATGACTGAGAGACCAATCCTTTCAGGGGGGAATAAAGTTAATTTCCTCCCAGCAGTAGGGATTTAAGTGATGATGCCGGGCAGGGTCCCTATGTCTGCAGTTCAATAGCATTTTTTCATGTGACAGGTTCTCTGTATTACTATTGCATCACCTGTCAGCTTCGCCTTGTACTATGTAACAGACTCCACCCTACTATATCACTGTGTCACTGTGCATTGACAAGCTCAGTTCTGCTACATCACTGAGTCTACCATATTGTTGGCTAACTCAGCTGTAGTCCACTGGTTCCTAATTGCTAAGTCGAGAGTCCAGGTAAGAAATAGAACTTAAGTTCAGTGCGATTAAAAAATTAATGACTTCTTAAATTTCATCCAGCATTATAGTATAAATTGTCCATGCGTTTCTGACTGTAAACCAGCTCTTAATCATGGATGACAGTCGCAATGGAATAAAGTTCTATTCAATACTATGTTCTACCTTATGGTCTACTTTGCTTTGCCACTATCTTAACTCTAGATATAAAAATTGGGAGAACGTGGTCCTGTTCTGCGCTGCTGAATCACTGAAAGTCCAGACGTATTAATAGTTGTGTTTTTTATTCAACGCGTTTCAGAGTTACACACAACTCCTTAATCAGGAAATACCACAAGAAATACCACTATCTTAACTCTGTCTCATTAGTTTTTCTACAATAAGTCTCTGGCTTCCCAGTGGACTACTACTTAACTCTCATAGCGGCAGCATCCTTGCACACTCCCACTCCTCCCCCTGACAAGAAACAGCACGAACTCTCCAAAAGTGTCCATAGCCAATAACTGGCAGACACTTACTACTTAAGGCACCTCCACCTGTTGGGAGGTGCCTGGGCAACATTTGTGCTAGTTCGTTACTTGTCTGCCTGTTGTTAGGTCCTCTTGTCCTCTTTGTGTGATCTAGATCCTGTGTTGTCTAACCTGAAGACCAAGGACGTCAAGAATGTGCCTCACTAGCTGAAACATAACAACTTCTCTTGATCTGCATACAATCTCTGGAACACTCTTTGTCATTCAACAAACATGTCCTAATATTCCTATGTTTAATCATTTTACCTAATATGCAAATTGTATCTAAAACTAATCTAATGATAAAATAATGACATTGATTTCCAATTTTTTCCACAAGACAAAAAGTTCTGCTTGTATGATTTCAGAGAAATGATTGACTAAAGCTGGCCTATCTACAAATAAAATGAGCAATTTGATATATTTTCCTGGCATATTTTACTACAAATCATAGATATACACCATGCCGCCAAGGACATACTGTAGTGATGTGTGATTCCCTTAAGTAGCAGGTCAAGTTAAAGGGTGATTGAATCTTAAATAGCAAAAATTAACAGGCTAACAAGATTTACCTGTGCAGTCATCTGGAAGAATTGCTCATTTCATCCACCCGTGAAACGTCTTCTTACCAAGCTGACCAAATGACATTTTAATATACACCAATGCTTGGATTGGGAATTGAATTCCTGTTTGTCCTAACTGGGCGAGCAGTGACCTGAAAGATCTCAGTCATCAGAAAAAGATTACCCCAGGCACAGTTTCAATGAACCAGATCATCACACCTACAGTTCAGTGCTTAGGTATGTGGCCATATTAAACAATTACTTCCACTTCTGTTGAAGGTTGAAAGTTTTAGGATTTGAGAGCAGGACAACATGAAAACAGAGACTTTGAAAGTGGGCTATAATCCCATGATATTTTCCCATGCTTGTATTTCATTGAGGATATGCTAGAACAAATCTGTCACCCTTTGTGATATCTTCGATTTGTAGTACCCAATAATGTACAAATAACTGCACAGTACCTTACGATGTCTAATTGATCACCATATAATAGAGTGCCCAAATACTGCTTTCATATAGTTACCATATAGAGTGCCGCCACTGACCAAATTCCAGCCCCAAACAATGTAATATAATGTCAGTGCTGTACAGTGTCTACATAAAACTAATATACAGGGGTCGAGTTCCCACCTCTGCACAGGGGGAATCTCAAACCATCTCCACTGCAGTTTCCCATTCTTCTCCAGCCGCAGTGGAGCCTGCTCAGCAGAGACGTCGGTCGCAGCATCTGTGTAGATGGTTACTGCTGTTTTTCCAGGCTCAGCTATTGCAGTCAGTACTGGTCAGCGGCGAGCAGACATCTCTGGGACTAAGTCCTGCTTTTCCCCTTCTGAGCATGCTCGGGGTAAGACCTCTCATTGGAGGTCGGGGGTCACATACTCAGGTACTGTGGCAGTTCCCATTGGTCCTCTAGGAAGGTCCTGAAGTTGCTCAGGTACTGTAGCAGCTCCCATTGGTCCTCTGGGAAGGTCCTGAAGTTGCTGCAGCTATGAAAGGTTTGCATAGCCGCACGGCCTTGTGCTTGTATCAGTTTCACCAAATTAAAACAAGTGAATGAAGTATGATAAATCTTGGAAAAAATCTATGATAAATCTTTGGATATTTCCATTTTTTTCACTTTTTACCCCGAAGCCTACTAGAGTGAACATAACAGTTTTTATTTTAAAGTTGAAGTTTATAAATCAGGCATAGAGCTGTTTGCCTTTTTTCTACAAGAAAACTGGTGCATGGACCTGGACAGCTATATGCGGACTGTCCTGCATTTTAAAATGTTCAATGAGATTTTGTAAAGCGCTGCGGAATATGTTGGCGCTATATAAATAAAAAAATTATTATTATTATTATATCCACATAGCTTAACCCCTTCACCCTCGAAGCTCTTTTCAGTTTTGCATTTTCGTTTTTGGCTCCCCTCCTTCCCAGAGCCATAGCTTTTTTATTTTTCCATCAATATGGCCATATGAGGGCTTAATTTTTGCAGGACGAGTTGTACTTTTGAATGACATCATTGATTTTTACCATGTCATGTACTAGAAAACGCGGTGAAATTGCAAAAAAAGTGCAATCTCACACCTATTTTTATGTTTGGCTTTTTTGCTAGGTTCACTAAATGCTAAAACTGACCTGCCATTATGATCTTCCAGGTCATTACAAGTTCATAGACACCAAACATGTCTAGGGTTTTTTTTATCTAAGTGGTGAAAAAGAATTCCAAAATTTGCTAAAAAAAAAAATGTGCAATTTTCCAAGACCCGTAGCATCTCAATTTTTTGGAATTTTGGGTTGTGTGAAGGCTTATTTTTTGCACGCCAAGCTGACGTTTTTAATGGTACCATATTGGTGCAGATACATTCTTTTGATTGCCCATTATTGCATTTTAATTCAATGTTGCGGCAACCAAAAAGACATAATTCTGGCCTTTTGAATTTTTTTTTGCTACGCTGTTTAGCGATCGGGTTAATTTTTTTTTATATTGATGGATCAGGAGATTCTGAATGCGGTGATACCAAATATGTGTATGTTTGATTTTTTTATTGTTTTATTCTGGATGGGGCAAAAGGGGGTTGATTTAAACTTTTATATTTTTATTTTATTCATATTTTTTTAAACTTTTTTTTACTTTTTGTGCCATGCTTCAATAATCTCCATGGGAGGCCAAAAGCTGGCATAGCCTGATCGGCTCTGCTACATAGGAGCGATGCTCAGATTGCTCCTATGTAACATATTTACTGCATTGCTATGAGCACCGACCACAAGGTGGCGCTCACAGCAATCTGGCATCAACAACCATTGAGGTCTTCAGAAGACCTCTGGTTGTTATGTCAATGCACCGATGACCCCCAATCACGTGACAGGGGTCACCGATGCACGTATTTACGGCCCGATGGCCGGAAGCGCTTGTTAAATGCCACTGTCAGTGTTTGACAGCGGCATTTAACTAGTTAATAGCGGTGGGTGGGTCGCGTTTCCACCCGCTGCTATTGCGGGCACATGTCAGCTGTACAAAACAGCTGACATCCCCCAGCTTTGATGTGGGCTCGCCGTCGGAGTGCGCATCAAAGCAGGGGATTTGCCATCAGACGTACTATTCCGTCTGATGGCAGAAATGGGTTAAAATGTCATTGTAGAGTTAGCAGGTGAACATCATGTAGCTGCATGTGCAGGGAGCTGGCTATCAGACACAGCCAGACTCCTCATAAAGAAGGCAGATATAGTTTGTTAACATCCCTGTCTTCCTTATGCACAGTGCCAAACAAGTGCATGCCTACAGCACCAGAAGTGCTAACAGCGCCAAGTGCCAGGAAAAAGCAGGAGCTGCTGGGTTTTAGTAGATAATTTCAGTAGTGAACTTATGGAGCTAAGTTTCCCCTGTAACTGGAGCTAATATGTCATCCCCAGTAGAAGGGAAAATGAGCAATAATAAAAAATATACTTATACACCAAAAAGCCCCCAAAGTTTTTTTATGACCTAATGGTGGAACAATTACTGAAATAAATAAAAATAAATAACTAGTAAAGAAAATAAAAATAAATGACAAAAAAGAAATCTGCCGTTAGTCCAAATCACTGTTTCCAGAACCACACCATCAGAAAAAAAATGTGTCTGATGAGAAATAAAACTGCTATAAATGAGGAACACAATTTTAAATGCATCTCAGTGGCCTTTTGAGGTAAAAAAAATACACCAAAAAAGTGAAAACAGACAGGATGTACCTTTTTATGAATTTACTTTTTCCCCTATATTGTAATTTTTTAAATACGTACATTATAATATTGTAGAGATTCACGCTCTCAGCTAGGCACTAGGTAGGGTTCACACTAGCAATGTGGTTTGGTACAAATATGTGCAGTTTTATTGCTTTCATAAAACTCCAAGGGATTCAAAATAAAACAGGCTCTTCTGGGCATTTAGCAGGCACATATATATCAGTGAGGGCTCACCTGAGCAGATCACAGTCCTTTCTCTTCCTAAGCAAACTTTAGACAAAAAAGAGGTATGGTCATACAGTCTCTGTGTCAACTAAAGCCTGAGCTTCAGCACACAAACTGCTCAGCTTTCCTATCTGACCTTTGCAGTCTCCATTCAGAGAGAGACACTGGCTTGTCTCTCTCCAAGCTGCAGCTCACATTTTGTCTGGTCACTCACCAGTTTCAACACATTCATCTCTGCTTAACATTCCCAGCAGATTGAGAGCTCCCAGGTGAACACATGCCCTGCTTCTTAGTCAAAGCTAGCCAGGTGCATCTATCTAAGACCTGCAGTGCTAGGACTTAACCCTAGCCTACCTAGCTTTGCTATAATATGTATATATTGAAGTAATGAAAAGTAAAAACCTGATGGGTATCATCACTTTTATCTGATTCATCAATGCAATTTTGCCAGAATTCTACTTTAAAAAGTCACAAACATTCTGTGCAATGTGGAGTTGTTCAAAAATTTGGTGTCTTCTTACCTTTTCACTCCAGTTTTGGCCAGCTTCGCCATAATGGACAGAACTGGGGCAGGCTGAGGGTGCGACAGGGGTGTGGTACCACCGTTCGTCTGATTTATGACAAGCTGTGGCATTCCCTACACCAGAAATCTTACTCCAGTCACTGACAAGAGTAAGACTTGTTGAGAAGTGCGTAGAGGTTCACGTCACTTGTTAGACTGTCCTCATTCATTAAGAGGCATGTGCCTCCTAATCAATCAGTAGCATCTAACTCCAGCATGCCTCTTCATCAAGATCAGTGTGAAAATCTCTGGCCTTGATGAATCAGTGCATTTGTGTATACAGCTGCCATGTATAAATATGTATCTCTATAGCAACAGACTACAAGCAAATATTATGAAGTCTGGTCCTGCAGTCATGGGCTACTCAATTCCATCCGATGCAAGGAAAGGTGTGGAGTGTGCCAAGTGACGTTAACCATGGAAAAATATTGGTCTACATAAAAGCTGAATGCAGAAAATGGTACGATACTTTCATCTGTAGATTTGATGCTTTATCTTAGGAACATTAGCACAATAAATAATTATGCTAAATTATACATGCTAATTACTAATTAAATTATTACATCATTATATACCTTCTATAAACCACCGAGAATTTCAGAACGTTGTATCGGAGCTTTGGTTGCACATTCATTGGAAAATGTTTTTCTGCAACAGATCACTTTGGGTTGACCAAACCACAAACCTTTCATGTTCCCAGCTAAAAAATGTTTAACTATCTTGAATGAAATTGTCTTATGTGTGGTCCTTAGAGAATAAAACTGTGAATGAAAGCATGCACATTTCATCCTAATTGTGACCTGTCACATCACATTCCTAGTCTGACCATCCAATCTAAGGCAACCTAAACCATGTGAGCTCATTCCGGCTGCTCTTGACTGAAGCAATTTGATACAGTGAAGCCGGTGTCAGTCCTTTACAACTACATTTGTGGAATTCTGCTGTGTTTCCATTGGCGTATGAACGTAAAACTATGAAGCAGATTAAAAAGTTCTGTTTGTATTGAGCAAATGTGTAGAGGTTGTTTTGAAAGATGGCCATGAGATTGAATTCACCCATAAATCTTTCCATTTTTGATCCTGTGGAATGCAGAAATGTAGATTTCACCGGCATTTGGTCTGTGGAATTCCGCAGCACTGCAGACAGTATGGAGGAATTCCAGTAAGATGAAAACACTCTAAACCCACCAGAAATAAATGGTGTCTTACTTCCTATGAAAGAAATAGGTTTATTCAATCAGTTTGACATTTCTTGAAGATCTCAAAACAACACATTAAAGCTCTCATTAAATGATCCCTGCACTTTCAGACAACTTGATCTCTTTTGATAGATAATGTGATAAATAAACTTTGTTTATTAATTTTGTTGTCTTACCCCCATGAAAATTTCCTTCAAAGTATTGACACTCTCGCTTCTCTCTAACTTACTGTCCACTGCCTGTTGTTAGGTGCCATCCACCACTAGCAAAAGAGATGCCGAGACAGATTAAAGGAAGTGGGGGTGGTTATTGTCTCTCTGCTCTTGGTCTCCTGTCTGGAACTCTGAACACAGCCATTACAGAGAGGTGGGCATTTGGTTCAGGATAGTTGCCTATCCTGATAGTTGACAATTCCAAGAGCAATGCATGGTGGGGAGCAAAAAATTGGTAATGAAAAATTGTCCACTGAGAGTCGATGGCGTGATTCAGATGACGAGAATCAAAAAAATGTACACATTCCTGTTAGTTGAGATAAACCATGTGTTGAATGAGTTTTCCTTGGTCATGATATCATGGGCAAATGGCAGTCAACTGTCTCATTTCTGCATTGCTTCCATCACATTGTAAACTGATTTTAGATCATCTGATAAAATGTTTGTTAGAGCTTTAAAAATCACCGCTGAAATCTCCTTGTTACTGCATTCAATGGCAAGATGGAAAGAAACCAAGATGTCCTTACTTTTTTTCTAAGAAATGACATGGTCATATCAATTCTGAGCACTTGGTACAAAATGGACAAATATGATGGGCCTGTTTGGAGAAAGTGTCCCGGAATTGTAGCCTTATCAGCATTTTTTTCTTAATCTAGCCCAAATGTTTTGCCGTAATGAAATCCATATGGAAATCATCTATTTTAAGAAACTTTCAAAGAAACACCCCCGTCATATGAAAGGTAAATGTTAAATTCATTTTTATGGAACACAGCAAATAAAAGCAGAACAAATTAGTCATTCCTACAAGAAAGTTGTTTCCAAATTTCCATGTAATTGTAGAGTATTGCTGTTAAATTCTATTTTAGCATTTTACTAGTATATATGCAAAGGATCGGAAGGCAGGGTAAAGGCAAATAGTGTTCCTTGTGCCTTCTTCAAAGACAGTGTCCTGAGGATAGAAAATGCCTACTATCACAATATACATAACATACACCTACAGTCTTGTACTGAGCTACCAAAGCTCTGGAAGCTTCTCCAGTGTGTCGAGGCTCTGGCACATTAATGTGCCTCAAAAATCCAAAAGACATCAGCGGTAACTTTAGAGTAACTCACTTTTCACTACAGTCTTAAGATGGCATGCAAAATTGAACGTTGGCTGAAATATTTCCAGCCAGGACTGACTAACTCTTTATTTTATATGGGCATAAATTCAACATTCCCAATCCTTTTTGTCTAATCTTGAGAAGTTGCCACCAGAAGTGTTTGTCAGTGGCGTAAAAAAAAAAAAGAATTGCAATTTAAATTAAATTGGACACGTTCGGCTTAGATAGAGGATGATTTCTCAAATAATTTCTCCTTGTTGCCCAATGAACCTTCGAACCATGCCGTATTCCTACCATGGTCCTCCTTAAAACCAAAGGTGATGTGAAAAAGAAAGGTGATAGAAATAAAAAGGTGGAAGACGTCTTCTATACAGTTCCTTCTTTACAAGAATGTCTTCTAATGGCAAGAGTTATTTTGAATCTGGCCACCATCTTAATATAGTTGGTCCTTCATAGGTGACTTACTTAACTGCACTTTAATGAAATAGAAAAGGTTGACCATTACCATTAAAGACTTTATGGTATTTGTTATTTTAGATCTTCTTAAATGTTTACTGGAGCATTGGACTGAGAACTAAAAATTGATCTATTGCATTTCGGACATACAAGGATTATTCAATTCCATATCTATTCCATTGTTCTATTCATATAGCATAAAAGGCCAACATCTCACCTAGTTCAAATGGAGGCCGGTCTTCTGAGTTGGATTATAGAACTGACAAAGGGAACATTTGTCCGAGGACCTCCACTGCCCAAAACCAACGTCATATAGGACACTTTAATTATCTTCAACGGGTTATGTCAAGTGTAAGTCTACAATTTTGTAATGTAAGGTAAAGGCATGGCTGTGATGGCACCATCTTACCGATTACATTGATGTTTTTGGTGTAGAAATCCACTTTGTTGTTCTTTTATTTGAAGTTTTCTGCTAATAACATTTTTATATATTTTAGTAGCTGCCATGTGCCTCTGATGAGTGGTGGTCCAGGTCCTGAGACCCCTATTGATCATTCAGAATACCTCACAGCTCCTGCAAGAACCAAGACTAACAGCCTTACATTACATTGGGCTCAGGTTAGGAGACCCATGGCTATTCGAGAAGTCGTAATCTATGCATGTAAAGTCAGCCTTCACACTATCGTCGGCCCGTTGCAGTGCGTCGGGCCGACGTTCTGACGCATCCTGTGACAACGCAGCACAACCGGTGCAGCGGATGCATTATTACAACGCATCTGCTGCCCCATTGTGAGTTGCTGGGAGGAGGGGGCGGAGTTCGGGGCGGAGTTCTGGCCACGCATGCGCGATCGGAAATGGCGGACACGACGTACAAAAAAAGTTACAAGTAAAGTTTTTTCATTCCGACACAATACGACGCAACCGTCGCACATGTGTCAATGCATTGCAATGCGTCGCTAATAGGGTTGAGCGACCTTTACTTTTATAGGATCAGGTCAGGTTTCACAAAACCCGACTTTTTCAAAAGTCGGGTCGAGTGAAATCGGCCGATCCTATAAAAAAGTCGGGGTCGGGGTCGACCGAAACTCGAAACCCAATGCAGTGCATTGGGTTTCCAATGGTTCCCAGGGTCTAAAGGAGCGGAAACTCTCTTTCAGGCCCTGGGATCCATATTTAAGTGTAAAATAAAGAATTAAAATAAAAAATATCGCTATACTTACCCTCTGACGCGCCCTGGTACTAACCGGGAACCTTCCTTCCTTTGAATCAGCCCTTCCAGGACCTTGCGGTGACGTCGCGGTGACGTCGCGGCTTGTGATTGGTCACGCGGCCGCCCATGTGACCGCTCGCGCGACCAATCACAAGCCGCGACGTCACGCAAGGTCCTGCAAGCGCTGATTCTTAGGAAGGAAGGCTGCCGGAAAGAAGCAGGGCACGTCCGAGGGGGAGTATATTCCTATTAGGTATATACTCACCCTCGGACGCGCCCTGCTTCTTTCCGGCAGCCTTCCTTCCTAAGAATCAGCGCTTGCAGGACCTTGCGTGACCTCGCGGTGACATCGCGGCTTGTGATTGGTCGTGCGAGCGGTCACATGGGCGGCCGCGCGACCAATCACAAGCCGCGATGTCACCGCGACGTCACCGCATGGTCCCGGAAGTGCTGATTCGAAGGAAGGAAGGTTCCCGGTTAGTACCAGGGCGCGTCAGAGGGTAAGTATAGCGATATTTTTTAATTCTTTATTTTACATTAAATATGGATTCCGATACCGATTTCCGATATTGCAAACATATCGGAAATCGGGATTGGAATTCCGATACCACATTAAGAAGATCGCCGACTTCATGGCCGACCCCACACAGGGGTCGGGTCGGGTTTCATGAAACCCGACTTTGTCAAAAGTCGGCGACTTCTGAAAGTGGCCGACCCGTTTCGCTCAACCCTAGTCGCTAATGTTAGTCTATGGGGAAAAAAAGCATCCTGCAGACAACTTTGCAGGACGCGTTTTTTTCGCCAAAATGACTCATTGCGACTTATCCCAAATGACGCTAGTGTGAAAGTAGCCTTACTCTCTAATATAAAGCTGTGCAGAGTAACTTATATATTAAGCAATATCAAAAGAAATGAACTGGAGTACAAGTTGGTGTACGTGCAATGTGTAGGAGTATGCTCACACCGGCCACTAAACAGACAAGACCTAAGATAGAAACAAAATGAACATATACCCTGCTGTACATAAAAAGCAATAGCGTGTATATAGTAAATAAGATAGGGTACATAGTTAACACTATTTTGATTAAAAAGGATAAAAGCCACCCCATTGGCCACAAGGTGCTCCCAGTCGGGAGGTTCCTAACCGGATTTACTAAGCGCCCTATGCTATTATATGCACTATTGCTTTTCAGTTACTTATAGCAGGGTATATATTCATTTTGTTTCTATCTTAGGTTTTGTATTTTAAAATATATAAACCGAACACAGACTCCACATCTGTTCTATAACATCCCAGCTCTGGTATCAACTCTCGGAAAAAATGTCCTACAAGGTCTGAAGTAATATGCACCGTATTCTATGATGTGGAAGTGTAAGCACCATTAATTGAGGTGATATTTTAACAGATCGATTCATTCTTCCCATTAAAAACCCACTGAAATTCAGCAAACACTTGAAGCGCAGGTTATTTCAGCTGCGCAGATTTGTCATTGGGTGTAAAGATTTTATTTTACGCACGGACCTTTGGTATTTATAGGGAGATCTGGAAAGTCCATTGCTCGAAACAGGTAACACTGTAAAGTTTTAGACCTGCAATGAAATTCTTTACAGGAAAATTATAATGCAAATGGTAACACCACTAAAAATTATTTTAACAGAAACATTCAGCAAGACACTCTACAGTATTGGAGAACAGCGGTGTAGAGGTGTCGTATGAAGGGTGAAAGTCTTAAAAGATCTGATCCAAAGTGCCCTTTAAAATCACTTCTGAGTTAGAGCACAAATTGTTCGGCGATCGCCAAATGATCAGCTCCAATGTTCAAGGAAATCTAACAATAAGTGTGCAATTTCTCTGCGGCACGACCGCAGGCCAAATGAAGAATTACATGATGTCCACTGAAATTAACATCAGACATTCCAGCTTCTCTTTAAAGAGCCTCCTCATGGACGATCTTCGCTCCTGCTAATTCATGAGAGACCTAAAAAAGCGACTCTTCTCTTTTGAAGCCATCATCCACTACTTAGGCAACATTCACAAATCCATATGCCAAATTCGAGGTGCTGTCCAATTTTTTAAAAGACACCTATTCGTTAAACATGTTTCTTAATGAATTCGGAATATTTTACTCCATCGCATACTTCATTAAGACTGGTATCCAAAATGCCAGTCTGGATGAATTTGGGACAACATTTTTTTTCTTACACTTGCAACACTCTTTTTCTCAAAAGTACCGTAGTTTAATTGCATTTAGATATTGGTTTGGCAACAAAAAGTGGTTGGTGGTCTTCAAATGTGAAGTTTTACTTATGGTTGTAGATGTTTCTACAGGTCAGAACCAATGTTCCTTTATTGTTTACGTAGGACATGGCACTTTACATATCATGATGGCGGTTTGCAATTTTTTTTTTGTAATTTAGGATATTTTCCTATAATTTATTTTTTGAAGAATAAAACTAGTTTGCTGCAGAGATGTGTTAAAAAAAACAAAACGATTTGTACAAACTGCCTGCCTGTACTTTTTTCCTTCAGCGGAATGCTCTCCGTTATTGCACGTAAAGTTCTGCTCTAATTTTTATATCACGGCGTAAAATAATATTTTTTGCAGAATTTTATAAATCTGCTTTCCCTGCCAATAGAAAGCGATTCAGTAAAAGAAAAACATACAGAGAAACATATTACTGCAGTAACATGCTAAATTGAAATGATTCAAGTAACCAAAGACTTAAAGACGTTTGCCAGATTTCTGCTCAAAAGAAATTATATACTGTATTCCGAGCCTGATCTTCTCTCTTTTCACAATTCTGTCTTGTACATATCAGCTCCTGGCTTAACATCAATTTCCTGCAGTTAAAAGTTTATAAAACTCAATGTTCCTGGGCACGTTGCCATTTACACGAAACTTCAATGCTCTCTATGTTTCTACTCGGATGTCACTTGAAGATTCAATATTGTAATGTTTTCTGTCATCGCCCTCATCTTCATTAGGATACAATTTAATACCGATTATTTTTTATCTAGCGTTTTTTGCTTCAGGCCGAGTTGGAACTTGCAAAAAAAAAAAAGTCACTGTGGCTTAAATGGATCAGTTTTAGCAATGCAATTATATAATTTTGCAAGAATAAGAAAGAGATACTATGGAATTCTGTTTGTTACTGTTGGCGCTGACATAGACACCACGAATCTTGAAAACTGCAAGCAAAAAGTAGAAAAGTTTATCCGGGGCGACCAATTAGACTATCTTCACATCACATTTAGACATTGTGTTTATCTTGGCTGGAAAGTCATTATTAGTAGAGTTGAGCAATTTTTTCAAAATTCGGTTGTTATTACGATAAGTGGCAAATATTGTCTTTGCCATATTCACCGAACACAGCCGAACGTTATTGGAGTCAATGAGAGAAGAAATGACCGAATATGTTCGGAACCGATCATCAAACGTAAATTCGGCACAAACAGAGCACTAATATGGTACGAATATGGCAAATTCAGATTTGGCAACCGATTCCGCACATATTCGCTCAACTCTAACTATTAGCTCTCCATTTAGTATATTAGTATAAAAAGCAATGGCTAGGCCTAAAAGAAAAGTAAGAAAAAAAACTATTTTTTTCCAGATAGGATTCACAATCTAAGAAATTATTCACACATCAGTATTCGGTCAATATTTTGCATCAGTGTTTGTATGACAAAACCAAGAGTGGTGGAAAAAAGAAAATATAATTGAAAGATTGATGCCGTTTTTGTGGTTTGGATATACTCCTGGTTTTTGCATACAAATACTGATCAAAAATATTGACGCGCGAATAAATCCAAAGACAGTGTTCAAATCTGCAGCCATTGCTGAATTTCCCTACAATTTGACAAAGAAAAATAATGTAATTAGAGATGAGTGAATCCATCTGTAACTAATCGAATTCAATATGAATTTCCCCAAAATGTCATATTCGGATATTCCAATAAAATAGTGGCCAGCCATCTGACATTTTGCTATCTTCTTTTGAGGGCTGGAAATGAGTTAAAATAATAGAATACGTTGTGCTCACCTGTTCAGGGCCCTCACTTTACCTAAAGTTTCCCTTCTTCTTCTTCATTTCTTACAATGCTCCCTTTCAGGGATGAGGCCAACGGTTGTTTTCATGCAGTCACGTCATCCTGTGACAATGTGAGACCAAACACAAGGCTTTAGAGCTTTAAGGAGCTGTGGACGAAGCAAAGACTGTTGTGAAGGATCAGAGAGCAGTGGCGACGGAAGAGGCATAAGGGCAGGACTGGCCCACCGGAGGACAGGACTGGCCCACCGGAGGACAGGATTGGCCCACCGGAGAACAGGCGAATTCACCGGTGGGCCATAGTGCAGGAGTAGGCCCACTACCTCCATATATATGGCATGTATAATGTATGTTGTTTTTTTTAACCGCTTCCCTCCACTTCGATTTTCAAGCATTTTCAGCGGTTTGCGACCTTGATCATAAACTAAACTGAAGCCACAACAACAACACCAATGCAAAAAGAGCATTAAACCACCATTTACCCCTTAATGATATTAGAGGGAGCATAAGTCTAATAATAATGGTAAAATATAGCATCTTTTAGCCGCTAGCATTGTACTAGGAAAAAATAAGTATAGTACTAAGTCCATGTGACTACGTAGAGTAGAAGTGGGGGTTTTTCACTGCATTTTTTCATGCAAAACATCGGCTACATTTAACAGTTCAAGCAATGGATGTGATTTCATGAACACTTATGCTGACTGGTCACAGTTGAAAGGTGGTCTTTCTGCAAGTTTTTCCTCTATTGGGAGCCTGAAAATTGCCTACAAATAATGCATTTCTTTGCATTTTAGAGTGCAGAATCTCAGAGTTTCTGCACTACAAATGCATTTCAAAATTGCTCCAAATCTGTATCACAAGCACAGCAAAAATTGCAGATTGCCTTTGCATATTTTGGTACAAACACTTGTAGATAAAACACAGTTGGGCAAAAAAAAATCATTGTTTTCACCTGTGGAAACACAGTCTTAAGGTACCGTTACACTAAACGACTTACCAACGATCACGACCAGCGATACGACCTGGCCGTGATCGTTGGTAAGTCGTTGTGTGGTCGCTGGGGAGCTGTCACACAGACAGTTCTCTCCAGCGACCAACGATCCGGGGAACGACTTCGGCATCGTTGAAACTGTCTTCAACGATGCCGAAGTCCCCGGGTAACCAGGGTAAACATCGGGTTACTAAGCGCAGGGCTGCACTTAGTGACCCGATATTTACCCTGGCTACTATTGTAAAAGTAAAAAAAAAAAAAAAAAAACACTACATACTCAAATTCTGATGTCTGTCACGTCCCCGCCGTCAGCTTCCCTGCAATTTCTGTGTCAGCGCCGGCCGTAAAGCAGAGCACAGCGGTGACGTCACCGCTGTGCTCTGCTTTACTGCCGGCGCTGACACAGTCAGTGCAGGGAAGCTGACGGCGGGGGACGTGACAGACATCAGAATGTGAGTATGTAATGTTTTTTTTTTTTACTTTTACAATGGTAACCAGGGTAAATATCGAGTTAGTAAGCGCGGACCTGCACTTAGTAACCCGATATTTACCCTGGTTACAAGTGAACACATCGCTGGATCGTCGTCACACACGCCGATCCAGTGATGACAGCGGGTGATCAGCGACCAAAAAAAGGTCCTGATCATTCCCCAACGACCAACGATCTCCCAGCAGGGGCCTGATTGTTGGTCGCTGTCACACATAACGAGATCGTTAGCGGGATAGTTGCTACGTCACAAAAAACGTGACGTTGCAACGATATCGTTAATGATATCGTTATGTGTGAAAGTACCTTTATATAGCTATTGAGCACTGACGTCATATCTAAAATTTACCAACCTCTAAAAATTTTGCATCAAAAAAGTTCATCATTTTTCCGCTCGCGGAAGGCATGACTTTCCAAAAGCTGATCCAAGCCCGACCATGTGAGACCTCATTATAGACATGATTTAATGTTAACAAACCCTGACTAATCTGAGCTGCCACATTTGATGATTTAATCTTCTTTGATAAATTTCATTTATACCAAGAAGCCAGTTTCGGTAGGTAAATGTTTGAGCCAGAGATTAGCTTTGACTGTAATCGGAGAGGAAATGTGGTATAATTGGTGATTTATTTATAATGAAGGTGGAACAATGCAGTCATTCACATACTGTATGTGCAGTACAAAAACATACAGTAAAATGTCATTGATCCATTAAAGGGTTATTCCCATCATGGCATGTTATTACCTATCCAATGGATAGGTGATAACTTGTTAAATGCTGGTGGTCTGACTACAGGGACCCCCACAAATCTCAAGAATGAGGCTCAGAAAGAAGCGTCAAAATAGAAGAGTGGACACGTGCGCACTACTATTCCAAGATGGGAGAAAACCGAGAGCTGCCACCAACAGTGGCATAGACTGCTTCACTCATTTCCTATGGGGCTGTTAGAGATCTGTGAATAGAGCACTTGTCTTTTTTTGGCAGTCCCATACAAAATGAATGGAGCAGTCCATGTGACTGTTGGGCAACCACTTCTGAATCTCTATGGTCCCCCCTTGTAAAATAATAACACCTATACTCACCTAGGGTGCTGGTTTTGGAATTGCCTCTCCCAGGGCTCGTGTGACATTATGTCATGCAATCCCTATGGCCAAAAAGTACAGGCTTCACTCTCCCCATCTTTGGACTTATGACATAAATCTGGAGGGAGTGAGAGGTGCTGCAGGGATCACATGACATAATGTCATGCTTTGCTCAGGCGAGCCAGTTTAGATACCACTGGAATGGCGCCGGCATCGGAGGTGAGTATAAGTGTTATTATTTTACTGGGGGGGAACGTAGAGATTCAGAAGGGATTGTCCAAGCAGTGGATGACCCCTTTAAAGGAGCAGTGCTGCACATTTCTAGCCATGGCACATTGCATATGCCACTCCACAGAGCCGTATTCTTTGGCTTTGTGGGGGTCCCAGCGGTCTTACCCCACTGTACAAAAAGTTATCTTTTGTCCTGTAAAAATGGAACTAACCTTTTTAGGAATCTTGGCTCTTCAACAAAGTCAATTTTGGCCTTACGAATCAAAGAAATGTTTTAGTTTTTTCCTACCAGCATTCCCTCTGACATTTTTTTATTATTCTATGTAACTATGTAAGTTTTTTGTTAAAGAGAGATTTGTTTGCTTTATTTTATTGAATATACAAGTTAACTATTTCCGATTTTTTTTTTATATAATGAAGGGAGGTAGGGATATATTCTGTATTGTATGGGTTGTTGTTATGGCTATTCTACTGGTTAACATACTTATTTTTTCTATAATTATTTTTTTTTTCATAATTTTAAATTGTATTGGTGATCTTTTACTTGTATTTTCCAGTATATATTCTATTACATTATAACTTGTTAATTATTGAAGTGATTTCCATTGATTATGATAATGAACAAGGGAAACGCTTTGGATCTTAGTTTTCTTTACCAAACCCCCATTCAGTAGAAATTACAAAAAAAAAAGATAGTATATGATAAAGCACTGCTGAATGAAGAAAACGGTGCAGAAGTTCCATCAGCAGGCAGATACTTCCATTACGCAATGCAATCAAAGAGGTGCTTGATTGGTTCCAAATAAATTCTTCAGCAGGACAACGCCCCCAAATATCCAACCAATGTCATTAAAGAACGAGAAGTCCCGGAAGTGATGATCCGGCCCCCGCAGAGCCCTGATCTCACATCATCCAGTCTGTCTGGGATCTACATGAAGAGACAGAAGGATCTGCACAATAGACATCCACAGAAGATCGTGGTTAGGTCTCCACAATGTTTAGAACAACCTCCTGCCGAGTTCCTTCAAAACCTGTGTGCAAGTGACAAGAACTTAGAAGAATTGATGAAGGCAAAGAGCGGTCATCAAATAATTATTAGATTTCCCTTTTATTCGTTCACTTTGCATTTTGGTAATTAATGAAAATAGATTATCACTTCTATTTTGGAAAACATTCTTACTTTGAAGCATTTTTTCTCCACCTTCCTAAAACTCTTGCTCAGTACCGTATATGCATATATTTCTGATCACACTCTCCGTACATATGTCAGCTGCATCAAGCACTAAGGGAAAAGCCCTGTATTTGACATTCTTGATAAGACTTTGATGATTTGGCCAGAACTTGGCTGCCCTTCTATTCATCAGCTTTGGCTTATGCAGTGATGACAGCAAGTTGGCCTCCAATGCAAACCTTTCCATAAGAGCGACTAGTGTATTTTTTCAATACATCAGAACATTTAGGCATAAAAACTGGAACCGATCCCGACTTTAAACATTTAGAAGAAGCTGTGCCAACAGCGTTTTACCTTATATTTTATTAATTACCATATGTAATTCCAGACCTTCTGAAGATGGGTTATGTCTACAAATTACCTGCCCATTAAATGGAAGAAAGAAAGCATAATTCTTCTTGACTGACTTCACTCATGTTCATAACTTTAAGGAAATAATTAAAATCCAGCCCTGCTTTTGGCATTACTGTGTCGTGAATCAATTCTTTACGATTTCCAACAAGACCCCTGTTGGTAGATATTACTAAGATAATGACAATTTGTATGACCTCAGATGATATTGAAGGTACTTGGAGGTGAAGTAATGTTTCATAGATTTATTTGAGTAGCTCAACTTCTTTCCAATGGACTACTCAGATCATTGACACTGAATGTTTTGTCAGATCTTTGGAAATGGTAATCACTGAGCAGTGCCAAAGGGATCTTGGAACTCAGTAGACCTAAAAGGCAGATCAGGCTTCATATCAGATACTTTTTAAGAATATGGTTTAGATGACTTTATACGGGAGTTGATTATGGATTTTGTTTTTCTTTACAAAGTTCAGATTTTTACTAATTCCCCATGTATATTCCCATTAGGGCCCTAGGAGAATTATGTCCTTGCCCTAAATGGTCCCATCCTATTTCTTAAGGTACCGTCACATTTAGCGACGCTGCAGCGATCTAGACAACGATGCCGATCGCTGCAGCATCGCTGTTTAGTCGTTGTGTGGTCACTGGAGAGCTGTCACACAGACCGCTCTCCAGCGACCAACGGTGATGAAGTCCCCGGGTGACCAGGGTAAACATCGGGTTACTAAACGCAGGGCCGCGCTTAGTAACCCGATGTTTACCCTGGTTACCAGTGTAAATGTAAAAAAAAAACAAACAGTACATACTTACATTCCGGTGTCTGTCCCCCGGCGTTCTGCTTCCCTGCGTTCTGCTTCCCTGCACTGGGTAAGCGCCAGCCGTAAAGCAGAGCGGTGACATCACCGCTGTGCTTTACGGCCAGCCAGCGCTCAGTCAGGCCCCTGCTGTGAGATCGCTGGTCATGTCGGAATGGCCTGGACTGTTTTTTGATCGTTGAGGTCCCGCTGGGTAGCACACATCGCTGTGTTTGACACCTTACCAACGACCTCGTTGACAGGACGTCCCATTGAATCGTCATGAAATAGCATCGTTGTACAGGTCGCTACAGGTCGCCGCATTGCTGCTGCGTCGTTGGGGAGATCTCACTGTTTGACATCTCACCAGCGACCACATAGCGACGCAGCAACGATCCCTGACAGGTCGTATCGTTGTCGGGATCGCTTAAGCGTCGCTATGTGTGACGGGGCCTTTAGTGAGCTGCAAGAATCCAGGACTCCCCCCTACAGAGCGATTACATTGCTTGCACAATTGGCCAAAAGATAAAGGAAAGGATGTGGGCAAGGAAATAAACACCATTTTCTTCTGTTCTGTGTAGCACCAAATTGAAGGACCATATAACACATTGGTGGGACAAGTACAAATATTTCATAAGTGCATCCCTTCAAATATTGCTAATTGTCCTAATTGTCCTACAATGCTTTATCAATCAATTAAGCAATTTTTGAACATGTTAATGGAAAGATATTGACCCAGAGATGTCTTCGCTGATTGTAGTTGTTCACTTAGGTTAACCTTTTTTCCTTTTTCCAGCTGATGAAGATATTTCAGTCCCAATTTGCATAGTTTGCTGCTCAGATATCTCTGGTTCCTTGCTGTTCCAATACTTGTTCTACTTCTTGCCTTCCATTTACACAAACGTTCAATCCTGTTATAAAGGTACCTTCACACATAACGATTTCGTTAACAATATCGTTGCTTTTTGTGACGTAGCAATGATATCGTTAACGAAATCGTTATGCGTGACAGCGACCAACGATCAGGCCCCTGCTGGGAGATCGTTGGTCGCTGAGAATGATCAGGACCTTTTCTTTGGTCGCTGATCAACCGCTGTCATCGCTGGATCGGCGTGTGTGACGCCGATCCAGCGATGTGTTCACTGGTAGCCAGGGTAAATATCGGGTTACTAAGCGCAGGGCTGCGCTTAGTAACCCAATGTTTACCCTGGTTACCAATGTAAAAGTTAAAAAAAACAAACATTAGATACTCACATTCCGGTGTCTGTCACGTCCCCCGGTGTCAGCTTCCTGCACTGACTGTGTCAGCGCCGGCCGGCCGTAAAGCAGAGCACAGCGGTGACGTCACCGCTGTGCTCTGCTTTACGGCCGGCCGGCACTGACACAGTGCAGGGAAGCTGACGCCGGGGGACGTGACAGACACTGGAATGTGACTATGTACTGTTTGTTTTTTATAACTTTTACAATGGTAACTAGGGTAAACATCGGGTTACTAAGCGCGGCCCTGCGCTTAGTAACCCGATGTTTACCCTGGTTACCCGGGGACTTCGGCATCGTTGGTCGCTGGAGAGCTGTCTGTGTGACAGCTCTCCAGCGACCACACAACGACCTAAACAGCGACGCTGCAGCGTTCGGCATCGTTGTCTATATCGCTGCAGCGTCGTTAAATGTGACAGTACCTTAAGTCTCAATAATGTGTCTGCTGCTGCCCTTTTATTTGCTGGATTGCACAGTGCCTCCAAATACTGTACTATGGAAATGTCTGAACAAAATAAATAAATTAACCAGTGAGAAATCCTGGTGGCATCATTATTGTTACACAAAGAGAGGGAGAGAACAGGGATTCTAGTGTCACCCATTGGAGGTAACATTCCTAATAGTCAAGATCTACCCTTAAAATATCTCTCATAGGTGGCATTAGAGACCCCACTATCTTCTTGTGTGAAGAGGCTACTTACATACTGTATTTAAATTCCTAAGTTAGCATTGCATGACCTAAAAGTCTCCCTACACCAACTTGGCACACTCTAAAAGGAGAAACTTTAACTCCCTAAATCCATTGTCAAAGTCCTCTCACCCAGACAAATCAATGCTTTGCCCTACTGAGGGGCAAACACCCCGAAACATGTGTTTCTGGTATGCATTCTTATCGCCAGACAATAGCAAGGCAATTTGCATATTTAAATTCCATGGGGAACATTACGTGGCCTGTAACTCTCCTTACACTAAGTTAGTGCTCTCTACAAGGAGAAACTTTATGCCTTAGGCAAAAATAATAAACAACACTAGACAGTGATATCTAAATAAAAATGGCAGGTAGATAACATCCCTGAAACAAAACTGCCTGATAGATAGTATTTGTGCCCCAAACAATACCACACACATTAACAAATCTGCCTGTAGACCCCCCACAGTTATAGTATTTTTGTAGGCGCCACTTAGTAACAGTGGTTATGCTTGTGCCGTTACAGGGTAAGAATACCTCCTTTTCTGCTCCTCTATAGTATTATCAGTCTTGAAGATCAAAAAGATCAAGACTAAAGGTACCGTCACATTTAGCGACACTGCAGCGATATAGGCAACGATGCCGATCGCTGCAGCATCGCTGTTTAGGTCGTTGTGTGGTCGCTGGAGAGCTGTCACAAAGACAGCTCTCCAGCGACCAACGATGCCGAAGTCCCCGGGTTACCAGGGTAAACATCGGGTTACTAAGCGCAGGGCCGCGCTTAGTAACCCGATGTTTACCCTGGTTACCATTGTAAAAGTTAAAAAAAACAAACACTACATACTTACATTCCGGTGTCTGTCCCCCGGCCTCAGCTTCCCTGCACTATGTCAGCGCCAGCCGGCCGTAAAGCAGAGCACAGCGGTGACGTCACCGCTGTGCTCTGCTTTACAGCCGGCCGGCGCTGACACAGTGCAGGGAAGCTGACGCCGGGGGACAGACACCGGAATGTAAGTATGTAGTGTTTGTTTTTTTTAACTTTTACAATGGTAACCAGGGTAAACATCGGGCTACTAAGCGCGGCCCTGCGCTTAGTAACCCGATATTTACCCTGGTTACCAGTGAACACATCGCTGGATCGGTGTCACACATGCCGATCCAGCGATGACAGCGGGTGATCAGCGACCAAAAAAAAGGTCCTGATCATTCCCAGCGACCAACGATCTCCCAGCAGGGGCCTGATCGTTGGTCGCTGTCACGCATAACGATTTCGTTAACGATATCGTTGCTACGTCACAAAAAGCAACGATATCGTTAACGAAATCGTTATGTGTGAAGGTACCTTAACTCCATTCCATGACAAGCTCTGTGGCTAGTGCTTCTTCCAGACTATTATTCTAGTGGCTTGGGGTAGGCAATGTAATACAGAGACGCAATCAGTTTGCTTAATACAAAGAGGGGCCAATGCCGTAATGGGGTTTACCTCTCTTGTATGTATTTCAGTTTTAATAGAATTGCATATTTTAATATTTTATTGACAGGAATCTCTCGGAATAGTGCAGGCATTGCTACATTGAATCGAAACCAAAATAACATATGATCAGACCAATGATCATGCTAAAGCTCCCAACGATCATGACCACATAACGACAAGGCCACCTCTTGTACTCTGATATGGCTCATCTGTTTGACTTATATCCCTATTAATCTGCCAAAGGTCAGACCATGGGGATGTATTTATTCATGAACTGACATAAATGCCTTGTTATACATCCACTAATTAATCAATCTCACATGAAATAACGAAGTGGAAAATCCTGTACCAGACAACAGTCTCCCTGAAGAAATCATGATCCTCACATCGGTATTTCTGGGCTTAAGTTATGTTACAGACTCCACAGACATTCTCTGGAATCTGTTGTCTGAGTTTCGATAAGCACACATTTTTTAAAAACTGGCTAATAGAGAACAAACCAGACTTTGGTCAGGCTCAGCTCCAGATCCCAGTCACTCGTGAGCCAGGGTGGAGCTACGATCTATTCTCCCAGTTCCTATGATCTCCTTCCCTGACTTCTTAGGTGTTTATCCATGTTGTCTCGGACTCTGCCTAGAGTTCATCAGTTGCCTGAAACTAAGCTCAAGGAACAGAGATCTCTGCAAGAATAACACCTAGGCCGGTGTAAGACTGACTGCCAAGATTTCAACAGAAAACCACTGTCAGCAAATGGTGCTTTCATTTATGCCTCCTGAGTGCAAACAAAAATATACATTAATCATCTATGAAGTGTGCTGAGGAATCGGGAGGCTTGTTTATTATGTAACCTTTCCACTGACGCACGTTAAAGTGTTTTTTTCACCAGTTAGCGACCCAATCTTTATAAAGGTATCAGTTGCCAGGTTTGCTCCTATGGAAGACCCACCACTAGGGACGTGGATAAGTGGATGGGCAATTCGGCATGTCTCCCATGTGCTGAGTGATGGGGAGGGTGCTAACAAGCCACTCTGTCTTAGCAAGACATTCAGATACAGTACTGTGACAGCAAACTGAATTATTAGTGTAACCCAGGGCCGGACATACCATTGTTGCAAGGCCCAAGAGTTAAAGGGGCCACTACCACCTCCAAAGTAGGTGGAATTGTGCATTATGATGGGGTATTGGACTGTAAAGGAATCATAGTGTTCTTGCGCAGGGGCCCTCTTCTGTCTGTGTCCGCTCCTTGTTTAGTCATGGTTCTGTCTACCATTACCACCACCAAATAGAAAAGCACAGATTTTCGGTCATTAGGATTTTGAATCATGCTATTAAAAAGTGTAAATAATTTTCAAACAACTACATAATATACAGTAGTTGCCAGCTGGACTATTCCAGGACTCCACTGGCCCAGAAGTAAGAAACATTTGGAAAAAAAACAACTAAAAACAAATTCACACATCATTGTTTCACAGTCTGAGAACAGACCTTGATGCATGTACCGGCCAAGAAAACCCGAATGTAGGCATATATGAGGCTGTTGAGTTTCGGTGAGTACGCTCACGATCACTCCATGCATCATGGTTCCATACTTGGACTGCAAAACGCAAATGTATGATTCTGGCCCTAGATGGTTAGGCTTGGTAAATAAATCTTGCTCATGAAATTTATTAAGATTTGATATAACAATTGGGTTTGGGTCTCACATTCTTTCATAACTGACCTTAATCATGCTGAAGACTTTACCATTTATGTTGACACTGCAACTTCTCATTAACCATCCTATATTTTCCAAAGAATGAAGGAATTTTAAATTCTATTGTCTACTGTTCGTTGGCAATATTACCGGTCACTTCTGTAGTCAATCAGGGATGGCTGGTTTCCTAGGCAAGAAGTGTGCACTTGAAATCTCTTTGTTACAGAGCTTGTGAGAGATGGGTTAGCTAGAAGCATCAGAGATAGCCCAGTACCACGATCAAGCTGCTGGTTCAAACAGTTAATCTTCAGTAACGCACCGACCCATAAGTTGGGTTCCTGAGCAGCTTTGCTCTCCTGAAAAAAAGAAGGTCAAACAACTCCTTTAAATACTTTGTCAAAAACAATCTAAGTTAACTAGAATTGTGGCACCAAGTGCCTACGGAATTGACCATGGAGGCAAGTGCCAATGATAAGTGCCTTTTCCCAATTTTTATTACAACATGGCTGTTTTGCGTGTTTTTAAATTGTCTAACAAAGTGACAATTATTCTACAATTCTATTCTTTGCCTAATTTTTGGATATAGTTGTTTAGTTTTATATATGCGGGCACATCCTCAGGCTCTTATAAATTTAAAACATTTTCGGTATTTCCTTCATGTATAGGTGTACATGCCAGTGGCATTCCTGATGTCACCAGTTACTGATTTATTGGAAATACGTCACTTGTGAAACAGACCCATTAGTTTTGGCAGCTGGTAAAAGCTATTGAGCCACTTGCAGGAGACTTGAGTGCCAAATAACTTTCCGGAAACATTGGATGTGGAATACTGTACCACTTCCAACAAAACAAAAATTAGAAAGTAAACTTTCCTGCAATTCATTTCTTTAGGGCACTTACTGTAAGTCATATTTTTTTTTCAACTGATATAAGCACACATTATTACTATTTTTTGTCATTGGCTGCAGCATTTACATGTCTGTCCAGAAGGAACGGGATAAACAGAGACTAGTGTGGCACCTATGTAGAAGTGGATGGGTATCTGTGCACGGAGTATAATTTTACTTTTAAATGTAATATTTTTAAGCATTTTGGGTGTTACAATTTTTGCTATGAATTTAGTCATGCCCGCCTTCCCTTCCTTATTTTTGGGGGTGCCTAGATTAAGTACTTGGCGAACAGTTATCGGATGATTGTGGATAATAGCTCTTAGAAGAGTCCTTGAAGTTGGTTTTAAATTGGCCCAGAAGATTCATCAAGATATGGATTCCTCAACTTTAAGTTTTTTCAGTTGGTCTGGTGATTTTGAGGGAATTACAGCAAGGGAATCTTGGGTCCCTCGATATCTGTTATTAGGAAAGGAATCCTTTGGGTTATGGTGCTCCTGAACCTGTGGATTACAGCTGGGAGTTATTACAGTTTATTGGTTAGTTTTTTGTAATCACCAGATTTTGTAACTTCATAGACCTTACCTATATATGTCTAAGCTGTTTAAAGTTGTAATTAGAGATGAGGGAACCAAAACTGTAAAGTTCGGGGTTCGTACTGGACATCTAGCGTCCGGTGCTGAACTCTGATCCGGGACTTCTCCTGGAAGTCCATTTTACCATAAAGGAGTTCAGGGAGGACAGAGCGGGAGTTTGGGTCCCTATTGATTTCTATGGGGTTTGGGTTAAGGTTCAAGCTCGGGTATTCTGGTACCTGAACCAAACTTTGGACTAAAGTTCGGTTGAAAGCGAACTTCCACGGGTCCGCTCATCCTTCATTGTAATGTATTTGTTATAATAAAGCCTGATGTGACCAAATTATCCAACCTAAAGTGTCTGCATTTTATTGAAGAAATGAGTTGGTTGGGAAGAATGGAATGTAAAATAAAGGATGGATAAAGTCGAAATTTGACCACGTAGGGATCTACAATACCAAAGTCATGATCAGATTTAACTTTTTTCTACTCACACCACAAAACTTCTAAACTTAACAATATTGGCTGCATCTGAGATGGCAAAATATCAAAATGTCTGATCTAACAACTAAATTCACAGACAAACAATATATCCAATTATGAAACATTTGAATAATTTGCAGTAAAAAATATGGGCTTGTTAATAAAAGTATTAGTATTCCTGGCTGCCATCTACAGAGCAGAGAAAGTTCATGGACAATTGCTACCTCTAGCAGTTAAAAAAAAGTAAAATAAATTTCAGCTTAGATTACAGGAACGAAACAAACATCTGTTTTATTTAGATGTTACGTAAACATGTAATCACTGACTGGCTTCTACAGAGACGTGACAACCTTCATCTCCCCAAACTCCGTAATTATAGAACAGAGCCTGCTTAACCCAGTCTCTGAAAGAAATCAACAAACTAGCTTCCAAGAGTTGTCTAATTATCACTTAATTAACCAATTAATCTGCCTCTAATTAGAGTGAAGACAACTTTCCGGAATTTTATACCCTGAAGACGTTTCATACCTTTCTGGTTTCTTTCAAGAACTTAATATTACTCTAAATGTATAGAGACTGGGTTGGCCAAGGCCCACCATTAACATTGATTCTTGGGGCCCATTGTCAACTAAATGCAAAAATAACCTGATCCTAGTACATAAATTTACTTTTTCTTCTATGTAATATTAACTTGGCTAGCTTGTTTAATGAATGATTAGATTATACTTTTTTTTTTTCAAATTGTAAATCAAATGTAATAGCACTATTTATTAGCACTGCTTCACAAGAGTCCACCCGCGGATTCTCCTGCTCTCCTGTGGGCCAGTCCGATCATGAATGTATAAGTGAAAAAAAAAGAAGCAGCTTGATACCAAAAATTATTTTGTAGTAAAACATCATTAGAAATGTAAAATTAAATATTATACAAAATGTAAAAAAATGTCAAGACAAGATAAGGGCGATCAATAGTGATGCATAATCAAAGTATATTTTGGGGAGCAGAACGGCACTAGAGTAGAACGTCTCCAAGCAAGCAGGACTGTTAGTGGATAGCTGTGTATTCAGGCGTCACAATCATGAAGGGTAATGGTGCTCTGCATGAATGTCCAGCAAGTAATCCGTATAGAGTGAGAAAAAAGAAAATTATGCGGCACTCACCCCAAATTAGCTGTGAAGATTGTGATCTTTATTGGAGAAAAATGAAGATTATATCCATCAGGACATCAGGTACATGAGAGGGTGCGGTATAGGAGTACGGACGACGGCTGTTTCGCACACACAGGTGCTTCGACGGGTCCTGGACAATCTTCACAGCTAATTTGGGGTGAGTGCCGCATAATTTTCTTTTTTCCCACTCTATAATAATCAAAGTATAGCCACAGGTCAATATCTGCAAGGTGGTCACAGATGAGCAAAATTACCAGAGAAGCAGAGAAGGAAGTTCAAGCCCCTGGGTGTCTTTGCAAAATCTGTTATGGGGCCCTTGGTCAGCTGTACCATGTGCCATTTATAATGCCCCCTCAGGCACAAGGGCAAGTGTGACTGCTTTTAGCTACATACAGCCGAGAAGATCCAAGGTTAAAGATGATCTGTCACTTGCCACAAGCAAGACATTTTTTTGCCTGTTGTAAATGCCGCCATTCTCCTCAATACGGCATTGCCTTTATTTTATTCTTGTGCCCCTCCATTCCTGAGATATGGCTACCTCCTCATTGCATGTAAATCTAATCTTGTTACCCTAGTGGGCATGGTCATCATCTCTTCTCCATGGGTGTCTTCTTAATTACGACACTCACTTGGCTGAAATGCTAGATTTATATACTCTGTTAGCTGCAAACCATTATTAGATAGCTGATCGTCTATGCATGCTGAGTTACGGAAGAATTTTGAAAAGGGAGAGGGAAATATTCAACTGTCAGACAGCACTAGTGGGGCTTATCTCCCCTAAAAATGAAAGAATTGGGCATGTTGTAGTCCAACCTCTTGATTCTTCTCCACCCTTAAGTTTGTCTTCAGTAGATAGTCAGGCGGCTGATGACTCACTGAAATCTGCTGTTTTGGTACACAATAAGCCATTTTGTTTGGCAACCTTGAAGCCTTTGATGGATTTTCCAGGCTAACTATATTGATGACCCACGTTTATGTCCAAGTGTGATCCGAAGAAACATCTGATCGTACTAGGATCAATGTTATTCTATAGGCAGTGCAAATGTCCGATTTTTTTCCCCAGACTGAGTCTGTCCGTGGAAAAAATTGCAGCATGCTTGACTTAAATCCGTAAATCGGATCACACACGACCATGCAAGTCAATGAGTCAGACAACAAAATTAGACCATAGTCGGATGACATCCGAGTTTGGTCTGATTTTCACAGACTGACAGAATCGAGAAGACAGTGAATTTTTTTTCCATCTTCTCCACATCCTACAAAATTGGATCACACTATGATCAAACTCCGATTAAACTCTGCTCCGAGTGTCATTATCAAAATCGTCCCGACTCCCGATTCTTCCAGGTGAGAGAAAATATGGCTGTGTGACCCTTGCTTTACGATGGGTCATCAGTATCAGATCAATGGGGTCTGACACCTTACATCATTACCAACCAGCTGTTCTCAGAG
Organism: Ranitomeya imitator; assembly: GCF_032444005.1. Lineage (NCBI taxonomy): Eukaryota > Metazoa > Chordata > Amphibia > Anura > Dendrobatidae > Ranitomeya > Ranitomeya imitator. The sequence continues at coordinate 176,520,428 of NC_091289.1, forward strand.
GCAGTATTGGCCAGATGTAGTGAATTGAACTGGAAAGGCACAGCCCCGTTCACATTGTAGCGGCCATTCCTGGGGTACTTCAATTCAGCTCCTACACGAGTTCCGCTGCAGCACCTAGGAATTTCCAGTATACAGTGTACAAAGCTGGATGTACCTGTTCAGTTCACTGTTTACATCCACCCACATACTGAAAACAGCTGATCATTGGAGGTGTTCACTGGTATACATGTTTAAGACACAGTACAAATCCAGTATCAGAAGGTCCACCAAGGCAACTCCCAAGTCTAAAATTCAAAGGTGACAGAAAGGAGAGAAAGTCAGAGCAATGCAATTTAATAAGTGGGTAGACATCACCATGCTGTGCCTGTGTTGAATTTGTGTAAAATTTAAGAAAACTTCCTGTACCCGATGAATTCAACAATTTGCAATCATATGAATTCTAAAAAAGAATGCCCATTGTTATTTTACAAAAAGCAGAAGGCAGAGAAGGCTCACAGAACCCCAAGCATGGCTGCATGGTCTTCCTCGTGATGACTTTTAGGTATTGTATCACATGATATACCACAACCAGTCAAGAAAGACTATCATCTATATATATAATTGCCTAAGGGTATTTCCGTCTGTCTGTCTGTCTGTCTGTCTGTCTGTCCTGGAAATCCCGGCTCTCTGATTGGTCGAGGCCGCCAGGCCTCGACCAATCAGAGACCGGCACAGCATCGACGTAGAAATCCCGCGTCTCTGATTGGTCGAGGCCACCAGGCCTCGACCAATCAGCAACGGGCACAGCGACGATGATGTCATAAAGGACGTAGAAATCCCGCGTCTGAGTGGTCGAGGCTGCCAGGCCTCGACCAATCAGCAACGGGCACAGCGACGATGATGTCATAAAGGACGTAGACATCTCACGTTTCTGATTCAGCGACGGGCACAGTATCGACGTAGATGTCATAATGGTTGCCATGGTGACGATGATGTCATAAAGGTTGCCTCGACCAATCAGCGACGGGCACAGTGTGCCGCGAATTCTGGAATCATCATTGTCCATATACTACGGGGACATGCATATTCTAGAATACCCGATGCGTTAGAATCGGGCCACAATCTAGTAGCCTGTATAAAAGCCGAGGAAAGCAATGCAGTAGCCATTTGCTGATGTGAGTGGACAATACAGCTCACATCTTAGCAACAGAGATAAGAAGAGAAAGCCATAAAACACTAGCTAAACTTTACAGATTGTGTGTATGATGGGACAGCAGTGAAGATTAGTATGTAAGTGTAATGGGAATAGTGGTGAAACCACTGTACTGTGGACTGATGAGAGCCTGTAGGGGCGTGACTAGGCAAATACCTAACTCTTCGCTAGGGTTAGACTTAGCTCCAGATGGATGCCCGCTGCTACTCTAGGACACAATGCACCCCAAAAGGGCAGGTATTTGAAACAGCCAGGAATGGTTGGACTTTGACACATACAGGCAGGACTGCCTGTATGTACTGGAAGACGAGTTGGGTGCAGACAGGTATGTCTGGTATACAGACTGGCACAGCAGATGCAGGCAGGTACGGCTGATATAAAGGCAGGCAGATCCTGACTGGCACAAGCAGGGACAGGCAGGAATACCAAGAACAAGCAGGTGCTGGAAGGTACTAACAGACAGGGGACCTGAGAATTTGAAAGCTTGCAGACTAACTGACTAAACACGTTGCCCAGGCACTTCCAAAAAAGAAGGCTAAGAAAAGACTTAATAGCTGCCTACAAATATCTGAAGGGCTTTCACAGTGTAGACGGATCATCATTATTCTCATTGGCACATGGAAACACAAGAAGCAATTAAATGAAACTGAAAGGGAGAAGATACAGATTAGATATTGGAAAAACTTTTTGATATTGAGGGTGATCAGTGAATGAAACAGGCTGCCACGAGAGGTGGTGAGTTCTCCTTAAGGTACCTTCACACTCAGTGACGCTGCAGCGATACCGACAACGATGTCGATCGCTGCAGCGTCGCTGTTTGGTCGCTGAAGAGCTGTCACACAGACAGCTCTCCAGCGCCCAACGATCCCGAGGTACCCGGGTAACCAGGGTAAACATCGGGTTACTAAGCGCAGGGCCGCGCTTAGTAACCCGATGTTTACCCTGGTTACCAGCGTAAAAGTAAAAAAAACTAACACTACATACTTACATTCCAGTGTCTGTCCCCGGTGCTCAGCTTCTCTGCACTCCTCCTGCACTGACTGTGAGCACAGCGGCCGGAAAGCAGAGCGGTGACGTCACCGCTCTGCTTTCCGGCTGACCGACGCTCACAGTCAGTGCAGGAGGAGTGCAGAGAAGCTGAGCGCCGGGGACAGACAGCGGTAGGTAAGTATGTAGTGTTTGTTTTTTTTACTTTTACGCTGGTAACCAGGGTAAACATCGGGTTACTAAGCGTGGCCCTGCGCTTAGTAACCCGATGTTTACCCTGGTTACCAGTGAAGACATCGCTGGATCGGTGTCACACACGCCGATCCAGCGATGTCTGCAGGGAGTCCAGCGACGAAATAAAGTTCTGGACTTTCCTCAGCGACCAACGATCTCCCAGCAGGGGCCTGATCGTTGGTCGCTGTCACACAGAACATAGTAACATAGTAACATAGTAACATAGTTAGTAAGGCCGGAAAAAGACATTTGTCCATCCAGTTCAGCCTATATTCCATCATAATAAATCCCCAGATCTACGTCCTTCTACAGAACCTAATAATTGTATGATACAATATTGTTCTGCTCCAGGAAGACATCCAGGCCTCTCTTGAACCCCTCGACTGAGTTCGCCATCACCACCTCCTCAGGCAAGCAATTCCAGATTCTCACTGCCCTAACAGTAAAGAATCCTCTTCTATGTTGGTGGAAAAACCTTCTCTCCTCCAGACGCAAAGAATGCCCCCTTGTGCCCGTCACCTTCCTTGGTATAAACAGATCCTCAGCGAGATATTTGTATTGTCCCCTTATATACTTATACATGGTTATTAGATCGCCCCTCAGTCGTCTTTTTTCTAGACTAAATAATCCTAATTTCGCTAATCTATCTGGGTATTGTAGTTCTCCCATCCCCTTTATTAATTTTGTTGCCCTCCTTTGTACTCTCTCTAGTTCCATTATATCCTTCCTGAGCACCGGTGCCCAAAACTGGACACAGTACTCCATGTGCGGTCTAACTAGGGATTTGTACAGAGGCAGTATAATGCTCTCATCATGTGTATCCAGACCTCTTTTAATGCACCCCATGATCCTGTTTGCCTTGGCAGCTGCTGCCTGGCACTGGCTGCTCCAGGTAAGTTTATCATTAACTAGGATCCCCACGTCTTTCTCCCTGTCAGATTTACCCAGTGGTTTCCCATTCAGTGTGTAATGGTGATATTGATTCCTTCTTCCCATGTGTATAACCTTACATTTATCATTGTTAAACCTCATCTGCCACCTTTCAGCCCAAGTTTCCAACTTATCCAGATCCATCTGTAGCAGAATACTATCTTCTCTTGTATTAACTGCTTTACATAGTTTTGTATCATCTGCAAATATCGATATTTTACTGTGTAAACCTTCTACCAGATCATTAATGAATATGTTGAAGAGAACAGGTCCCAATACCGACCCCTGCGGTACCCCACTGGTCACAGCGACCCAGTTAGAGACTATACCATTTATAACCACCCTCTGCTTTCTATCACTTAGCCAGTTACTAACCCATTTACACACATTTTCCCCCAGACCAAGCATTCTCATTTTGTGTACCAACCTCTTGTGCGGCACGGTATCAAACGCTTTGGAAAAATCGAGATATACCACGTCCAATGACTCACCGTGGTCCAGCCTATAGCTTACCTCTTCATAAAAACTGATTAGATTGGTTTGACAGGAGCGATTTCTCATAAACCCATGCTGATATGGAGTTAAACAGTTATTCTCATTGAGATAATCCAGAATAACATCCCTCAGAAACCCTTCAAATATTTTACCAACAATAGAGGTTAGACTTACTGGCCTATAATTTCCAGGTTCACTTTTAGAGCCCTTTTTGAATATTGGCACCACATTTGCTATGCGCCAGTCCTGCGGAACAGACCCTGTCGCTATAGAGTCCCTAAAAATAAGAAATAATGGTTTATCTATTACATTACTTAGTTCTCTTAGTACTCGTGGGTGTATGCCATCCGGACCCGGAGATTTATCTATTTTAATCTTATTTAGCCGGTTTCGCACCTCTTCTTGTGTTAGATTGGTGACCCTTAATATAGGGTTTTCATTGTTTCTTGGGATTTCACCTAGCATTTCATTTTCCACCGTGAATACCGTGGAGAAGAAGGTGTTTAATATGTTGGCTTTTTCCTCGTCATCTACAACCATTCTTTCCTCACTATTTTTTAAGGGGCCTACATTTTCAGTTTTTATTCTTTTACTATTGATATAGTTGAAGAACAGTTTGGGATTAGTTTTACTCTCCTTAGCAATGTGCTTCTCTGTTTCCTTTTTGGCAGCTTTAATTAGTTTTTTAGATAAAGTATTTTTCTCCCTATAGTTTTTTAGAGCTTCAATCGTGCCATCCTGCTTTAGTAGTGCAAATGCTTTCTTTCTACTGTTAATTGCCTGTCTTACTTCTTTGTTTAGCCACATTGGGTTTTTCCTATTTCTAGTCCTTTTATTCCCACAAGGTATAAACCGCTTACACTGCCTATTTAGGATGTTCTTAAACATTTCCCATTTAATATCTGTATTCTTATTTCTGAGGATATTGTCCCAGTCTACCAGATTAAGGGCATCTCTAAGCTGGTCAAACTTTGCCTTCCTAAAGTTCAGTGTTTTTGTGACTCCCTGACAAGTCCCCCTAGTGAAAGACAGGTGAAACTGTACAATATTGTGGTCGCTATTTCCTAGATGCCCGACCACATGCAGATTTGTTATTCTGTCAGGTCTATTAGATAGTATTAGGTCTAAAAGTGCTGCTCCTCTGGTGGATTCTGCACCAATTGTGAAAGATAATTTTTCTTGGTTATTAGCAGAAACCTGTTGCCTTTATGGGTTTCACAGGTTTCTGTATCCCAGTTAATATCCGGGTAGTTAAAGTCCCCCATAACCAAGACCTCATTATGGGTTGCAGCTTCATCTATCTGCTTTAGAAGTAGACTTTCCATGGTTTCTGTTATATTTGGGGGTTTGTAACAGACCCCAATGAGAATTTTGTTACCATTTTTCCCTCCATGAATTTCGACCCATATGGACTCGACATCCTCATTTCCTTCGCTAATATCCTCCCTTAAAGTGGACTTTAGACAAGACTTTACATAGAGACAAACCCCTCCTCCTCTCCGATTTTTACGATCCTTTCTAAACAGACTGTAACCCTGTAAGTTAACTGCCCAGTCACAGCTTTCATCTAACCATGTCTCGGTTATTCCCACTATGTCAAAGTTACCTGTAGATATTTCTGCTTCTAGTTCTTCCATCTTGTTTGTCAGGCTTCTGGCGTTTGCGAGCATGCAGTTTAGAGGATTTTGTTTTGTTCCAATCTCCTCGCTGTGGATTGTTTTAGATATGTTCTTACCTCCCTTCTGAGTATGTTTTCCTGGGTCTTCTTTGTTCAAGTCTAATGTTTTTCTTCCCGTCCCCTCTTCTTCTAGTTTAACGCCCTCCTGATGAGTGTAGCGAGTCTTCTGGTGAATGTGTGTTTCCCAGGTTTGTTGAGGTGTAGTCCGTCTCTGGCGAGGAGTCCATCATACAAGTAATTCACACCGTGGTCCAGGAATCCGAATCCTTGTTGTCTGCACCATCGTCTTAGCCAGTTGTTTGCATCAAGGATCCTGTTTCATCTCCTGGTGCCATGCCCGTCTACTGGAAGGATAGAAGAAAAAACTACCTGTGCATCCAGTTCCTTTACTTTCTTCCCCAACTCTTCAAAGTCCTTGCAGATTGTCGGTAGGTCCTTCCTTGCCGTGTCATTGGTGCCAACATGTATCAGAAGAAATGGGTGGACGTCCTTGGAGCTGAAGAGCTTTGGTATCTCATCGGTCACATCCTTGATCATCGCACCTGGAAGGCAGCATACTTCTCTTGCAGTTATGTCCGGTCTGCAGATGGCTGCTTCTGTGCCTCTCAGTAGTGAGTCTCCCACCACCACCACTCTTCGTTGCTTCTTGGCTGTACTTTTTGCTGTCACTTGTTGCTGTGTGCCGATTTCCTTAACGATATCGTTGCTACATCACAAAAAACAACGATATCATTAACGATAGATAGAAGTCTTCAAACATAGGCTGGACAGACATCTGTCTGAGATGGTTTAGTGAATCCTGCATTGAGCAGGGGTTGGACACGATGACCCTGGAGGTCAGTTCCAACTCCAGCATTCTCTGATTCTGTGATTCTCTATGAAATAAGTCTCCCAGCCATTAACTGTGAACACTTTTTTTGATGGAGCCCACTGACTCTTTAAGAGACCACAGGCACATGCACACCCTAAGCGCCTCGCTCAGGGATCTGCCAGGTGTGCGCAGACCCCAAGAAGCAGCAGGAGGAGGAGGGCCCGTGGGGCGATAAGTTTTGTCAGCGTCCCTGCCGGGTGAGGGGATGATGGGAAGCGTGCAGGGAGGCTGACGCTACAGTGAGGAATAGGCTGATGATTACTGTAAGAGGATTAAGTACTTCTATAGCTGAGTTACAGTGAAGCTTAAATAAGTAGACATCGCCATATTGCAGCCAGAGTGTGTGAGAATAGGAACAAAAAGAGAACAAGCAGGAACTATAAAATAATTGTGTGTTGTCGGGGAAGCACCAAAAGATGGACACACAGGGTCATGTGATTACTGTGTCGCAGCTAGGAATTAGAAAAGGCTAAGGGGAGGAGTCGACGGTTGAACCTTTATCAGGACAGACATATGGAAGTAACTAAGCTGGATATAGCTGCCACTACCAGCACAGGACAAACCAGGGGAACTTCAGCCTTCAGCAAAGAAGAGGGATCTGAGAGAGAGAAACTACCAGAGAAGTCGAGATGACCAGAGAAAAGAGCCGATCATGGGAATCAAGAAAGAGAGAAATGACCAGAGGAACTCAACACCGCCAACTGCAATACACTGACTAAGTGACAACGGTGAAGAGAAGGAGACTGACTGTGACGCACTATAGACCATGGCATTAGGACTGATATGGCATTACCCATCTTCATTGTTTATTGCCTTGTATGATAGAGTTTTATTATACACCCAAAAGTGGTGTATATTTCTATTGTAAAATACTTCACTGCATTTCAATCATTTGTCAATCCTTAACTCTATCACCCAATCTTCTAAACTGTTGTGTTAGATTAATAAATAATCTCTGGTTAAGTTACCGCTGTGACTTCATCTTCTGCGCCATTGCATTCACGCACCTGTTTACATTACCACCAGCTACCATCTATATTTTAAAATCATTTTGACATTATTAAGGCTGTATTTGTGTTAAAGAACTTGGAAGGCGTTTAATACAGTCCTAGGGGACTTGAGATAGCTCCACACTCTTCTTTAGGGCAACTGGAAGTTTTGCAGTATGTACGATTTATGGCGAATCAATTCACTGAAAGCCAAATTTCCTTGAAAAATTTGAAAAATTTGGCAAAGTCAGCGAATTTGAATTTCAAAAGATTTTCTCAGCTCTTGTTGTCCGTTCTAACATAGTCACATAAATGGTTAATGGGCAGTTGGACAGCATTTACCGTCAATTCAAAAAGTTCAGTAAACTTTCAAAAAGTTCACCAAACTTTTTTTCCCCAAAGATTACATGACACATGGATGTCTAAATCATATGATTTGATAAACAATAAACTGTTACTTCTTATGTAAATTATGGCTGAAACTGAGCATGCCGCGTCTTGCTTTGCTTTTTGGAATTTCACGATATGTCACCATTATTCCCAGCATTCATGAATATTCAAGTGTAATAACAATCAGTTCGGATGTGATGATTAAATCATGAGTACTGAGTAGCTGACCTCACATGGTATGGCCAGAGTCAAGCATCACCAGGAGATGAAGTATTGGGTGACACATATGAGGAACCATTGACGGATAAGAACATCATTAGTCTGGAAGTGAAAAGACTAAACAGGAAGTGGAATAATTTGAAAAACAAATCTTATTGAGAATAGAACGTCATATATCAAAACCGGCTGCAATGTAGATATTTATTTTCCATTAATAATTGATGGCATATACCATGTTCTGTTCACATATGGTATTCTCTTATATCAGTCCTTGGGGCTCAGATTTCAAGAGTACTAAAAAGTATAGCTACTTTTATAGGGATGCAATAAGTTATTAGTATGTGCACCATACATTGGGTTGTGGATGCATTTTTCTCTAAAAGAAGACAACATTTTGGAAAATATAGAGTGCATTTGTGCACAGTCCCCAAACCCATTTGAAGGAGAATAGCTGTCTCCATCCTTAGGAACCACAAGTAGATGATGCCATCATGGAGACAATCAGAAAAAAATGGTGTTGACCTAAGGAGAAGGGAGTAACAAATATGAAGGTGGCCATAACCATAAACATCGTCCAAACCAACCGATTAATTTGGTATATTTGATGTTTGATCTATTTTCGATCAGTTTATGTGGGGGAAAAATGGATCTATTATGTTGATTGTTATCAAGCCTGATCCTTTATTCTCAAGGGCGATAATCCACCGCTCGAGGTGTCTCGCAGTGGCTTACTCTCTTCTGCCTATTCAAAACACATGCATGATCATCTGAGCCTTCATGCATGTGGAGAGTGTGCCCAGCAACAAACAGGTGACTGATGAACGGGATGTCATCACGTCTGGTATCTGCGGACACCTTCTGCAGTTTGGAGCAGTAGAAAGATTCAAGGGGTATGGAATATTTAATTATTTTAAACCATTATCTATTCCTTACCCAATTAAAAAAAACTATGAATATCACACTGCAAAACCACTTTTTACAAAATCCGATGATGAGTTCTTATAAGACCTGACATAAGTAGGTGAGAAATAGAAGAAGAGGGGTTAAGTCAATTCCTGGCGGTCTTATTACTGTATCCCCTTCACATGGCCTTTCGGCCTTTTTCTGTGGCCATGTAGGTTTTTCCATGTTGATAGCTCTACTCACTCATTTGGCTACTTAACCCGACCAACCTAAAGTCACATAACTAATCCTCTGTCCATCAGTCATCATGAAATAACCCTAATGGAAATTAAAACTCCCCATGATAAATGGATTTGTAATCATAGCTGGTGCCCTAGGGAAGACTGATCCACATGGCAAAACCACCCGTAAGTATCGTTCTTCCTGACATCTCTACTGAGAGCAAGGTCAAGATTGACCTGATGTACGGCGGATGTGATGTAATATGAACCCTATCCTTCACATCTACAGCTGGAATCTCCATATGCTTACTTTATTGTTGAGCACCAGCCATGCTTCATATGTTTCTGGTTCCAATTCGAGACACTTTGTCATATTGTTCTCAAGAAGTTGAATCATGCCTATGCCTCCAATTTATAGTGAGTGAGTACTGTTTTCTATTATGCATTTAAAACAGGGCTTATTCATAGTGATGAGTGAGCATGCTCAGATAAGGTGTTATTATCATCCAAGCACTCTCGTGTGCTAATAGAGTATCTTTGGCAAGTTTGAATACTATGTTCAAGTCCCCGCGGCTGAATGTCTCGCAGCCTGTCTGTTAGACAATTCCTGCTTGTGTTGCAGCTGTTGAACAGCTGCGAGACATGCAACAGCGGGGACTCAAACATAATATTAGAGCATGCCGAAGATACTTTATTAGCACAAGAGCATGATCAGATAACACTTTTTCCGAACACCCTAGCTCATCCCTACTTGCTAACATTCATCAATGCAAAATAAGAAAACCATAGCTCTATAGTGGTGGAGCATCGAGAGTCTAATTCCAAGTTAGGTAGCAAAGTTACGCCTATTTCACACAAGTGCAAAACAGCTTCAATTCTAGCCCAATCATTGGTTTTATGAAGAAAAAACTGTTACGATGGCCACAGATATGAGATCAAAGTTACATAGTTACATAGTTATTAAGGTTGAAGGAAGACTATATGTCCATCTAGTTCAACCCATAGCCTAACCTAACATGCCCTAACATGTTGATCCAGAGGAAGGCAAAAAAAACCATGTGGCAAAGAGTAAGCTCCACATTGGGGAAAAAAATTCCTTCCCGACTCCACATACGGCAATCAGACTAGTTCCCTGGATCAACGCCCTATCAAGGAATCTAGTGTATATACCCTGTAACATTATACTTTTCCAGAAAGGTATCCAGTCCCCTCTTAAATTTAAGTAATGAATCACTCATTACAACATCATACGGCCGAGAGTTCCATAGTCTCACTGCTCTTACAGTAAAGAATCCGCGTCTGTTATTATGCTTAAACCTTTTTTCCTCCTGACGCAGAGGATGCCCCCTTGTCCCTGTTTCAGGTCTATGATTAAAAAGATCATCAGAAAGGTCTTTGTACTGTCCCCTCATATATTTATACATTAAAATAAGATCACCCCTTAGTCTTCGTTTTTCCAAACTAAATAGCCCCAAGTGTAATAACCTATCTTGTATTGCAGACCCCCCAGTCCTCTAATAACCTTGGTCGCTCTTCTCTGCACCCGCTCCAGTTCAGCTATGTCTTTCTTATACACCGGAGACCAGAACTGTGCACAGTATTCTAAGTGTGGTCGAACTAGTGACTTGTATAGAGGTTAAATTATATTCTCCTCATGAGCATTTATGCCTCTTTTAATGCATCCCATTATTTTATTTGCCTTTGTAGCAGCTGCCTGACACTGGCCCCTGAATTATTATTATTATTATTATTATTATTATTTATTGTTATAGCGCCATTTATTCCATGGCGCTTTACATGTGAGGAGGGGTATACATAATGAAAACAAGTACAATAATCTTAAACAATACAAGTCATAACTGGTACAGGAGGAATGAGGACCCTGCCCGCATATGAGTTTGTCATCCACCCATACACCCAGGTCTTTTTCATTGATGGTTTTGCCCAGAGTTTTAGAATTAAGCACATAATTATACATCTCATTACTTCTACCCAAGTGCATGACCTTACATTTATCCCCATTAAAGCTCATTTGCCATTTATCAGCCCAAGCTTCTAGTTTACATAAATCATCCTGTAATATAAAATTGTCCTCCTCTGTATTGATTACCCTGCAGAGTTTAGTGTCATCTGCAAATATTGAAATTCTACTCTGAATGCCCCCTACAAGGTCATTAATAAATATGTTAAAAAGAAGAGGGCCCAATACTGACCCCTGTGGTACCCCACTGCTAACCGCGGCCCAGTCCGAGTGTGCTCCATTAATAACCACCCTTTGTTTCCTATCCCTGAGCCAGCTCTCAACCCACTTGCACATACAGTTAGGTCCATATATATTTGGACAGAGACAACATTTTTCTAATTGTGGTTATAGATATTACCACAATGAATTTTAGACAAAACAATTCAGATACAGTTGAAGTTCAGTCTTTCAGCTTTCATTTGAGGGTATCCACATTAAAATTGGATGAAGGGTTTAGGAGTTTCAGCTCCTTAACATGTGCCACCCTGTTTTTAAAGGGACCAAAAGTAATTGGACAGATTCAATAATTTTAACTAAAATGTTCATTTTTAGTACTTGGTTGAAAACCCTTTGTTGGCAATGACTGCCTGAAGTCTTGAACTCATGGACATCACCAGACGCTGTGTTTCCTCCTTTTTGATGCTCTGCCAGGCCTTCACTACTGTGGTTTTCAGTTGCTGTTTGTTTGTGGGCCTTTCTGTCTGAAGTTTAGTCTTTAACAAGTGAAATGCATGCTCAATTGGGTTGAGATCAGGTGACTGACTTGGCCATTCAAGAATATTCCACTTCTTTGCTTTAATAAACTCCTGGGTTGCTTTGGCTTTATGTTTTGGGTCATTGTCCATCTGTAGTATGAAATGACGACCAATCAGTTTGGCTGCATTTGGCTGGATCTGAGCACAGTATGGCGGCTCTGAATACCTCAGAATTCATTCGGCTGCTTCTGTCCTGTGTCACATCATCAATAAACACTAGCGACCCAGTGCCACTGGCAGCCGTGCATGCCCGCACCATCACACTGCCTCCGCCGTGTTTTACAGATGAAGTGGTATGCTTTGGATCGTGAGCTGTACCACGCCTTCGCCATACTTTTCTCTTTCCATCATTCTGGTAGAGGTTGATCTTGGTTTCATCTGTCCAAAGAATGTTCTTCCAGAACTGTGCGGCTTTTTTAGATGTTTTTAGCCTTTTTATTCTTGATGCTTATGAGTGGCTGCACCGTGCAGTGAACCCTCTGTATTTACTTTCATGCAGTCTTCTCTTTATGGTAGATTTGGATATTGATACGCCGACCTCCTGGAGAGTGTTGGTCACTTGGTTGGCTGTTGTGAAGGGGTTTCTCTTCACCATGGAGATTATTCTGCAATCATCCACCACTGTTGTCTTCCGTGGGCGCCCAGGTCTTTTTGCATTGATGAGTTCACCAGTGCTTTCTTTCTTTCTCAGGATGTACCAAACTGTAGATTTTGCCACTCCTAATATTGTAGCAGTTTCTCGGATGGGTTTTTTCTGTTTTCGCAGCTTAAGGATGGCTTGTTTCACCTGCATGGAGAGCTCCTTTGACCGCATGTTTACTTCACAGCAAAACCTTCCAAATGCAAGAACCACACCTCAAATCAACTCCAGGCCTTTTATCTGCTTAATTGAGAATGATATAATGAAGGGATTGCCCACACCTGTCCATGAAATAGCCTTGGAGTCAATTGTCCAATTACTTATGGTCCCTTTAAAAACAGGGTGGCACATGTTAAGGAGCTGAAAATTCTAAACCCTTCATCCAATTTTAATGTGGATACCCTCAAATGAAAGCCGAGAGTCTGAACTTCAACTGCATCTGAATTGTTTTGTTTAAAATTCATTGTGGTAATGTCTGTAACCGAAATTAGAAAAATGTTGTCTTTGTCCAAATATATATATGGACCTAACTGTATTTTCCCCTATCCCCATTATTCTCATTTTATGTATCAACCTTTTGTGTGGCACCGTATCAAAAGCTTTTGAAAAGTCCATATACACTACATCCACTGGGTTCCCTTGGTCCAGTCCAGAACTTACCTCTTCATAGAAACTGATCAAATTAGTCTGACATGAACGGTCCCTAGTAAACCCGTGCTGATACTGGGTCATGAGGTTATTCCTCTTCAGATACTTCAGTATAGCATCCCTTAGAATGCCCTCCAGGATTTTACCCACAGTAGAGGTTAAGCTTACTGGCCTATAATTTCCGAGTTCAGTTTTTGTTCCCTTTTTGAATATTGGCACCACATTTGCTATACGCCAGTCCTGTGGTACAGACCCTGTTATTATGGAGTCTTTAAAGATTAAAAATAATGGTCTATCAATGACTGTACTTAATTCCTGCAGTACTCGGGGGTGTATCCCATCCGGGCCCGGAGATTTGTCAATTTTAGTGATTTTTAGACGCCGCCGCACTTCCTGCTGGGTTAAGCAGGTGACATTTAATTGGGAATTTTTATCACTAGACATTTTGTCTGCCATGGGATTTTCTTGTGTAAATACTGATGAAAAAAAGTCATTTAGCATATTGGCTTTTTCCTCATCCTCATCCACCATCTCACCCAGACTATTTTTAAGGGGGCCAACACTATCATTTTTTAGTATCTTACTATTTATGTAGTTAAAGAATATTTTAGGATTATTTTTACTCTCTCTGGCAATGAGTCTCTCTGTCTCAATCTTTGCTGCCTTGATTTGCTTTTTACAGAATTTATTTAATTTTCTGTATTTATTTAATGCCTCCTCACTACCTACTTCCTTTAATTCTCTAAATGCTTTCTTTTTGTCACTTATTGCGCCCCTTACAGCTCTATTTAGCCATATTGGTTTCCTCCTATTTCTAGTATGTTTATTCCCATACGGTATATACTGTGCACAGGTCCTATCCAGGATGCTAATAAACGTCTCCCATTTTCTTTGTGTATTTTTGTGTCTCAGGATATCGTCCCAGTTAATTGCACCAAGATCCTCTCTCATCCGTTGGAAATTTGCCCTCCTGAAGTTTAGTGTCCTTGTAACCCCTCTACTACACATCTTATTAAAGGATACATGAAAACTTATTATTTTGTGATCACTATTCCCCAAGTGACCCCCAACCCTTATATTTGATATGCGGTCTGGCCTATTGGTTAATATTAGGTCTAGCAGTTGTGGCTAGATTTGTCATAACCTGGCTTTAGCTTCAATCCTCTTCCCTAGCCCTCTGTCAAAGCACCCTGGTGAAGAAAAATTGGCTTGTTTGTGTACTTATTCCCATGGCACCCGGCACTCGGGGCTACACCCCTGCATGAACTATTTATCTACAGATAATTGGAAGACCCTTGACAATTGTCTGCAGATTTAAGTCATCTGCATTTGGCCAAAATAAGGAGTGGATTCTAGAAAAAGAAATTATATAGCGAGCCATACACTTTCAACATCTGTTCGTTCAGACAGCTAATTCTCGCGACCTCCCTATACACAAGCACTATTGGTATGGCCAAATGCACTGTATATGTCCTGAATAATGGGAGGGGAATAAGTCTCTGCCAAACACCTCTGTTGGTGTCCCATTTTTCTTGAGAGCAGATAATTGAACATTTTGTTTATATAGCTTTCCACGGGCAGGTGTCTAAACAGTCGGGACACAGGTCCTACTCTGCCCTTACCTATTCTTACGTCTGCTGGCACATAGTGAGGTGAACTACAAGAGGTACAGTAGGTGCCATCCCAATTCGGTACACATTGTCATGGTGGGATGGCTTTTACTTTTTTTTTATCAACACAATGTTAACCAAATACCCTGTGTTATTGACATGCACTATTAACATTTACTTACTTGCTACAGGGGATTTTCTCATTTTGTCTTTTATCTTAGGTTCTGTTTGTTAAATTTCCACAGTGTGATTGCGCACCTATGCATTACACTTATACCAACATATGCTCTGGCTCAATTTCTTTAGGTTTTAGATAATTGGGCATATTGAAATTCAATATGCCTCATCTTCTTTTCCTGACATACCATGAACAAACAAAAACCTAACATCAAATACACATTACATAGTTTGATAACCATACTTGGGTAAGGGTAGGATCTGTGACTTTACAATTTAAAATTTAAGCTACGCATAAGCATGGAATAAAATAGAATAAGATTTTATTGACTGGCAAAAAGTATCGAGCACCAAAATAACCACCACATTGTGCTTTGTTAGTAGTTTGACGTGACTACACCACTCATTTTCTTTGTGTAGCCATGCTACAAAAGATATAAAAACTACAAGAAACAAAATGAGCAAAAACCCTGCTGTAATAAAATAAGTAAAATGCAAAAGTGCATTTAAATAACGCAGGGTTCTTAGTAATGCTGTTTTGATCAAAAATAGCATAATAGCCATCCCAACGCGACAAGGTGACCCTGATCGGGACGGTCCTATGCTGTCTAATATTAAAAACCTTACCATGTGTCAGAGTTAACTTCAGTGTGTGAATAAGGGCAGACAAACAGACCGGGTCCCAACCAGTGAAAAACAGTCTGGGGAAGCCTTTAAGCAATTTCCAGCTCAGGATAGGGAGGCCACAAACCGGCTTTCACAGGATGCAAAACTACAAAGAAAAAACACAAAAATTGAGCTTCGTTTGAGTTGGTATACAAGTAACATGTAAATGCATGTTCACATTGGCCATAAAACATACAGAACCTACAAGAAAAAAAATGAGCAAAAACCCTGCTGTAATAACATAAGTAAAAAGCAAACCTGCATTTAAATAACACAGAGTTCTTAATAATACTGTTTTTGATCAAAAATAGCATAAAAGCCATCCCACAGCGACAAGGTGACCCTGATCAGGACAGTCCTCCGCTGTCTAATACTAAAAACCTTACCATGTGTCAGAGTTGACTTTAGTGTGTGAATAAGGGCAGACAAACGATCAAACAGTAAAAAAAACAGTGAAAAACAAATTAAGTGTAATTCCCAGCTCAGGATAGGGAGGCCACACCCCAACTTGCACAGAATGCAAAAATACAAAGAAAAAACACAAAAATTGAGCTTTGTTTGAGTTGGTATACAAGCAATACGTAAACGCATGTTCACATTGGCCATAAAACATATAAAATCTAAAAGTAAAAAAATGAGCAAACGCCCTGCTGTAATTACATAAGTAAAAAGCAAACCTGTATTTAAATAACACAGAGTTCTTGGTAATACTATTTTTGATCAAAAATAGCATAAAAGCCATCCCACCTCGACAAGGTGACTCTGATCGGGACGGTCCTACACTGTGTAATATTAAAAACCTTACCCCGGTTTGCACAAAATGCAAAAATACAAAGAAAAAAAACACAAAAGTTGAGCTTGGTTTGAGTTGGTGTACAAGCAACACGTAAATATATAGATGATACTTGCTACATCTGACCAATCAAATTGTGGACATTAACTTGTTATTTTTTAATATGATGGAGCCCCTAAATATCCTGTAACTTGTTGGGGTTCTGGGTACCGAGAAGTCCAAGAACAGCTCAAACCAATGTGCAGAAGAGCTCATTTCCTGCATAAGCATGTGCACAGCAGTATATGGGCTTAATAGAAGGTCTGGGGAGCTGTACACTACTGTGAGCATGCTAATGCAATGTGCTTTGAACTTCTAAAAAGTAGGGAAACCATATCTGTGACAGTCTATAGGGCGATCACATGCACTTTAACATAATTCCTGCTCCAATTGTCCAACCCAACCAGGGGTGAATAAGAACAACTTGTTTGATATGGGAAAATGATTTGGGTTCTTCTCTTCCACAGCATCAACATCTCAGCTCCCCCAGGACCATCCATGGATAGCGTGAAAGAAGACTTCCTTTATGACATCATATTGTTGATCCCCTGTGAGGTTCCTAAAAAAAACATAGATTGATTGTGTCAATCTCTTTGTTAATCAGACTTCTTGAGCATATTGCAGATTAGGGCACAAAGGACGGAACTTCATTTGATACATCTCATTATAATGCGTCACACACCCTCTGCTTCACGGAGGCTAACACTGACCAGATCACCCCGAGCAGATACATTGCTGGTCAGGCACACAGGAAGAACGTTGATTCACAAGGGGAACATTGTCTCAGCGGTTGGCAGACAGATTGCAGTTTGTCTTATGTTATAACTTGTGTGTTTGTCTTAGATGGAGTGTGTCTTGTATCTCTCATGTCAAAAGGAAAAACAGATGAGAGCTCGGTAACTCAGCAAATGCTTATTAATTCAGGATACGCTGCCATTTTTAAGGAAAAATAAGAATGTGACCTAAATAACAAATCACTAGAAATAAGTCAGCATGGAAAATTCCATTAAGATTTATTGGGATTCCTTCTAAAATGGATTTGTTATAGACGGTGGTGTAACTAGAGTCTGCTGAGCCCCGGTGCATAATTTGGACCTGGGCCCCCACCTGCATGTTGATCAGATTATGGGCCCTTGTAGCATTCTAGACCCTATAAAGACATACGTGTTCACCCTCCATATAATAATGTCCCAAGTCCTGATCCCTCTTTGTAATAATGTACTTCGTTTTGACTCCTTTATGTAAAAATGGCCCCCATACTGTAATGATATCCCTCGTCCTGGCCCCATCCTTTAATAATGTCCTCTGTCCTGTCCCCATCCTTTAGTAATGTCCCCTGTCCTGTCCCCATCCTTTAGTAATGTCCACTGTCCTGGCTCCCATCCTGTAATAATGTGGCCCATCCTGTAATAATGTCACCATCCTGGCCCCTTCCTGCAGTAATACCCCATAATAATATCCCTCATCTTGGTATAATGACCCCCATCCTGGATTCCATCCTGATATAATGACACCATCCTGACTCACATCCTGGTCCCGTCTGGTATAATGTTCTGATTGTTTTCTCCAATGAATAATTATCCTTTCCTGCCTCTGCTCCCACAATGTGCAGCGTCATTTTCTATAACTGGCAGCTGACTTTGTTGCGCTGGGGCAGGACATGATGTCACTGCCATGTGACGGCCTTGACGGGCACACCTATGTCAGCTGCTGGCCTCTGATTTGCCGGTGGCGTGTAATGCAGTGCAGGAAGACGCACATCCAGCTGAAATAGGTGTCAGTACATGTTAGGCTCACCAAGTGAGATGTATCATCTAAGCCTCAGGTCTTGGGTTGCACACGGACCTGGGGCATTGATGCACGTGGATAGCGATGACTTAGCACACTCAGGAATTTCATTAGCAGAGGGACAAATGAAGCAGAACCCAGCAGAAATGGAAGAAAATTAAAATACAGCAGGTGGAGCATACCAAATAGAGGTATGCTCTACACACACAGGGATGTGTCTCAATGGGCCTTAAAGTGAACCTGTCAGCAGGATTTTGCTCAATAAACTACAGGCATTGTCAGGTTGGTGCTTTTATACTGTTTAAAATGATACATGGAGTGAAGAAATCTGTCTTGTGGTTCTTGTGTAATCGTTGTTAGAAGTTTTCAATTATCGAGATGCCCGTGCTCCAGGGTGGGACTGTAGGCAGAGTCTTATCTTCCTGCTCTAAGCCAGAGAAACCAAGGAAAGACTTGTTTTTCATCACTGTGACAGAGAGAGACTCACTGTTTGTGTTTTGGGGCGGCCCGTGGGCAGGTCTTTCTTTGGTTTATCTGGCCTAGAGCAAGAAGATAAGACTCTGCCTACAGTCCCGTCCTGGAGCACGAGCATCTCATTAACTGAAAACTTCTAACATTGATTACACAAGAACCACAAGACAGATTTCTTCACCCCAGGCATCAGGGTAACAGTAGCAACATGAGAATGCCTCGTCCATTGAAGAGATTAAGGCTGAGCTGCAATACCACAAACAAACTGTGGATAGGTGTGGCACTATTTTTGAGAAAGAAATAGCCATGGTTTTCTAACCCTTTTTCTAACCATAGCCTTGTTTACTGCTCTGCTATGGGTATTTCTGTCGGCTCTTAGTTATTTTAAGCATATGGTGGATGACTTGTTTCCATTCATCCTAAATTGGACGACTTGGATTGGCAAGTAATACCTGGAGGGCTTAAACAGTGTATCCACTCCAAAAATAAACACTGTGTGGTTTTCCTATTGCTGTCGATTAGTAAAAGTCTTTTTGACACGGCAACTATAAGCACTTAATTGCCTCATTAATAGTTAATTACCGGGCATCAGAGTACACATTGACTTTGAAGTTCCATCTCACACAGTCCTTTTCGGGCTTTGTTCCACTAATTAGACTTGAAGGTCACTTCCTGCTGATTGTGTGCACTGGTAATGACTTTTAAGAAAAATGAATTCTAGAACAGGAATAAGGTTTTTTTTTTTTTACAATAATCATTTGTATTCTGGAGACAGACTGATTCCTCTGGGGCTTAGGGGAAACACTATTTTCTTTTGCACTGTGTAGAGTTAAACATAATTCAGTCACTTAGCAGGACAGAGTGAATGGAACTCATTGCCTTTCTGCTGCCGAGGCAAATCTTATACAGCCTAGCAAATAAACAACAGAGTATGGTAAAAGTGCAATGCACAATAGCACACAGTGAATACAGGTCCTTCTCAAAAAATTAGCATATAGTGTTAAATTTCATTATTTACCATAATGTAATGATTACAATTAAACTTTCATATATTATAGATTCATTATCCACCAACTGAAATTTGTCAGGTCTTTTATTGTTTTAATACTGATGATTTTGGCATACAACTCCTGATAACCCAAAAAACCTGTCTCAATAAATTAGCATATTTCACCCATCCAATCAAATAAAAGTGTTTTTTAATAACAAACAAAAAAACCAACAAATAATAATGTTCAGTTATGCACTCAATACTTGGTCGGGAATCCTTTGGCAGAAATGACTGCTTCAATGCGGCGTGGCATGGAGGCAATCAGCCTGTGACACTGCTGAGATGTTATGGAGGCCCAGGATGCTTCAATAGCGGCCTTAAGCTCATCCAGAGTGTTGGGTCTTGCGTCTCTCAACTTTCTCTTCACAATATCCCACAGATTCTCTATGGGGTTCAGGTCAGGAGAGTTGGCAGGCCAATTGAGCACAGTAATACCATGGTCAGTAAACCATTTACCAGTGATTTTGGCACTGTGAGCAGGTGCCAGGTCGTGCTGAAAAATGAAATCTTCATCTCCATAAAGCATTTCAGCCGATGGAAGCATGAAGTGCTCCAAAATCTCCTGATAGCTAGCTGCATTGACCCTGCCCTTGATGAAACACAGTGGACCAACACCAGCAGCTGACATGGCACCCCACACCATCACTGACTGTGGGTACTTGACACTGGACTTCAGGCATTTTGGCATTTCCTTCTCCCCAGTCTTCCTCCAGACTCTGGCACCTTGATTTCCGAATGACATGCAAAATTTGCTTTCATCAGAAAAAAGTACTTGGGACCACTTAGCAACAGTCCAGTGCTGCTTCTCTGTAGCTCAAAAGTGGCTTTACCTGGGGAATGCGGCACCTGTAGCCCATTTCCTGCACACGCCTGTGCACGGTGGCTCTGGATGTTTCCACACCAGACTCAGTCCACTGCTTCCTCAGGTTCCCCAAGGTCTGGAATCGGTCCTTCTCCACAATCTTCCTCAGGGTCCGGTCTCCTCTTCTCGTTGTACAGCGTTTTCTGCCACATTGTTTCCTTCCAACAGACTTACCATTGAGGTGCCTTGATACAGCACTCTGGGAACAGCCTATTTGTTGAGAAATTTCTTTCTGGGTCTTACCCTCTTGCTTGAGGGTGTCAATGATGGCCTTCTTGACATCTGTCAGGTCGCTAGTCTTACCCATGATGGGGGTTTTGAGTAATGAACCAGGTAGGGAGTTTATAAAAGCCTCAGGTATCTTTTGCATGTGTTTAGAGTTAATTAGTTGATTCAGAAGATTAGGGTAATAGGTCGTTTAGAGAACCTTTTCTTGATATGCTAATTTATTGAGACAGGTTTTTTGGGTTATCAGGAGTTGTATGCCAAAATCATCAGTATTAAAACAATAAAAGACCTGACAAATTTCAGTTGGTGGATAATGAATCTATAATATATGAAAGTTTAATTGTAATCATTACATTATGGTAAATAATGAAATTTAACACTATATGCTAATTTTTTGAGAAGGACCTGTATATGCACATAGAAAAAAGTTTATACAGTTGTGTGAAAACGTGTTTGCCCCCTTCCTGATTTCCTATTCTTTTGCATGTTTGTGATACTTAACTGTTTCAGATCATCAAACAAACTTAAATATTAGACAAAGATAACACAAGTAAACACAAAATACAATTTTTAAATGATTTTTATTACTAAGGGAAAAAGAAATCCAAACCTACAGGGACCTGTGTGAAATAGTGATCCCCACCTTAAAACATAAATTAACTGTAGTTTATCAAATCCGTGAGAAGCTGAGTTCAAATTCCATAGCCACACCCAGGCCTGATTACTGCCACAACTGTTTTCAATCAAGAAATCACTTAACTAGGACCTGCATGAGAAAGTGAAGTAGACCAAAGGACCTCAAAAGCTAGACGTCATGCCGTGATCCAAAGCAATTCTGGAACAAGTGAGAAACAAATTAGTTAAGATTCATCAGGCTTGAATGGCCATAAAGCCATTTCTCAAGCTTTGGGACTCCAACAAACCACAGTGCCACTATCTACAAATTGCAAAAACATGGAACAGTGGTGAAACCTTCCCAGGAGTGGATGGCCGACCAAAATTACTCCAAGAACACAGCGAGAACTCATCCAAGAGGTCACAAAAGACCCCACTGCAAGGTCAGTGTTCATGACTCCACCATAAGA
Organism: Ranitomeya imitator; assembly: GCF_032444005.1. NCBI lineage: Eukaryota > Metazoa > Chordata > Amphibia > Anura > Dendrobatidae > Ranitomeya > Ranitomeya imitator. The sequence goes on from NC_091289.1 coordinate 176,542,373, forward strand.
ATGAGACTGGGCAAAAATAGCCTGCATGGCACGGTTCCAAGATGAAAACCACTTCCTTTTTCTCTTAATAATAAAGACCTTCATTTATAAACTGCATTTTGTGATTACTTCTGTTATTGTTGTCTAATATTTACATTTGTTTGGTGATTTGAAACATTTAAGTGTGACAAACATGTAAAAGAACAGGAAATCAGGAAGGGGACAAACACTTTATCAAACAACTTTATATACAGTGGGGCAAAAAAGTATTTAGTCAGTCAGCAATAGTGCAAGTTCCACCACTTAAAAAGATGAGAGGCGTCTGTAATTTACATCATAGGTAGACCTCAACTATGGGAGACAAACTGAGAAAAAAAAATCCAGAAAATCACATTGTCTGTTTTTTTATCATTTTTTTTGCATATTATGGTGGAAAATAAGTATTTGGTCAGAAACAAACAATCAAGATTTCTGGCTCTCACAGACCTGTAACTTCTTCTTTAAGAGTCTCCTCTTTCCTCCACTCATTACCTGTAGTAATGGCACCTGTTTAAACTTGTTATCAGTATAAAAAGACACCTGTGCACACCCTCAAACAGTCTGACTCCAAACTCTACTATGGTGAAGACCAAAGAGCTGTCAAAGGACACCAGAAACAAAATTGTAGCCCTGTACCAGGCTGGGAAGACTGAATCTGCAATAGCCAACCAGCTTGGAGTGAAGAAATCAACAGTGGGAGCAATAATTAGAAAATGGAAGACATACAAGACCACTGATAATCTCCCTCGATCTGGGGCTCCACGCAAAATCCCACCCCGTGGGGTCAGAATGATGACAAGAACGGTGAGCAAAAATCCCAGAACCACGTGGGGGACCTAGTGAATGAACTGCAGAGAGCTGGGACCAATGTAACAAGGCCTACCATAAGTAACACACTATGCCACCATGGACTCAGATCCTGCAGTGCCAGACGTGTCCCACTGCTTAAGCCAGTACATGTCCGGGCCCGTCTGAAGTTTGCTAGAGAGCATTTGGATGATCCAGAGGAGTTTTGGGAGAATGTCCTATGGTCTGATGAAACCAAACTGGAACTGTTTGGTAGAAACACAACTTGTCGTGTTTGGAGGAAAAAGAATATTGAGTTGCATGCATCAAACACCATACCTACTGTAAAGCATGGTGGTGGAAACATCATGCTTTGGGGCTGTTTCTCTGCAAAGGGGCCAGGACGACTGATCCGGGTACATGAAAGAATGAATGGGGCCATGTATCGTGAGATTTTGAGTGCAAACCTCCTTCCATCAGCAAGGGCATTGAAGATGAAACATGGCTGGGTCTTTCAACATGACAATGATCCAAAGCACACCGCCAGGGCAACGAAGGAGTGGCTTCGTAAGAAGCATTTCAAGGTCCTGGAGTGGCCTAGCCAGTCTCCAGATCTCAACCCTATAGAAAACCTTTGGAGGGAGTTGAAAGTCCGTGTTGCCAAGCGAAAAGCCAAAAACATCACTGCTCTAGAGGAGATCTGCATGGAGGAATGGGCCAACATACCAACAACAGTGTGTGGCAACCTTGTGAAGACTTACAGAAAACGTTTGACCTCTGTCATTGCCAACAAAGGATATATTACAAAGTATTGAGATGAAATTTTGTTTCTGACCAAATACTTATTTTCCACCATAATATGCAAATAAAATGTTAAAAAAACAGACAATGTGATTTTCTGGATTTTTTTTTTCTCAGTTTGCCTCCCATAGTTGAGGTCTACCTATGATGTAAATTACAGACGCCTCTCATCTTTTTAAGTGGTGGAACTTGCACTATTGCTGACTGACTAAATACTTTTTTGCCCCACTGTATGTTAGGGTTTCACTCTCTCTGGTAGGCATTAGGCCTTAGGTAGGGTTCACACAGGCAATGCAGTTTTGGTCCAAACATATGCAGTTTTTATTGCTTTCCTCCAGTTGAACATCACCAAAACAACAAAATCATAAACCTAAATCCTTAGCCTAGTCCAGGCGCTAACTAAACAGAACAGACCCTTACTACTCATACACGGCTTAGCTGGTTCCAGCTCGGTCAAACAAAACAGCTGATGTTCATAGCAACCACTGATACTTGCGGTTCTCTGCACACGACCTGTGCAAACTCTTCTCAGAGAGTGATTCTTGCCTCTGCTGCATCCAGCAGACTGACTCCCTAGTTCCTCCATACAGAGAGACACCCCAACACGTCTCTCTCTCAGCTACAGCTCATATCTTGGCTGGTCACAAACAACGCCTGTTCATTAAACTCTGCTTCATCCAGCAGTCTGACACTCAATGAATCTACTTCCTGCTTCCTAGAGATACACTGCAGGTGCTTCTAATCAATCACTGCAGAGCTTGACTTAACCTTGTCCTTCCCAGCTATGCTACAATATATATGTACAGTAATTACCTGAAAAGCTATAAAGCACAAAACACAAATCTAATAATGAAGTTATCCCTATGGTCTGTTCATATTGGGTTTATTCTGCAGCAAAAAATAAATATGGAATTCTGCAAACTCAACTCAGATGAATGAGACAGTTGCAGAAATTTTGGAAACAAATCTATCATGTGTGCAGAAACCCTTCTTTTATTAGACAAATGAGCCAAAAGGATCTCATACCAATTATATGAAAGTTAGGTGAAACCACTGATTTTTAGTGGGACCATCCAACTATCTGATGTTTATGGGGGGCCTTCAGCCAAACAGATTTTGATGGAGGAGAGAAGGATAAGGCAGTTGGAATTTCAGTGCCACATCCTTTGGTTTTCAGAGTTGCTTTAACCTCTCTTGAAGTTGAAAACACATGAGCACTTGGTCGACCCAAGCACTGATATGTATGAGGGACCCGGCAGGGTCTATGGTCAGCTTAAAGTGCACAGTAGGCTATGTAGCTGTTTTCAGAGGGACAGGCCAACTGGTTTATATGTATCGGAATCCTTGCATCTCTTCCGATATAGGGGAAAAAAGGATTTCAGTTATTGAATTTCATTCCCCATTTTTCTACATGGAAGAAAAGCCTCCATTGGAAGAGTTTCGCAACAGCTTACTCTTCTGCCATTGAAAACAGACTTATGCTTGACCAAAATGGCTATGCTCACATGATCATTGGAAGGGGGCAGGGAGAAACCTGTCAGTCAACCCTAGAGTGCATGTGTGTAGGTAAGATTAGTGGAATATCTGTTGTCCAAGTGAGCATTCAAATGACAGCTATTGAAGATGTGAGGCTCTAGAACTTGCTCTAGGCTATTGCATTTTTTGGCAATTTCACTGTATCCATGTGTTATGTGTTCATGTATCTGTCATTGATCACTGTTGTCAGTTGTCACTGCCGTGTTCCAAAGGAACTGTTCTGATGCTGGGCAGCATGTGCACCATTCACCCAACATGATCTAAAGGGTTCTTGAGCACAAGGATGTTTCTTCTGGCTTTCCAATCACTAAGACCTTTCTATGGAACAATCAGAGGGGTGGGTTAGGTGACCATTGAGGGCATCAGGTGTTCTCTTTAAATCCCCAAGGTCTTTGCCCCTTTGTCAGATATTGTATTGTTATACTACCCTGGTGCTCATGGACTCTGACCTAGCATATTCTCACTATACTTTTAGTGCCAATTTTATCCTTTCCCCATTTCTCTATCTCCGACCACCTTCATAATATCTTTCCTGACCGGCCTGCAGTTACTCTATAGACACAACCAAGGGGCCCTTGCAACGAAGGGCAAATCCCTCTGGAAGCGTTAAAGGGTGAAAACCAACTTGGTTCTAGCTAAGAAATAGGCATATTTTGTTTAAAAAACATTTTAATGGGGTAGACATATGCATTAGTTTTTGCATCCCATGGAACAGTTGCAAAATATTTAGTTACAAATCTATGGTATGTGAATACACACTTAATGCTATTTTTGATGGTAATAGATGATAATAATAACTAAATGTGGACATTTAATATGAACTTGCCAAGACTATACGTACTACACATATGAGTTGTTAAGGTATGTTATAATAATCTGCAAGAACTGGCTGCTTTTCACTCTTTCCTTGTGTATATTCCCTTTTCATCTTATCCAAATGTTCATTTCCCTTCCAGTCCCTCATCATACTCCCCTGTGACTTTCCCTCCCCGACTTCCATCAACACCTCCACAACAGGCCTTCCAAACCTCTATACTGCCATTCAACCCTATCTCACCCTTCACACCCTAGTCACCTCCTCTACTCTCCTCCTATTCTCTAACAGCCACGTCAAGTATTCATTTTCTGTTTTTCCTTTACTGCGTCCCTTGTGTTTTATTACAATTTTATTGGGATTAAGTATTGTTGTGTTTCCTTTCCTCATCTGTTCTACAACTTTCAAGTATTAGTCCTATTATTGTTCCTATTCCTACATCTCATTTCTAGAACTAATCTAGAAAGGATGAGTGTCTCTTTCGTCTTTTGGACGCCTTAATGATTGCACTCTTAAGATAATCATAAAGATCACACCAATTTTGGAAACAGTGACCAAACTTATTTGGGGCCCCCTTGATTTTTCCCCAATGCCAGAGGTCAGAAAAATGAAGGGTTGGTCAATCCTAGCCTGATTGTTAACGACATACGGTACTTGCCAATTTTAACAAAATGATATGTGGTAGAATCGATGTTTGTGTTACGAGAAGCTCATTGCAAATTTTTTTTAGCTTAACACGCTACTTTTTTTCAGAGACCTTGGCCGTGCCACATACCATGCCTCATTTCTTCCCTAATGCACCCCAAAACTTAATGCGGTCAAAGAAACTTTGGGGTACAATTGCACTCAGGAGACTTCCAAGTCTTTTGTGAGTGTGAAGGGTCTTCCTCTTTTCTGGAACCCTCCTTGATATCTTGATGTTGAGGGACAATATATGGCAGCAATAAAGGGTATTCTGGAAGTTGCTGCAGCAGTATGGAAATCGGAGTATTTTAAGAAACTTCTTCAACATTGTAACATTTTGCTAATAGATAAATTTTGGGGGGAAAAAAGGAGCCAATTTCTCTGATAAGATATATTACAAAGTTTCCTATATTTGCTTGAACTTTAAATTTATGGAAAGGTTGTGAAAATTTTAGATTTACGTAAAATATAAGCTAATGTTTGAGTACATTATGAAAAGAATCCATCCCAACAGTATCATGTAAAATAGTCAACTGTGGCCCAATATATCTACAAACAATAAACCAAAGAAATTCCAGAACGATTAAGGTCATTTGGAAAAAAAGCAATTATCAACAAACACATGAAGTTACCACAAGTGCTGCCTTCACGTGAACGGCCAGGGGTTTATCTAGCAAACACACATGCAGAACCTCATGCGAGAAGCCAAACTTGTGTTATGCAGCATCTGTCTCCGCAAACAGAATTTCATCAGGAATCAAGTCATTTGTGTAAACTGTTTCAGCCACAAGATGTTTTGGTGCTGGAGAATAACGAGGATAATCTAGCAGTTTGTAAACATCGTGTCTGGCAGTAGATCATTACCCCGAGATCTACAAATCTTTACTTGCTCAGTCAATTTACTGAAAATATTCTTGGTTCCATCACATTACCTTCTAATGAATTCTCTTGAACAGTGTAAGAAGTTGATGACCCCCCCACCTGAGCAAGAGGCCCACCAGTGCTGTAATAGTGTCATAACACTAGGTTTGTGGATAGTTGGTCAGACATGAGTGTGCCCTGCCCCCATAAGTCACGAAGAGTGTGTTTTGAATGAGCTGTTGAGTGACTAAGAGGGTTTATACAAGAGGGGATATGCCACATATTCTTATTAGGGGATAAAATGTGGAAGTTCTGCAGTACTGTAGAGTAGAATGCAGATCTAGGATAGACGAGGATAGGTTTGTGTTTTTTATTAGTCGACGCGTTTCGAGGTTTTCATACTTCTTCACGCACATCCACGCTTTTTCCCTTATATACACTTTGTACTAGTCAGAGGACCCGTTGAACGGCAGCAGCTGTAATTCTTTGCCTTGACATTGTTGTGTGAACACAACTTTACCAGGTTAGCATAAACTTTATTCATTTCTCAAATTTAAATCGGATAAGACCCTATCTGTGCTTTTTTTTTGCTCTTTAGCTCCTTCACTACGTATTCTTTGCAAGTTGAGACTCACAACTACTGAATTCTTAGTCAGATACTTTGCATGAGCTGAAGAGATTTCAGCAGGGAGCAGAGGCAATGTACCGTATAGGTGACGTCTGCAGTGGAGACCTCTGTCTCCATTGTTAGTCAAGAAGCCAATGGAAGAACAGAGAGGGGAAAAGTGAAGGGGAGGCATGAACTGCATGTACATTGATAAACCCACCACTACACTTGCAAGCATGATTCGCGTATGAATAAAAATTGAAGTTCACCACAATGGAGCACCGGATGGCAGCGAAATAGGCAACGTTGGAAATGCTTTGCACTGTACTATCCTGCACGATCTCTGTTTGCCAATGGAAAGTGATACTTCCAGAGTTCCTTTAGGAGGATCATATATGAAAAATGCTTTAATAAATTAACTTGGACCATAATTGGATCCAGAATCGGTCTTAACATTCACAAGATTTTACTAGAACATTATGGAGCACTATTCAGCAGATTAACTGTTCACCTTAGTAAACCTAAAGGTACTGTCACACTAGACGATATCGCTAGCGATCCGTGACGTTGCAGCGTCCTCGCTAGCGATATCGTCCAGTGTGACAGGCAGCAGCGATCAGGCCCCTGCTGGGAGATCGCTGGTCGGGGAAGAAAGTCCAGAACTTTATTTCGTCGCTGGACTCCCCGCAGACATCGCTGAATCGGCGTGTGTGACACCGATTCAGCGATGTCTTTGCTGGTAACCAGGGTAAACATCGGGTAACTAAGCGCAGGGCCGCGCTTAGTAACCCGATGTTTACCCTGGTTACCATCCTAAAAGTAAAAAAACAAACAGTACATACTTACCTACAGCCGTCTGTCCTCCAGCGCTGTGCTCTGCTCTCCTCCTGCTCTGGCTGTGAGCGTCGGTCAGCCGGAAAGCAGAGCGGTGACGTCACCGCTCTGCTTTCTGGCTGCCCGCAGCTCACAGCCAGACCAGAGAAGCAGAGCGCCGAGGACAGACGGCTGTAGGTAAGTATGTAGCGTTTGTTTTTTTACTTTTTAGGATGGTAACCAGGGTAAACATCGGGTTACTAAGCGCGGCCCTGCGCTTAGTTACCCGATGTTTACCCTGGTTACCGGGGACCTCGGGATCGTTGGTCGCTGGAGAGCGGTCTGTGTGACAGCTCTCCAGCGACCAAACAGCGACGTTGCAGCGATCCGGATCGTTGTCGGTATCGCTGCAGCGTCGCTATGTGTGACGGTACCTTTAGTCTTCGTCCCAGCACACAGTTGAACACAATAGTCCTACCACAATCTAGTCTATATTGTATTGGAGAAAAGTCCTCCTTTGGACCTACCAAATAACAAAACTAACAACTGTATGGCCCTTTTTAATTAGATTGTATAGTTTCTGCTATTACAGCACATGGGCCATAACAGCAATAAGGGTCAATACGTACTTTGTACAACAATCCCCTCCAAAAAGGAGAAACCTCAATTACTGGAGGCTTACATGATCATGTGCCCACTGGAGGATCCTCTGGAGGTGCTAGTCATACCCTGCATTCATACAACGGCCTCGTGCACACAGCTGTAAAAGTCAAATGAGAGCTATCCATCGTTTTGATGAATAGTGCTAGTCTCCATGGTATTCTATTGGGCCGCACCTCACCTTTGAGAAAATCGCATACAACTCTGATCAAACTCTGATCCAAGTGTAATTAGCATTATTGGACCAATTTTCTCGTTTGAGAGAAAAACGGTCGTGTTACCCTACATCATTAATTAAAAATTAGAGAAATAAAGTGTGACTCAAAAACATCAAAACCTCTGTAGCAATGAATAAAATGAATTAGAGTTATCTCAGGGAATGCTGTTCGAGACATTTCCATGATAAAGTTGATTTCTGAAACTATTATCAAGTTTCAGATATTTATATAGCGAATACCCTAAACTATACACTCAGATGTAGGTCCCGCCAGAAGATCAGGGAAATCAAACAGAAGTAATAGAATTGTTCCTGTATATGTACGTGGTTGTTGATGTGTTCTTTTTTGTTTAGCTTCTGTGGCTTCCCAACGGGAAATCCACATAAATCAAAGTGGGATTGTGGACAAGGTTCCTGGTTCTGAATCATCACTATTTAATCTCAGCCTTTCGGGAGGGTAAATCATGTACAGGAATGAAAATTTGTCAACTGTTGTGCAACACTGTAATGACTACCTTGGGATTGACTGGAATTTAACCCTAAACCTTTCATCTATTGCCAAGTCTTCTTTGGTGCATGTGACCTTACAATCTTCACAATGATTTTGTCATCATATAAAAAAAGTAGGAGAGACCCTAGAAATAGATATCAAACCTAAAGGTACCTTCACACATTACGATTTCGTTAACGATATCGTTGCAACGTCACGCTTTTTGTGACGTAGCAACAATGCCGCTAACGATGTCGTTATGTGTGACAGCGACCAACGATCAGGCCCCTGCTGGGAGATCGTTGGTCGCTGGAGAATGATCAGGACCTTTTTTTGGTCGCTGATCACCCGCTGTCATCGCTGGATCGGCGTGTGTGACGTCGATCCAGCGATGTGTTCACTTGTAACCAGGGTAAATATCGCATTACTAAGCGCAGGGCCGCGCTTAGTAACTCAATATTTACCCTGGTTACCATTGTAAAAGTAAAAAAAAAAAAAAACACTACATACTCACATTCCGATGTCTGTCACGTCCCCCGGCGTCAGCTTCCCGCACTGACAGTGTCAGCGCCGGCCGCAAAGCAGAGCACAGCGGTGACGTCACCGCTGTGCTCTGCTTTGCGGCCGGCGCTGACACTGTCAGTGCGGGAAGCTGACGCCGGGGGACGTGACAGACATCGGAATGTGAGTATGTAGTGTTTTTTTTTTTTTTTACTTTTACAATGGTAACCAGGATAAATATCGGGTTACTAAGCGTGGCCCTGCACTTAGTAACACGATGTTTACCCTGGTTACCCGGGAACTTTCCCCGGATCGTTGGTCGCTGGAGAGAGCTGTCTGTGTGACAGCTCCCCAGCGACCACACAACGACTTACCAATGATCATGGCCAGGTCGTATCGCTGGTCGTGATCGTTGGTAAGTCGTTTAGTGTAACGGTACCTTAAGAGTATACTAAGAGACCATATGAACAGATATTATAAGACTCCTTACACTCCAGAGGCCTCTCACCCAGAGAAATCAGACCTCCTGCTTTCCAATGATGAAGGGAAAATACCCTAAAACGCGAGTCTGCAAATAGAATGTCTTGTTTGGTTTCTTACCCTAAGTCGAATCTGAATTTGCCATATTCGTGCCACATTGTTGCCCTATTCATGCCGAATTTATGTTTGACGATCGATTCCGAACATATTCGGTCATTTCTACTCCCATTGACTCCAATGATGTTCGGCAAATACAATACTCACCACCGATCATAATTGGAACCGAATTTTGGAAAATTTACTCAACTCTAATCTTAAGTCACGCAGCTCGTTAAAGGTTTGATGCTGACTTTTAGAATTGCTACATCCAATAAAAGCCTTTTTCTTCTCTAAAGATGCTATTTGACTGGACATTAGACAGGAACTCATGATAAGAACCTAAAAAATATTGACATTAAATTTATTAAGGTGCCCAAATACTTTCAATTGCTGTTGGCTGACTTAAGGTACCGTCACACTGAGCGACTCTGCAGCGATACCGACAACGATCCGGATCGCTGCAGCGTCGCTGTTTGGTCGCTGGAGAGCTGTCACACAGACAGCTCTCCAGCGACCAACGATGCCGGTAACCAGGGTAAACATCGGGTTACTAAGCGCAGGGCCGCGCTTAGTAACCCGATGTTTACCCTGGTTACCAGCGTAAAAGTAAAAAAAAAAAACACTACATACTTACCTTCCACTGTCTATCCCTCGGCGCTCTGCTTCTCTGCCCTGTGTAAGCCCAGCGGCCGGAGAGCAGAGCGGTGACGTCACACACGCCGATTCAGCGATGTCAGCAGGAAGTCCAGCAACCAAATAAAGTGCTGGACTTTCTGCAGTGACCAACGACATCACAGCAGGATTCTGATCGCTGCTGTGTGTCAAACTGAACGATATCGCTAGCCAGGACGCTGCAACGTCACGGATCGCTAGCGATATCGTTTAGTGTGACGGTACCTTTACTTGTTCAACTCTTGACATGAGTGATGGGATTTGCGATTTAGTTTTTTTTAATTGTATTTTAAAGATATACAGTAATTGCACCTGTCACCTTTTTCTGTTGGACTTTGCTGCTTAATCTCCAAGCGTTGTTAGAGGAGATACAAGGTATCCAGCAACAGCTTCCAAAAATACTGAAACTGCAGAGCTCTATCTAATCAACTCAGGCCTATGTACCCTGATAAACTGGTCAATGACACCTTTGGGTTGGCATATTTAGCCATTAGTGAAACTTGAGATAAAAATTGATTGAGTTTTTGTCTCCTTTAGACAATTAAACAGATCTTTAGACAGAGTGAGAAGGGAATATCACAGGGATTAAGTACGTGAGATAAACATAGAATTTCACAGTTTCCAAGGGAGGTCTATTCATCATCGAATCTTCACGAAGGCAAATAAAATAAATCAAATGGCTCCTAATATCTTGTGAAATAGGACTGTCATTACCCTAATACATAGGACTTTGGATCTACCCATTATCTCATATACTGAACATGTATTAGATTGTATTGATCAGCAGGTGAAGGTCACATGTATTGATCTAAATTAATAGTTTGCTTTCATGTATCTGGATGGTAAACATAACGCAGAGCAAAGTTACATGATAACAAGTTCTACAGTAATTACCCCAAAACCGAATCAATTATATTGTCTGCTTACAAATTATCATCATTGGGGTAGAAAGAGAAGGAATTAGTTCATGAAAAGCTCATGGATCTAATATAGCACCTTCGAAAAACAGAGCTTTTTAGATTTTTGAGCTATGAAACCAGAGCAGAATGTTTTTACCAATTTCAAAAAGAATAGCGAAATGCAAAATGAAGCACTTTAGGAGAATCTATCACCAGTCCGGGGCTGTCCTTTTTTATTTAACCCTTTAACACAATGTCACGTACACGTATGTCATAGTGGCAGGGCCCATGTGTGGAGCTGACTCAAGAGTTGAGCTCTTTCCACTTGGGTCTGATGCCGGCTATACACCCAGTCAGTATTTGTGACTGGAGCAGAATGCCAAACACTTATGTTATCCATTTACATGCAATTTCTGATGTAGTGGTGCTCCCACGTCCTGACTCCCCCATCATGATGCGATTATGGGAGACCGATGGGTTATTATCATGACACAGGCATGTTAAAGGCCCCCATCGCGGTACCCTTGTGAAGCTTATGCACAGGTATAGCCATTTTGGAGCAAGTTGTTATTTTTTTATTCTTTTAAATTATGTGATGATTCTAAATTACTGCCACATTAAGTCCATCAATTTTGTGCTTTTATTGTTCCTCTGCTTTTTCCAAGAGCCATCACTTTTTGTTTATTTTTCCATTGAAAATGGAGGAACAATTTTTGTTTCTGGAATGAGTTGTAGTTTTGAATGGCACCATTGAATTTACAATATAATGAACTGAAACTGGATAACAAAATTTGAAGTGGGATACAATGGTAAAAAAGGCCATAATTTTGAGTTTTGCTTTCATGGCATTCATTGTGCGGTAAAAATGTACAAGATAAATCTTCAGGTCCATATGATCATGCAAATACCAAACTGTAGTAGATATATAAGTCCTCATGGAGCTCCATTAATAGAAAAATAAAAAAAAATGGTGGGTCTCAAAAAATGTTTATATGAATATATATACACATTTTTTGAGACCCTTAAGTTTTTTAGTTTTCAATCAATGAAGCTGGGTGAGGAGTTGGTTTTTGGAAGCCAGAATAGTGGCATGACATGATAACTCTACCTAAATGCCGCGGTCAGCGTCTAATAATGGAATTTAAAGGGGTTACACATCAGTGATCGGAGCTGGCTCCAATCACCCATCGTACATGGATTGGGTTAAGCCTTTGAGTACATGCTATGTCGGGAAGGGGTTAATCTTTTTGTATAAAAAAAAAAACTTTCATAAAAGTGAATTTGATCCAAAAGTCTGATTCCGAAGAAAATCTCCAGATCATGCTAATTTAGTCAGTATTCTACTTGATATCATTCTGGAGGTTCTTCCCCAGAACTGGATATAGGTCTCAATGTGTGAAGCGTGAGCATTGTGTAATGGAAACTCAGGCCGGGTGGGGACACATTGAATAAACAGCTTATCTTTTCCTGAGGAGTTTCAGGCACAGACCTCAAAGCCAAAAAACTGAGCAGAGACTCGGCCAATAATGTTTTTATGGGGAAAAATGTCCCGGAAATATAGTAATATAAAATTGAATTTATGTGTAAAATATAATATATCAGACAGGTTTAATGTTGGACACATGTCAAGATACAAGTCAAAGAGCTCCGATTTCCCAATAAATAGGTCGTTTCATTCCTTTTCTTCCCAATAACGCACAACAGTGAACAGCAAGGGACTCTAGATTTGTAAATTTGTCTAAAATCAAGACAATTTAACCCATGTCTGACCGCCAACTTTCATGATTTAGATTTTGATCAGAGAATAACCTAGTATTTAAAAAAGTTTTCAATGTGAAATGTATATTTTAAAGAATGATTTTAATTTATTTGTATTATTTTTTATATCCTGAGTCCTGACCTGTACTTGAAACCCCCCAGAAATCTTGCAATTTACACACCGGCCACTAGGGCTATTTTGAACTTACACTGCCTGTTCAGGAAATTCACATGTATATTAGCAGCAATAGACTGACTGCAACCCCATCTTTTGTATTGAAGCATCTAATGAGCATGTGCAAAGGTTATTGTGAAGGGGGAGGAGGTGAGCTGTGACATCACCTATTGCATATGATGGATCCTGTGTTATCTACTGAATATAGAGGTGTGATCACTCAGTCATTGAACAGGAGGTGGAAGAGGTGAGCTGTGACATGACCTATTGATGACCTATTGTGGATAGTGGACAGGGTGTTATCAGTCATTGAACAGGAGTAGGAGGTGAGCTGTGGCATCACCTATTGTGAATGGTGGATCCTGTGTTATCCACTGTATATAGAGGTGTTATCAGTCATTGTACAAGAGGAGGAGGTGAGCTGTGACATCACCTATTGTGAATGGTGGATCCTGTGTTATCCACTGTATATAGAGGTGTTATCAGTCATTGTACAAGAGGAGGAGGTGAGCTGTGACATCACCTATTGTGAATGGTGGATCCTGTGTTATCTACTGTATATAGAGGTGTTATCAGTCATCGTACAGGAGGAGGAGGTGAGCTGTGACATCACCTATTGTGAATGGTGGATCCTGTGTTATCCACTGTATATAGAGGTGTTATCAGTCATTGTACAAGAGGAGGAGGGGAGCTGTGGCATCACCTATTGTGAATGGTGGATCCTGTGTTATCCACTGTATATAGAGGTGTTATCAGTCATTGTACAAGAGGAGGAGGTGAGCTGTGACATCACCTATTGTGAATGGTGGATCCTGTGTTATCTACTGTATATAGAGGTGTTATCAGTCATCGTACAGGAGGAGGAGGTGAGCTGTGACATCATTTATTGTGAAAGTTGGATCCTATGTTATCTACTGAATATAGAGATATTATCAGTCAGAGCGGAGGAGGAGGAGGTGAGCTGTGTCATCACTCACTGTGAATGCTGGATCCTGTGTTATCTACTGTTTATAGAGGTGTTATCAGTCATTGTACAGGAGGAGGAGGTGAGCTGTGACATCACCTATTGTGAACGGTGGATCCTGTGTTATCTACTGTATACAGTGGTGTTATCAGTCATTGTACAGGAGGAGGAGGTGAGCTGTGACATCACCTATTGTGAATGGTGGATCCTGTGTTATCTGCTGTATATAGAGGTGTTATCAGTCATTGTACAGGAGGAGGAGGTGAGCTGTGACATCACCTATTGTGAATGGTGGATCCTGTGTTATCTACTGTATATAGAGGCATTATAAGTCATTGTACAGGAGGAGGTGAGCTGTGACATCGCCTACTGTGAATGGTGGATCCTGTGTTATCTACTGTATATAGAAGTGTTATCAGTCGTTGTACAGGAGGAGGAGGTGAGCTGTGACATCACCTATTGTGAATGGTAGATCATGTGTAGTGATGAGCGAGTATACTCGTTGCTTGAGATTTCCCGAGCACGCTCGGGTGTCCTTCGAGTATTTTTTAGTGCTTGGAGATTTAGTTTTCTTCCCCGCAGCTGAATGATTTACATCTGTTAGCCAGCATAAGTATATGTGGGAGTTGCCTGGTTTCTAGGGAATCCCCACATGTAATCAAGCTGGCTAAGAGATGTAAATCATTCAGCTGCGGTGATGAAAACTAAATCTCCGAGCATTAAAAAATACTCTGAGTATATCCAAGCGTGCTCAGGAAATCTCGAGTAATGAGTATACTCGCTCATCACTAATCCTGTGTTATCTACTGTATATAGAGGTGTTATCAGTCATTGTACAGGGGGAGGAGGTGAGCTGTGACATCATCTATTGTGAATGGTGGATCCTGTGTTATCTACTGTATATAGATGTGTTATCAGTCATTATACAGGAGGAGGAGGTGAGCTGTGACATCATATATTGTGAATGGTGGATCCTGTGTTATCTACAGTATATAGAGGTGTTATCAGTCATTGTACAGGAGGAGGTGAGCTGTGACATCACCTATTGTGAATGGTGGATCCTGTGTTATCTATTGTATATAGAGGAGTTATCAGTCATTGTACAGGAGGAGGAGGTGAGCTGTGACATCACCTATTGTGAATGGTGGATCCTGTGTTATCTACTGTATATAGAGGAGTTATCAGTCATTGTACAGGAGGAGGAGGTGAGCTGTGACATCATCTATTGTCAATGGCGAATCCTGTGTTATCATAGAGGTGTTATCAGTCATTGTACAAGAGGAGGAGGAGGTGAGCTGTGACATCATCTATTGTGAATGGTGGATCCTGTGTTATCTCCTGTATATACAGGTGTTTTCAGTCATTGTACAGGAGGAGGAAGTGAGCTGTGACATCACCTATTATGAATGGTAGATCCTGTGTTATCTACTGAACAAATAGGTGCTATCAGTCTTAGTAAAGGAGGAGGAGGTGAGCTTTGACATAATCTATTATGAATATTGAATCCTGTATTATTTGCTGTATATACCGTATGTGTTATCAGTGATTGTACAGAGTGAGGTGAGAAATCAGTGATTCTGGCCACTGATCAGCTATAGTGCTCAAGTGCCTTTGCATCTGAACAGAAAGCGAGGATACTAGATGGGTGGGGAATCTGTGAGTTTGATTTTTTTTCTTAATTGTTGGCTCATATAGAGGTTATTTTAAGAAGAAAAGAGAGTGACAAGCTCCCCCTCCAGCTTGCCATAATCACTAAATGTTTATTGTTCAAACTTGCCAATTTCAGCGCAACTAATAAATAGATGCTACAGGCCTCATTATTCAAAATAAGTTATGGTCCCAGCTCACCTCCTTCCTCCTCCTCCCTGCACAATGACCTCTGCACAGGTCACAGAACATGCCCACAACACTCTCTTCATAGAAGTTAATGAACATCTACAAACTATCGTCTCCTACAGTCTATGTGGTGTCTATAAAACATATTTCTAAATGTTGACCACAGCGGCCCAGACACGTTGCTCCCGAAATCATGTATATAAAATAGAATCAGAACACAGAGAAATTCCATTAAATCTGCTGCATAAGACAGGAAAAAAAAAAGAGGCAAAAAACAACGCTTTATTATCATACCGCCAAACAAAAAGTGGAATAACACGCGATCAAAAAGACAGATATAAATAACTATGGTACCGCTGAGAACGTAATCTTGTCCCGCAAAAAACAAGCCGCCATACAGCGTCATCAACGAAAAAATAAAAAAGTTATAGTCCTCAGAATAAATCGATGCAAAAATAATTATTTTTTATATAAAATAGTTTTTATCGTATAAAAGCGCCAGAACATAAAAAAATGATATAAATGAGGTATCGCTGTAATCGTACTGACCCGAAGAATAAAACTGCTTTATTAATTTTACCAAACGAGGAACGGTATAAACGCCTCCCCCAAAAGAAATTCATGAATAGCTGGTTTTTGGTCATTCTGCCTCACAAAAATCGGAATAAAAAATGTCACGTGCCCGAAAATGGTTCCAATAAAAACGTCAACTCGTCCCACAAAAAAAAGACCTCATATGACTCTGTGGACCAAAATATGGAAAAATGTATAGCTCTCAAAATGCGGAGACGCAAAAACTATTTTTTGCAATAAAAAGCGTCTTTTAGTGTGTGACGGCTGCCAATCATTAAAATCCGCTAAAAAATCCACTATAAAAGTAAATCAAACCACCCATCATCACCCCCTTAGTGAGGGAAAAAAAATAAAATTTAAAAAATGTATTTATTTCTATTTTTGCACTAAGGTTAGGGTTACGGTTAGGGTTAGGGCTAGGGTTAGGGCTAGGGTTGGGGCTAAAGTTAGGTTTGGGGCTAGGGTTAGGGTTGGGGCTAGGGTTAGGGTTAAGGTTGGTGCTAGGGTTAGGGTTGGGGCTAGGGTTAGGGTTGGGGCTAGGGTTAGGGTTGGGGCTAGGGTTAGGGTTGGGGTTAGGGTTAGGGCTACAGTTAGGGTTGGTGCTAAAGATAGGGTTATGGTTGGGGCTAAAGTTAGGGTTAGGGTTTGGATTACATTTACGGTTGGGATTAGGGTTGGGATTAGGGTTAGGGGTGTGTCAGGGTTAGGGGTGTGGTTAGGGTTACCATTGGGATTAGGGTTAGGGGTGTGTTTCGATTAAGGTTTCAGTTATAATTTGAGGGTTTCCACTGTTTAGGCACATCAGGGGCTCTCCAAACACGACATGGCATCTGATCTCAATTTCAGCCAATTCTGCACTGAAAATGTAAAACAGTGCTCCTTCCCTTCCAAGCTCTCGCATGCGCTCAAATGGTGGTTCCCCCCACATATGGGGTATCAGCGTACTGAGGACAAATTGGACAACAACTTTTGGTGTCCAATTTCTCCTGTTACCCTTGGGAAAATACAAAACTGGGGGCTAAAAAATAATTTTTGTGGAAAAAAAAGAATTTTTATTTTCATGGCTCTGCGTTATAAACTTCTGTGAAACACTTTGTTAGGAGTCGAGTTTCCTCTGCTGCACAGGGGGAATCTCGATCTGTCTCCGCTGCGGTCTCCCATTCTCCTCCAGCCGCAGTGGAGTCTGCTCAGCAGGGACGTCGATCCCAGCGTCTCGCTCAGTCTGACTCTGTGCAAAGAGTTGCTGCTGCTTCTCCAGTCTCTGCCATTAAAGTCAATTCAGGTCAGCAGCGGGCGGACTTCTCTGGGACTAAGTCCTTGTCTGCACGTACTGAGCATGCCCAGGGTAAGATCTCCCGTTGGAGATCGAGGGTCATGTGCTCAGGCTCTGCAGCACATTCCATTGGTCCTCTTGGCAGGTCTTGGAAGGGCAAAAGTGCTGTAGCCACTTCCTGTGCTGCAACTATATAAACTGCGCATGACCGCACGGCCATGCGCTAGTATTGTCTCATAATGTTATATGTGTGTGTGTAGATGAATGTATGTCGATGGATGAAAGCTCCTAAGTATCCCTCCCTAGAGTTGTTGTCTGCTCGCGGATGTTGGTAGCTATCTAGCGCCCGACTAATCATCTGCACGATACACACATTACAGCGTCCTCTTGCTGTGTCCGCCTGTACGGCGCCGTGCGCTTGCCTTGCGCTTTCCATACCCAAGCCAGTGTGGTTGGTGGCGTCCGTCAGTGCGGCATTGCTCGCACTCCTGTGCATTTATATATTTATACTTAGTTTCCTTACACACCCAGTTGTGGTGTAGTGCCAGCGAGGGTCTAATCGGACTTCAATCCCAGTTGGGGTTAAGTACGCTGACTACTCGCTCGCGCTTTAGGTGCGGTACCGCGATCCTATGACGCAACAGGATTGCTCCCTTCACGCTGGGTGAGGTTGAACCCACGTGTATATACTTTAGTGTACCGCCATATAGTCTGTATTTACTAGCAGCAGGTTTTCACCTGCACGGTGGACCCCGGACTGCGAACGCATCTATATCACCTTTCTTGGTGCGTTCCGCCAGTCCTAACAGAATACTAGCGCCAGGGTCTGGCTAGTAAATGATGGACGATCAGCGTTCACAGCGGTACATCCAGCAGCTGGAGGGAAGGTTGGCGGCTCTTGAGCGTTCAACTTCAGCTGTGGATGTCACTGCTGTCGCTGTTCAGGCTGCTAGTGTTGCTGCAGCCACCTTGTCCACTGCCGCTCCTGTCCCGACTCTAAAGGTTCTGTCACACTAGACGATATCGCTAGCGATCCGTGACGTTGCAGCGTCCTCGCTAGCGATATCGTCCAGTGTGACAGGCAGCAGCGATCAGGCCCCTGCTGTGCTGTCGCTGGTCGGGGAAGAAAGTCCAGAACTTTATTTCGTCGCTGGACTCCCCGTAGACATCGCTGAATCGGCGTGTGTGACACCGATTCAGCGATGTCTTTGCTGGTAACCAGGGTAAACATCGGGTAACTAAGCGCAGGGCCGCGCTTAGTAACCCGATGTTTACCCTGGTTACCATCCTAAAAGTAAAAAAACAAACACTACATACTTACCTACAGCCGTCTGTCCTCCAGCGCTGTGCTCTGCTCTCCTCCTGCTCTGGCTGTGAGCGTCCGTCAGCCGGAAAGCAGAGCGGTGACGTCACCGCTCTGCTTTCTGGCTGCCCGGCGCTCACAGCCAGACCAGAGAAGCAGAGCGCCGAGGACAGACAGCAGAAGGTAAGTATGTAGCGTTTGTTTTTTTACTTTTTAGGATGGTAACCAGGGTAAACATCGGGTTACTAAGCGCGGCCCTGCGCTTAGTTACCCGATGTTTACCCTGGTTACCGGGGACCTCGGGATCGTTGGTCGCTGGAGAGCTGTCTGTGTGACAGCTCTCCAGCGACCAAACAGCGACGCTGCAGCGATCCGGATCGTTGTCGGTATCGCTGCAGCGTCGCTATGTGTGACGGTACCTTAACTCGCCTCCCGCTTCCAGAGAAATTCTCTGGTGACAGTAAGTCTTGTAGGGGTTTCGTGAGTCAGTGCTCTAGTGGTAGTTGGTGGAGG
The DNA here is from genome assembly GCF_032444005.1 of Ranitomeya imitator. Taxonomy (NCBI): domain Eukaryota; kingdom Metazoa; phylum Chordata; class Amphibia; order Anura; family Dendrobatidae; genus Ranitomeya; species Ranitomeya imitator. The sequence continues at coordinate 176,561,706 of NC_091289.1, forward strand.
TGCACTAGACACGGCGACGTTTGCCTCCAAATTGTCCTTTAAGGGGACAATAACATTGGGCTCATCCTCTCACTCGGTGGAACTCTGCGTGGATTCTGGGGCGGAGGGCAATTTTATGTCTTCAGCCTTCGCCCAACGTCACGCAATTCCTCTGGTCATGCTATCTCAACCAGTAACGGTACCAGTGGTGAATGGGTCGACACTGCCCACACAGATTACACATCAAACTATCCCTTTTACTCTGTCGATGTCACCATCTCATCAGGAGATTATATCTCTACTCGTCATTCCTGAGGGAATTGATGAGGTTCTCTTGGGGATACCTTGGTTACGGTACCACTCTCCTCACATCGAGTGGTCCTCAGGCAGAATTCTGGGATGGGGTGAATCTTGTGGGAACAGGTGTCATCGAGAGTGCGTTCAGGTTACTACTACAGAGGTACCCGCAGATCTCTCCTCTCTCCCCAAGCAATATTGGTCTTATGCAGACGTATTCTCCAAAAAGGCAGCGGAGACTCTTCCGCCCCATCGCCCCTATGACTGTCCTATTGATCTCTTGCCTGGTGCTGAGCCTCCCCGGGGTCGAGTCTATCCATTATCTCTCCCGGAAACGGAGGCAATGTCTCAGTACATACAAGAGAATCTGGCAAGAGGGTTCATCAGGAAGTCAGTGTCACCTGCTGGGGCAGGGTTCTTTTTCGTGCAGAAGAAGAATGGAGAACTACGTCCATGCATAGACTACAGGGGTCTTAATGCTATCACAGTTAAGAACAAGTACCCTTTGCCGTTGATATCTGAGCTTTTCGATAGGCTTCGGGGAGCTAGAGTGTTTACTAAACTAGATCTGCGGGGTGCTTATAACCTGATTCGCATCCGTGAGGGGGACGAGTGGAAAACGGCATTTAACACCAGAGATGGGCACTATGAGTATCTGGTGATGCCCTTCGGGCTCTGTAATGCACCTGCCGTTTTCCAAGACTTTGTCAACGACATCTTCCGGGATATGCTTTCCACCTCGGTTGTAGTCTATCTGGATGATATTCTCATCTTTTCTCCAGATATTGACTCCCACCGGAGAGATGTTGGCAGAGTCTTCGACCTCCTACGGGCAAACTCTCTTTACGCAAAGTTGGAGAAGTGTGTGTTTGAGCAGGAGTCCTTACCTTTCCTGGGCTATATCATCTCCGCCCAGGGATTGGCTATGGATCCTGCCAAACTACAGGCTGTGATGGACTGGCAAGAGCCCCATTCTCTTAAAGCGGTGCAGCGCTTTATGGGGTTCATAAACTATTACCGCCAGTTCATTCCCCACTTCTCAACTCTGGTAGCTCCCTTGGTAGCCCTCACCAAGAAGGGAGCGAATCCCAAATTGTGGTCGGAAGAGGTCTCCAAGGCCTTCACTTCTATTAAGTCCCACTTTGCTAGCGCTCCCATCTTACATCGTCCCGATGTGGATAAGCCATTCCTACTGGAGGTGGATGCCTCGTCCGTTGGTGCTGGAGCAGTCCTCTACCAAAAGGATGCTCAAGGTCGGAAGCATCCATGCTTCTTCTTCTCCAAGACCTTCACGCCAGCGGAGAGGAACTACTCCATCGGGGACAGGGAGTTGCTAGCAATGAAGTTGGCCTTTTCGGAGTGGAGACACCTTCTGGAAGGTGCGCGATTTCCCTTCCAAGTTTACACGGACCACAAAAATTTGGTCTATTTGCAGACAGCTCAGCGGCTAAATTCTCGCCAGGCCAGATGGTCCCTGTTCTTCTCCCGGTTCCACTTTTCCCTTCATTATCTCGCCGGGGAGAAGAATATCCGTGCTGACGCTCTCTCTCGCTCCCTTATGTCTACTGAGGAGGAGGAAGAGGAGCCTCGGCTTATTGTCCCTTCCGAGAGCCTGAGAACCGTGGCGCCGGTTTCGCTAGAGTCTGTGCCTCCGGGCAAGACTTTTGTGCCCATTAATTTGCGACCGGAGGTTCTCTTTTGGGCTCATTCGTCCAGGGTGGGTGGACACTTTGGGACAAAGAGGACATCTGAGCTACTGGCGAGGACGTACTGGTGGCCGCATATGGTCCGGGATGTCAGGGATTATGTTCTGGCGTGTGTCTCCTGCGCCAAAAATAAATCTCCGCGTCAAAGGCCAGCTGGTTTGCTCTATCCCTTGCCGGTGGCAGATAGGCCCTGGGAGATGGTCGGGATGGACTTTGTTGTGGGTTTGCCCAAGTCTCGCGGCTGTACCATCATTTGGGTCATCACCGATCATTTCTCAAAAATGGTGCATTTGGTGCCGCTGCCGCGGTTACCTTCTGCACGGGCCTTGGCAGCGTTGTTCATTAGACATATCTTCCGCCTACATGGTATGCCAGACAAAATTGTCAGTGACCGGGGTCCCCAGTTTGCGTCTCGGTTCTGGAGAGAGCTCTGTCGTCTTCTCAGTATTGAGTTGAATCTCTCTTCCGCTTATCATCCCGAGACGAATGGGTTGGTAGAGAGGGCCAACCAGACCTTGGTCACATACCTGCGACATTTTGTCTCAGCCAGGCAGGATGACTGGGCATCATTGCTGTCATGGGCAGAGTTTGCACTGAACAACGCCGTAGCCGACTCCACTGGACAAACCCCATTCCTCCTCAACTATGGTCAGCATCGACGGGTACCTGTGCCTATGCCCGTGTCTTCCGCCGACTCCAGGGTGGCAGACTGGGCTGTGGAGGCACGGTATATTTGGGACCGTACTCAGGATGCCATTCGGGCCTCTAAGGAGAGAATGAGGTCCTCCGCTGATGCTCATTGGCGCCCCGCTCCGACCTTTGCTCCTGGCGACTTGGTGTGGCTCTCCGCCCGTAACATCAGGCTGCGAGTTGAGTCCACTAAATTTGCTCCTCGCTACTTGGGCCCATTCAAGGTCCTCGAGCAGGTTAATCCTGTGGTCTATCGTTTGGCCCTTCCGCCACGCCTGGGTATCACCGACACCTTTCATGTGTCCCTCTTGAAACCCGTGTATATGTCCCGGTTTTCCGAGTCATCTGCTGGGACATCGGGTTCGTCTACGGACGATTATGAGGTGAACGCTATTTTGGGGTGCAAGGTGGTGCGTGGTAAAAAATTTTATTTGGTGGACTGGAAGGGTTATGGCCCCGAGGACAGGTCCTGGGAGCCTGTTGAGCACATTCGGGCTCCGCAGCTCATTGCTGCCTTCGAACGTAGCGAGGCCCAAGGAGGGGGGGCCATGTTAGGAGTCGAGTTTCCTCTGCTGCACAGGGGGAATCTCGATCCGTCTCCGCTGCGGTCTCCCATTCTCCTCCAGCCGCAGTGGAGTCTGCTCAGCAGGGACGTCGATCCCAGCGTCTCGCTCAGTCTGACTCTGTGCGAAGAGTTGCTGCTGCTTCTCCAGTCTCTGCCATTAAAGTCAGTGCTGGTCAGCAGCGAGCGGACTTCTCTGGGACTAAGTCCTTGTCTGCACGTACTGAGCATGCCCAGGGTAAGATCTCCCGTTGGAGATCGTGGGTCATGTGCTCAGGCTCTGCAGCACATTCCTTTGGTCCTCTTGGCAGGTCTTGGAAGGGCAAAAGTGCTGTAGCCACTTCCTGTGCTGCAACTATATAAACTGCGCATGACCGCACGGCCATGCGCTAGTATTGTCTCATAATGTTATATGTGTGTGTGTAGATGAATGTATGCCGATGGATGAAAGCTCCTAAATATCCCTCCCTAGAGTTGTTGTCTGCTCGCGGATGTTGGTAGCTATCTAGCGCCCGACTAATCATCTGCACGATACACACATTACAGCGTCCTCTTGCTGTGTCCGCCTGTACGGCGCCGTGCGCTTGCCTTGCGCTTTCCATACCCAAGGCAATGTGGTTGGTGGCGTCCGTCAGTGCGGCATTGCTCGCACTCCTGTGCATTTATATATTTATACTTAGTTTCCTTACACACCCAGTTGTGGTGTAGTGCCAGCGAGGGTCTAATCGGACTTCAATCCCAGTTGGGGTTAAGTACGCTGACTACTCGCTCGCGCTTTAGGTGCGGTACCGCGATCCTGTGACGCAACAGGATTGCTCCCTTCACGCTGGGTGAGGTTGAACCCACGTGTATATACTTTAGTGTACCGCCATATAGTCTGTATTTACTAGCAGCAGGTTTTCACCTGCACAGTGGACCCTGGACTGCGAACGCATCTATATCACCTTTCTTGGTGCGTTCCGCCAGTCCTAACACACTTGGTGGGTTAAAGTGCTCACCACACATCTAGATAAGTTCCTTAGGGGGTATACTTTCAAAAATGGTGTCACTTGTGGGGGTTTTCAATGTTTAGGCACATCAAGGGCTCTACAAGCGCGACATGGTGTCCTATCTCAATTCCAGTCAATTTTGCATTGAAAAGTCAAATGGCGCTCCTTCCCTTCCGAGCTCTGCTGTGTGCCCAAACAGTGGTTACCCCCACATATCAGCGTACTCAGGATAAATTGCACAACAACTTTTGGGGTCCACTTTCTCCTGCTACCCTTGGTAAAATAAAACAAATTGGAGCTAAAGTAAATTTTTTCTGAAAAAAAATTAAATGTTCATTTTTGTAAACATTCCAAAAATTCCTGTGAAACACCTGGGGTGCAGTTTTTAGAATGGTGTCACACTAGAATATTTTCTATCATATAGACCCCTCAAAGTGACTTCAAATGTGATGTAGTCCCTAAAAAAAAATGGTGTTTTAAAAATGGGAAATTGCAGGTCAAAATTTAACCCTTATAACTCCCTAACAAAAAAAAATTTTGTTCCAAAATTGTGCTGATATAAAGTAGACATGTGGGAAATGTTACTTATTAAGTATTTTGTGTGATATATCTCTGTGATTTAAGGGCATAATAATTCAAAGTTGGAAAATTGTGAAATGTTTAAAATTTTTGCCAAATTTCCGTTTTTAAAAAAAAAACACAAGTAATATCAAAGACATTTTACCACTATCAGGAAGTACAATATGTAACAAGAAAACCATGTCGGAATCATCAGGATCCGTTGAAGCGTTCCAGAGTTATAACCTCATAAAGGGACAGTGGTCAGAATTGTAAAAATTGGTCTGGTCATTAACGTGCAAACCACCCTTGGGGGTAAAATTCAGATTATGATATGGAACATAAAAAGAAAAAAACACACAAAAAAAAGAAATCGACCATAAAAAAGTATAATATGTCATGCTGTGACAGGCTTCGGTAAGAAAGAAGGACTTCAAACTGTGCCTGAAACTGAAACCCTAACTATCCCTTTCCCGAGGGTACTCTTAAAGGTAGAGAGGCCCGAGTCTCCGATCGTACTATGCCCCTGTTAGTGTTCTAAGCTGTCCCCTTCATCAGGCAAACAGTGATAACAGAAAGCAACATGCATACAAAACAGTCACTAAGGGTAGAGAGGAATAAAGGGAAGAATTGGAAGCTACAAACCAAATGGTAATGGGATAATGGAAGAAGCATACACCCAAAAACAGCAAACAACAATCTCCAGCAGCAACTACAAACTTCAACTTCAGCACACCAACTCCAGCAAGCCAGGAAGTAAACGTTCACAGTCAGAGGGGAGAAGGTCTGGCCAGGTTTTATTGAGGGAGAAAATGCGCAGGTCAGGATCAGCTGTGAGATGGAGATGCATGTTTCTGACCAGCATACAAAGAGTCATTAACCTCTTCAGCGCCAAAGGAAACAAAGTCCACTTAATATGAAGAACAAAACACACAGGCTAAATAGAAGACCTGCGATTCATAATACCGTACGTAGTGATCACCTAAACCCAGATCTCCCAGGAGGATTTGACACTCGTGACCTAATAGCACCACTAAAGTGGTGAGTTTGGATGGTAATGGTGTTAACTGTGAAAGTATTCCAGATGTGTATAAGCGTTTCAGTTTCACTTGCCGGCTTTGAACAACGACACTTTCCAGAACATTTTCAGAAGTTCTTTCCACTTTCCAGAAGTTCAGCATTTTAATGGAAGAAATCACAAGCTGAACTCACCTAAAAGTTACTATAATAAGTGATTATCAAATTACATCTCTCCGGTCTGAGTTTAACTGAATGATTTCAAACATCGTTCTTAGAGTCTCTGCGGCTTTTCAACATGGGATTTTTAGGAGAGCTGCTCCGAACAGTTTGTGGCTTAAAAAAAACTATTTTAATTGCCATAAAGAATGTTATTTAATGTGCTCCATGCAGAAATATGAGAGGAAACGTCAACAACAAAGGAGATCGAAACACTCGAAAACAGCAAAGCAATAAACATCAGACGTCTGAAACGAAAACAAAGGAAATTAGACAATTATTAAGGGTTTGTCAGCGGTCAAAAAGAGATGCTCATTATACCGAGGGAGAATATTTGTGAATTTCTTTGTACGGGGCGGATGTGGCCTTGTATATAGAAATATGTTACTAAAGATTTCATTCTTAGACAGTGCGCCACTGGCTTGCTGTGTGATCCTTTTCAAGATTTATTTTACATCAATGTGATTTTCCATTTTTCTTTTTAATATTGCAGACGGCTCGGCTGCAGGGGAAATACTGATATTTTTCACAATGAAGCTTTGCATATTGTCTACTTTAGCATCTTGGGTAAAAAATAATAATGTGCGTGCATCAAGATGGCTCTGTGAATGCAAAGACTTGTTTTCAAAGTTAGGAAAGGTGCAGACGACCGTGAATCCGAGAGAATCGGGTTGATTGTGAAAATCACCGTATGATCAGAGTTTGAGCCGATTCTATCAGGTGAGGAAAAGAGAAAGAAAAACATTTCTCCATCTTCTCCATTCTGTCAGTCCTTGGAAATCGGACCACACTTGGAGGATAACATCTGAGTGTTTTTCAATGGTTTCCATGGACTTGTTGACTTGCTTGACCGAGTGTGTAATGCTGCTGCAGTGCAGTATAGCACAACCTCCGCCAGGGGAGAGAGGTTGCTCACACAGTGTAACACCACTGAACAGCAGCGCCACAAGGTGGCGAAAGAATAGTCAGACGAGCCGAGTCAGAAACCATCAGTACAAGAAGTACCAGAGGTCACAGCAATACAAGCCAGAAGTCAGAGCCAGATGGGAGCAGATATGACCGAGACAAGAGACAGTAAACAGGTCAGAATACAAGCCGGGTCACATACCAAGAGGTCCAAATACAGGGAGCGAACACTAAGACAAAGCGGAGTGGCAGGAAAGGGAAGTCAAAGGAACAGAGTACACGGGCAGAGGACAAAACATGGCATCAAGGGGTCAGCTGCTCTAGCCAGGGAGCATGAACTATCACTGACATTGGTCTGCAGGCACAGCAGACTGAAATAGCCACACAGAACCCAAAACGAGGCAAAGAAGTTTAACCCCCGCATGACCAGACCGGGGAAAAAATAACAAGAAACAAACCCCGGCCTGGATCATGACAGAATGCAATCCGAATATCGGATCAAACTTAAGCATGCAGCGAATCTGATATCTGCATGGCCCCATAGAGTATCATTGGTCCGAGTACACTCTGATGTTTTGTCGGATTGCACTTGGACCGAAAATGTGGCCATATGCTCGAGCCCTGATGGCCAGGTTTGGAGGAAGCTACAGAACTATGACATTTTTCTATAAAACTGTTAAAAAAAATATATAAGAAAATGAAAAGGTTAAAAAATTCTAATACAAAATTGAAAAACAAGCAAACATTTTTTAAATAAATTATCTAATATTTTTAAATAAAATCACAAAATAATAAAACAGATCAAATGAGAAGTATACTGAAATGGCCTCCATGTCAACTTTGGTAAGCCAGCAGAGATGTCTGGTAGCTGGTCTGTCAAAGAGAACAAAGAAGCGCTGATCCGAGGGAGTGCTGTGTATGGAAGGTTCAGGGGAAATAACTGGTGGCCTCAGTGCAGCTATCTAATGTGTAGGGAGGGCTTTAGACCACCTGTCACAGATCTGTTATCCAGCCAAACCAGTTCTCCTGCTTTGCACTTATCCCTCATGAAACTCATGCACTCATCCCTCAGTAAACTCCCCAATGCATGTGTTTGCAAATGGAGTTTTTGGTTTGATTTCTCATAATGTGGCAGGGCCCTTTAATTGGTTGATATTGACTTTTTGAATGGATACCTCCAATAGGGGGCACTAGAGTTCCAGTACTATTCCTCTTTGAAGAGGCCATTTGCCTATTTTAATTCCCATTGGACAAGGGATAGCTTCCAAACTTGAGAATAAGCATTATGTAGCGCCCAATAAAATCAATGAATTGTATAATGCAGGACGGGACATGTTCTCCAGAGCGAGAAATGCTTTTTATTTGGCCAAGTGGTGAAAATTCTAAATGGAAAATCCTACATCTATTAATTTGTCATTCCCTATGAGACTTTATGGAAATAGTTTTTCTAAACTAAACAACCCCTTTAAGGTCAAAAATTGATTAACAGCCCATTAAAACAGAGACCTATCAAGTTTATCTAAGGCCTCATTCAGATGTGAGTGATTTCTGATGTATGCAAAAGATGGTCGGGGCGTCATCAATGTTTTGAATCATAGTTCCATGAAGCTGTCACTTTGCGTCGTTAGATCCATAATCAGACTGAGACTTAATGCCCCCATATGCTTTAGAAGAAAGCTGGCTGAGCCTTGTGATCGGTGGGATCAGCTAACAATGTAATGTCCTAAACTTCTCTTAATATATGATGTTGGGAGGAGAGAAGGATCTGACACTTTGGATTTCCAATGGCTGTTCCTTTTTGTTTTCTGGAAAAATTGTCCTGACGAAGGGGGTTGATGAGATGCCGAAACGTGAAGATATTTTTCAATAAAAGTTTTATAAGTAACCCCAATGGACTATGACTATAACACATTGGCAACTACTAACCCCCATTTTTGGCTTCTTCTACATGGGAATTCCTATCAATGGACCATACCAGCTCTGGGAGAGGGGTCACCAACATGAACTTCCATATCATTTTATAAGTCAATATTAGATGTTGTATTTTTAACACAACATACCAAGCTGAGCACTGACCCAAATGGTGTTGAAGGGTTTCACTCATTATACCTCTAATATTGATGTTTTGCCCTATGAAGTGGTGTCGCCATTTTTCACTTGGATTACAAATCGGTAGAGAATACTTCTGACAATGGATACCTCCAACGAAAAGTAAGAACCCTCCAAATGAGTCATACTTTTATTAGATCATCTCATATTCCATAATATCCAACAATATGGCATCAATTAGTTAATTAGTTCCCACAAATTTGGTAAAATTTTGTTACTAATTGGTATAAAAAAGATTCTGAGCGAAAATTCCTATTTTCACGTTTCTGTCTTTACAACAAAAGTAAGACTTGTGGATTCCAAAAAAATAAAAAATTGAAACTTTTCTAGACTCTTGGAGCTACAATATGAACAGTAATGAATATAGCCTTTACAGTTATTTTTTTTCATCCTGGCAGAAACCGAACTCATTTATCAATGCCAAAAATAAAAAAGGGAAAGGAACCCTCGAGGCAATACTCAAAATACAAGATCAAATGTATGATTAAGTTGTTACATTTCTTCTTTTTCTCCTCATGAATAGATGTGCACATTTTTTGATCTGGGATTTCCCCCCCATAATAGAAAATAATGAAGACTATTTATCAGAAAGCCTCGGAGCTAGCACAGCGGTTGTGACTAACGTAACAATACCTACATTTTTATTTTATTACACGTTAAGTACAAAAATAATTGCAGTTCGGTTGGTGAATATAATAAAATACAGATACATATTAACACTTAAAATTTACATGTGCTGTAAAATTATAGTCCTTACCTGTTACAATGCATATGATGCTACGATCAAGGTATGTTCGAAAGATGCCTTAATTTGCATTTTAGTGACATGAGATGCTGAGATTAGATACTATGTAACCAGTGATTGTCAGTGCTGTTAAAAAATATTTCACGTGACGAGGCCTTTAATCCTGAAAGGGGTTTTCCCATTTTATTTAACTAAAGCTTAAATAGGTATTCTTAAGTTGTCTCTTAAGCAGCTCGCAGCTTTGCAGTCTCCTTAATTAATAAAAAAAAGCAGCTAACTGATGTACAGAAATCAATGGTTTGGAGAGAGCTGACTAGTATGTTAGGAGTTAACTCTTCTCCTGGTCCTTATTTTCATGCTATATAACTAACATAAGCAATTTAATAACACAAGAATATCACTTTAAAGTTATTTTTAGGATGGTACACAAATGGCCCTAAGCTAGGGAATGTTATAAAAATAATGAAATAATAATTACTTACCTCTTGATGCCCCTGCACCTCCAGTGCTTCAACGACCATGAATCCCTTGACTCCTGGAATTGATTATGTCCCCTGACTGTTGCAATCAATTATGGTCCTCAATAGTCACACATTGTAAACATCACCATTAAGACGAGTGACTGACTGCAATGGTCAGGTGACTGATAGACTGATGTAATCACTTCTGGTACAAACGGACAAATGAAGCGAATGTACTGCAGCTGTGGGGATTCAAGGGATAATTATTTGGAGCTGGAAAAGTACAGAATCAGAATAGTCACAAACACGAACCGAGGTCAAAACAAGGAACAATTTTACAACAAGGAGCTAAGTAGGCAGCACTAAACTACAGGAGCACAAGACTATATCTCACAGCTTCCAGCAGTAAGCTGGAACTTAAGTAGGATGTGGTGCTCTCCAATTGGCAGGAACAGGGAGCTGATGACTCTAGTTACATGAGATGCTGAGATTAGATACTATTTAACCAGTGATTGTCAGTGATGTGAAAAAATATTTCACGTGATGATGCCTTTAATCCTGAAAGGGGTTTTCTCATTTTATTTAAGTAAAGCTTAAATAGGTATTCTTAAGTTGTCTCTTAAGCAGCTCACAACTCTGCAGTCTCCTTAATTCATTAAAAAAAGAAGCTAACTGCTGTACAGAAACCAATGGTTTGGAGAGAGCTGACTAGTATGTTAGGAGTTAACTCCTCCTGGAGGAGCTTATTTTCATGCTATCTAAGCAATTTAATAACACTAGAAGATCCATTTAAAGTTATTTTTAGGATGGGAAACAATTGACTCTAAGCTATGGAATGTCATAAAATGATGAAATAATAATTACTTACCTCTTGATGCCCCTGTACCTCCAGTGCTTCTATGACCATGAATCCCTTGACTCCTGGAATTGATTATGTCTCCTGACTGTTGCAATCAATCATTGTCCTCAATGATAACATGCTGTAAACATCACCTTTAAGATAAGTGACTGGCTGCAGTGGTCAGAAGACTAATAGACTGATGTCATCACTTCTTTTACAAACGGACAAATGGAGCGACTATACCGCAGCTGTGCGTATTCAAAGTATAATTAATTGGAGCAGGAAAAGTACAGACTCAGAATAGTCAGAAATACAAGCAGAGGTCAAAATAAGGAACAATAATAATACAACAAGGAGCTAAGCAGGCAGGACTAAACCACAGGAGCACAAGACTATATCTCACAGCTTCCAGCAGTAAGCTGGAAACTTAAAGGGAACCTGTCACCCCCAAAATCGAAGAAGAGCTAAGCCCACCGGCATCAAGGGCTTATCTTCAGCATTCTGTAACGCTGTAGATAAGCCCCCGATGTATCCTGAAAGATAAGAAAAAGAGGTTAGATTATACTCACTCAGGGGCGGTCTCGCTGCGGTCCGGGCCGATGGGCGTCGCGGTCCGGGGCCTCCCATCTTCTTACGATGACGTCCTCTTCTTGTCTTCATGCTCCGGCGCAGGCGTACTTTTTCTGTACTTTTTCTGCTTGAGGGCAGAGCAAAGTACTGCAGTGCACAGGCGCCGGGAAAGATGAGAGAGGCCAGACACCTGCGCACTGCAGTACTTTGCTCTGCCCTCAACAGGACAGATAAAGTACGCCTGCGTCAGAACCGCAGCGTGAAGACAAGAAGAGGACGTCATCCTACGAAGATGGGAGGCCCCGGACCACGATACCCATCAGACTGGACCACAGCAGGACCGCCCCTGGGTGAGTATAATCTAACCTCTTTTTCTCATCTTTCAGGATACATCGGGGGCTTATCTACAGCATTACAGAATGCTGTAGATACACCCCTGATGCCGGTGGGCTTAGCTCATCTTCGATTTTGGGGGTGGCAGGTTCCCTTTAAGTAGGATGTGGTGCTCTCCAATTAGCAGGAGCAGGGAGCTGATGACTCTAGCCCATACACACACCCATATTGCCAGACTGGACAGCACTACAGGTTCCAGCCATCCTAATCTAAATGCAATGCGCTGCGCCTGTCCAGAGTTTCTCACTCCAACATCTCTTCTATCACCAATGCCGCTTACAGAATGAATACGGCAGTGTCTGGCGACAGAAGAAGACATTGCAGGATCAGGTTCTGGTGGAGATGTAACAGAAATTTAAACAATTTGTTACACAATCCCTCAAAATTTCAGATTCGGATGAATTTGAAATTTTCTGCATTCGATTCTCAAAAAATTCCATTTTCCATTGTCGGTTTCTGCCAATTCCAAGAGCAGCTCTGAAGCTGGCCAGATCACTGCAACTGGATCACTTCAGTGCCCCTGCGCTGAGAGCACAGTTTGGACTAGTGACCTAACTATCCGAGAAGCAGGGGAGAAGTGCGGTCCTGAAGAGAGAAAATTGAAATAACCCTTTAAAAGTAAAAATGTAATAAAATAATAACCATTGATGCACCCACAGCTCTAGAATTTCTTCTCCAGTGATACCTTCCAGTACCATAATTGATGATGTCACGTGATAGCAACAGCCAATCACTGACCTAAATAGTCCCATCCCCATTGAGGACAGTGAGTGGCTGCAGCGGTCAGGTGACTGATGGACGGAATTACATAGTTTTTGTTAGAAATAGACAAATAGTGTGACTGTGTTGGAGCTGTTAGGGTTCAAGGGATAAGTAATTACGATTTCTTTATTTTTTAACATTCCCTACTTTAGGGTCAAATTTTAATCCCCCTTTAAGGACCTATCAGTTCTCCTGATTATAGATAACTTATTCAATTAGTATAAAATTAGCAGACCATTTTGCTGGATTCTTTTGAGGGCTGGGAAGGAGTCAAAATAACAAAACACTTTATGCAAGTCCCCGATCCTCCGCTCCAGTTTTTGTTTTTTCCAGTGTTGAAGCCAGTGAATGGTCTCGCACGGTCATGTCTAAAGGTCAATGATGAGTATTGCCCCCCACGTGACTACTTAAGGGAAATCACTGGCCTCAGCCTGAAAGAACCGAAGCCTGGAAAGAAGGACTGAAATCAATGGTTTGGAGAGAGCTGACTAGTATGTTAGGAGTTAACTCTTCTCCTGGTCCTTATTTTCAATATAACTAACATAAGCAATTATGTGGATGAACCTGTGGATGTAGAGGCGGCAATAAGGATAGGTGTGGGCCTTGGCCAGGTGAGTATAATGTCTTGTTATTTTTTAACTCTTTTTCTCCCCTATATTTATTATACTTTGGGGTCTGAAGAGACCTTGGAGCATAATGAACATCAATTGGGACGCTTTTAATTTGGGACTATTTTATTTGGACTGACGGCCAAATCAAGCAAATCTACCCAACACAAATTTTGGAAAATTTGCTATTGTCTACTCCTGATGTTTGCTTTAGTAAACTTACAGTGCCAAATCTGTAACAAGGCTCCAGACTATTGCGCATCATTATAGAACTGGAAACAAAGTCTCTGTTACCAGATCCTGGTTGAGACCACAACCGCTGCAATCCCTATAAGTATAGCAACGTTGGAGTCTCGATATCATGACCTTCATCTTCTAGCTAAATCCGAGCAACTCTTGGTCTGGAGGACCTTGCTTGTTTGATGGCTCACAAGGGCAATCTTGTTGTGGTGGCACTAGAGGGAAATAGATTGATTGCTGTCAGGTTCCAGATGATCGTGGAGTCCCAAGAAATCAAACACCTTATGGTCAAGGAACTTTACTAACAAAAACTGCAAAGTATTGTAAGAATAATTCGAAAATTGCCGTTTCCGGCACAGAGTATGAAATGAACGATGACAAGCAGCAGTCCAAAGCGCTAGTGGATACTGAAAGGTCAGTTGATAGAGGTGGGCATTCGTCTAAGACACAGGGCTATTTATCAGCGGCTCGTAGCTGAAATACGCACTCAATACATCCCAAGAACTGGCAAGCAGATTGAAAACATCCAAAGCAATTAGAAGCACAATGATTCTTTCTGCCGTCATCTGACAAGCTGATTTTAGGTCTCAGTGCAGGCAGAGCGCACACAGTTGTTGTTCTGTCCCTGCACCCATTCAGCATTGTATCCATGCCCTGCATGTTGATGGAAAACAGTTTACCTACAGGATGAATACATTGAATACATATACAAATTTCAGAAACTCTTACGTCACGTTACGCTCTCCTGATAGGAAAAAGAGAAGCAAAGGCGAATCGGTAGTTCTGGATAGAAGCCACTAATGGGAACCTTTACAAGATCACCAGAAGTTGTCACCCAGCTTATGAGTAAGACATAAATCGGCATTGATGTGCACGGTTATGTGCCAACACCCACCTGCTGCTCCCTAAAGGCTCCATCAAACAACATTTTTCCGTATTTTAAAATTAAAAGAATATTTTTGGATGAGGTTTTTTTTTATAAATTTTAAAATAATTACAGCATATTTGGTTAATATTTTGGTTAAAAAAAAATTCTGGATTCTCCTGAGTACAAGATTTAAGCTCACAGTCCGATCCTCAGCTCTGCCTGGCCTCTTCTTTCCCCTGCGCGAAATATCCACCTCTGGGCATTTGCACTCTTTGCCGGAGATTCCAGCGCCGATGGGTAAGACTCTGATATTACAACGCATGTTGTGACATGACAACGTCAAGACTTGTGCCACCTAAAGTGTTGATTATGTCTTAGGTGATGCACCTTGTGACGCGCATCGTAATGCCAGGCGCTTTTTTGTGCCAAATGACATGTCACAGAAGGACAGTGCCCAAAAGTTATATGGTTGAAGGAAAGATCAGGCTGGGCAGAGCAGATCAGACTGCGGACTGTGTCAAAATGTGAGTGGGAAGGTGAACACCAATTTTTTATATTCTTTCTTTTTCTTTTTAAACTCTACATTTAGTATGCTCTTGACTAGTCTTCCCGTAAAAAAAAACAAAAAAACATTTACATTGTGGAGACTATCGAGTGTGCATTATACAATATGAAGGACTGTGGTGCACATTATACTATATGGAGGACTATAGGGTGCATTATACTATGTGGAGGATTATGGGGCTAATCAAGCAAAAAGCTGCCAATTCATCAAGTGATTGGATTGTTTATGCCGGAACAAAAATGATGGCTTTCAGTAGCACATCACCTGGTAAAAACTTCAGACGTGTGACTGATAACATGTATGTGGACAGATTAATCTTTCAGTGATCATTCTGTCCCCATCATTGTTCCTCAGTCGGTGTAAAGAGGCTGGGAAACAAGCATTGAATGACTTCAATATTGTTGATCATGCTCAATTAGTGGCCTGAACTCAGCGCATGTAAATGCAACTGAAATGTTTCTGTGTGATGGTGCAATATGTGAGCATTTGGGGCCCCACGTTAAACTTTTGCTCAGGTCCCCACTTTGTCTGAAAGCGGCCCTGAGTGCCTCGAATACTGCAATATCCTCCCTCCTAACTACCCCTCTGCACCTTTGCTCTGCAAAACCCTTCATTGGCTTCCAATTTCCCAAGAGATACAGTTTAAACTACTAACACTGACCTACAAAGCCGTCCATAATCTGTCTCCAACCATAAAACTCCAAACTAATCTCTCGATACCTTCCCACATGTAATGTCTGATCCTCACAAGACCTTTTTTTCTCCTCAACTCTTGTACGTTCCTCACCAAAATTGCCTCCAAGACTTCTTCCTGTCACTTCACTGCCTGCTTCCCTCCATGGCTTCCCATCCTCCACCATGCAGGGACATTGACTTACTCACCACTCCTAGTCATGCTGTAAGTTCCTTATTCTCTGCTTGCTGTGAATTTTTCCTGGCAGCATGCTTATGGTGTAGGAACTTCCTTTTTCATAAAGATACAGTGTGTGCGATCCAAATGTGTCCTCAGCCAATTGCTGGAACGTACTTAGCACTTAAGGCACCTCCACCTGTTGGGAGGTGCCTGAGCAACATTCTCCTTTAGTGTTGGTGCAAGTACTAAGTTGCAAGGTCCTGTCCTGTTTCTGTACCTGTACACTGAACATGTTTACCCTGGGCTGTATGCCCAGGCCTGAACCTGAACCTGTTTCCCTGTGGCTGTATGGCCAGGTTTGTACCGTGAACCTGTACCTGCGTCTGATCTAGTCTGAATTAGGACCTATCCCTCAACCTGTTTGTATCTAATTCTGTGTCTTTCCCTAAACCTGCTGAGTCTGTATCAGTACCTATCTATAAAACTCATGTTTGAACCAGTACCTATCTGTTAATCTGCAGTGTCTGAACCAGTACCTATCTCTAAAACTTGCAGTGTCTGAACCAATACCTACTGTATCTCCAAACCTGCTGTGTCTGAATTAATACCTATTTTTATTCGTTGTCACTGTGCAACATTATTGATCTGCGTGTACACTGGCTACTTCATTGAAAATACCCTGTGTGAATCTGGTCCTGTCTGTACCTGTCCTTGTGTTAGTTCTGTGTGTACGTGACTCTGTCTGTTCTATGTGACTCTTGTTAGTCCTGTCTGCATCTGTAGTTCACTGCCTGTCTGCTCCTGTGGTTCCATTCCTGCCTGCACCTGCAGTTCCATTTCTGTCCGCACCTGCGGTTCCATGTCTGCCTGCACCTGCGATTCCATATCTGTCCGCACCTGCGGTTCCGTGCCTGCCTGCAATTGCAATTCCATTTCTGTCTGCACTTGCGGTTCCATGCCTGCCTGCACCTGCGGTTCTATTTTTGTCTGCACCTGTGGTTCTGTTCCTGCCTGCACCTGCAGTTCCATTTCTGTCTGCACCTGTGGTTCCATGCCTGCCTGTACCTGCGGTTCTGTGTCTGTCTGCACCTGCGGTTCCATGACTGTCTGCGCCTGCGGTTCCATTTCTGTCTGCACCTGCAGTTCAATGCCTGTCTGCACCTGCAGTTCCATTTCTGTCTGCACCTTTGGTTCCATTTCTGTCTGCACCTGCGGTTCCATGCCTGTCTGCACCTGCGGTTCCATTTCTGTCTGCACCTGCGGTTCCATGCCTGTCTGCACCTGCGGTTCCATTTCTGTCTGCACCTGCGGTTCCATGCCTGCCTGCATCTGCGGTTCTGTGTCTGTCTGCACCTGTGGTTCCATGCCTGCCTGCACCTTCGGTTCCATTTCTGTCTGCACCTGCGGTTCCATTTCTGTCTGCACCCGCGGTTCCATTTCTGTCTGCACCTGCCGTTCCATGACTGTCTGCGCCTGCGGTTCCATTTCTGTCTGCACCTGCGGTTCCATTTCTGTCTGCACCTGCCGTTCCATGACTGTCTGCGCCTACGGTTCCATTTCTGTCTGTGCCTGCGGTTCCATGCCTGTCTGCACCTGCGGTTCCATTTCTGTCCGCATCTGCGGTTCCATTTCTGTCTGCACCTTCGGTTCCATTTCTGTCTGTACCTGCGGTTCCATTTCTGTCTGCACCTGCGGTTCCATTTCTGTCTGCACCTGCGGTTCCATTTCTGCCTGCACCTGTGGTTTCATGTCTGCCTGCATCTGCGGTTCCATTTCTGTCTGCACCTGCGGTTCCATTTCTGTCTGTACCTGCGGTTCCATTTCTGTCTGCACCTGCGGTTCCATTTCTGTCTGCACCTGCGGTTCCATTTCTGTCCGCATCTGCGGTTCCATTTCTGTCTGCACCTTCGGTTCCATTTCTGTCTGTACCTGCGGTTCCATTTCTGTCTGCACCTGCGGTTCCATTTCTGTCTGCACCTGCGGTTCCATTTCTGTCTGCACCTGCGGTTCCATTTCTGCCTGCACCTGCGGTTTCATGTCTGCCTGCACCTGCGGTTCCATTTCTGTCTGCACCTGCGGTTCCATTTCTGTCTGCACCTGCGGTTCCATTTCTGTCTGCACCTGCGGTTCCATTTCTGTCTGCACCTGCGGTTCCATTTCTGTCTGCACCTGCGGTTCCATTTCTGCCTGCACCTGTGGTTTCATTTCTGCCTGCACCTGCGACTCTACTTCTGTCCGCATCTGCGGTTCCCAATCTGTCAATACCTGACTGGAACCTTTCCTGTCTTTGATCCAGTTCTTCCTGAAGCTGCTCCTGTCCGTCCAGTCTGAACTGGGTCCTACCTCTGACTGTATGTCAGCTGATCCCACCAGCACCTGCCTACCAGTATATCAGCCGTACCCTCCTGCACTTGCCTGTATATCAGCCGTGGCTGCCAGTACCTGTTTGTGAATCAGCTGTACCAGACAGTATATCTACAGCACCTGGCTGCACCTGCCGTTACAGCATCCTCTCCCTTTGGGGGTCAGCTGCCCTGTATCCGAGGTCTGTCCTGGAATAGCACGTGGCGTCCATCCGGAGCCAAGTCTAACCCCATCATTAGGGACTCTAGCGAATAGTTGGGTATTTGCTTAGCCACGTCCCTCCAGGCTCTCCACGGTCCACAGCACAATGGGTCCACGAATGTCGTGTGCCTCCCGTGAGCCCCCCTGCTTTGCAATTCTGTGCCCCAACAAATCCCATTATCCATCACATTTGGAACCTTCAGGCAACTGAAAAACCCATCTCTTCAAGAAAACGACATCATGCGCTGACCCCCGCTGCCTCCTTACCACCACCAGCTACCTGCAGCCCTGCCTGCTCAAATCAGCTCCTGCATATACCTGCAAGACTACCATGCAATCAGGGGATGCATGTTCCATTTACATTACAGTAACAGAACTATCTTATAAGCTAAGAGTACTTAGCAGATTATTAAGATTTTGACCACTAGATCCCACTTTGATCACTTTAATTCTTTGCTCCTCCCATAAAAAAATGCTATTGTTGAGGTGACTACATTGTGAATTTTCTGTAACAGATTAATGCCTTACATCCTGATAAAGAGTTTCTCTAGCAATTGAGCGAGCAAAGAAATACAGATTATTGCAAACTGGATTACACATTGAGCTTTATTTTAAAAAAAATGTATGCAACAAGCTCCCCCTAGTGGTGGCTGCAGGAACGCAGAATATTATCATTCAGCTTTGTATCCATGTTGGGCATTTGGTGCTCTGCATCAGAAAAAAAAGTAGCCCTGACTATTATAACGATTTCACAAGAAATTAATCTGCAAAAAATGGTTTATCTAAGACTGAAATAGTGATAAAAAGACAGACATTCATTCCTGTCATTGTGCATGCTATAATACAGGCAAGTATTCCAAGGAGGAGCTAAATTGACGGATGTCAACATTTTTTTTTAAAAAGAGTTCAATATCATTTCTATTTTATTTTTCATGTAAATCCCTGCTCATCCTAGGACTAGGAGCTTTGTCTTACTCAGTAACAGACAGCTAATTATAAATAAAGCTGCAAAAAGAGATATCACCTCAAATATCCTTCAACAGCTATTTTTACACCAGATCCTTGCTGATAAAAGGGAATCTGTCACCTGTTTTTTTTTTTCTAATCTGAGAGTGGCATAATGTAGAGACGGAGACCCTGATTCCAGCAATATATCGCTTACTGGGCTGCAGTTTTGATAAAATCGTGGGTTTATCAGCAGGTGATTATCACTAGAGGACTAGTAAAGCTACTGCCAGGTATAAGCTCTATATTCATAAGCTCTGTATAACCCACCACTGATTACTGATTGGCAGCTTTCGGCCTATGCACAGTGTACACAGAGAGCTGCCAATCGGGTGCGGGCTTTACAGAGCTCAGCATTCATAGAACTGCTACATCTACAGCAGAGAAAACAGGGACATTATCAAAACTGCAGCAAGCAGACCAGTAAGGGATGCATCAATGGAATCAGGGTCTCTGCCCCTACATCAGTCTGTTCTCAGATGGGGTAGCAAATAACAGGTAATAGATTCTCTTTAAAATCCTAGTTGCCCTTGTTGGAAAAACGTGTTCTGTACTATACATAAAGCGTGACGAACCTTTAATCTGTAGTAAAGCTCGGTCTGATGCACATTCCGGTCATATATTCAGAATCTGTCCGTTTTCTCATGCTCCGTAACTTTCCGGCTACTCTTTTTTAAGTGAGCGATACTCAGAAAATAAATGTAAGAGCTCAATAAAAAAGTATATAACTATTGATAAATATGTAAATAAATGTATAAATAGAGTAACACGTGTATAAATATTGATAAAGTAAGCGCTCTTATTATAATATCAAATCTCACATGAAGACTTTATAGCTCACGTCTGTCGTGTTACAGTCATCTACATTTAGGGTCCACTGCGGATGTTTCTGCAGCGGATTTGATAAATAAATAAGTGCGGATTTATCGCGGATTTACCGCGTTTTCTCTGCGGTTTTCACAACTGCGGATTTCTATTGGAGCATCTGTAAAACCGCTGCGGAATCCGCAGAAAGAAGCGACATGCTGCGGAATGTGAACCGCTGCGTTTCCGCGCGTTTTTTTTTTCTCCCCGCAGCATGTGCGCAGCGTTTTTGGTTTCCCATAGGTTTACGTTGTACTGTAAACTCATGGGAAACTGCTGCGGATCCCCAGCGAAATCTGCATCGTGTGCCCATACCCTAAGGGATGGGATAATACCCCACGTTCCTGCAACAACGTAACGATACGAGTAGCCGCCATTAAAGAATAAAAGTTAATGACATAATTGTGACTCCCCGGAGTCCTGCGTCCCATTCGGAGATGAGATCACGAACTGTAGGCGAACGTCTCTTATGCTGGACTTGGGGGGTGGGGAGAAGTGTGTGGCTGCACCCTCTAGTGGGAGGAGAACACTGACAAGAAGTTTAGGATGGGACTCTCAGTAACTTCCCAGCTGTTACAGAGTGTGATACTGACATGCAGAGCAGGGTCTGCCTTCATGTGCCTCTTCAAATAGCAGCACCCCTTGCCCCCATCAGCACCCTGTCACCCTGGCCAAAACCTCCACACAGTCTCCTTACAGCCAGGAGGAGCATGGAGGAGCCCTGCGGAGCCCGGCCACCCCATCCCTTCTGAGAGACCTCCGGAGGTTCTCGCAGGCAGCCACCAATAAGAACTTCATTGCACTTGTTCAATGTGAAAAGAAGGTTCCTGAAGTTGTCACTTTACGGGAAGAACCATGTGGACCTGGACTGGCATCCTGTACTTTGTACTGTGCGCTCTTTTCTTGCAGGAGGTCTTGTGCCGGCGACTTCCAATGGATACTGGTCAATGCGGACTGCCCAAGTCGGTGAGTGAGATACTAAGTCGATTGTAAGCTCTATTGCTTAGTAGGACGATTGATTGCGTGACTAATGTATAGTTGTGATTGCAAAAGTATATATATATATTTATTTGTGTGCCACACTTTGAAAGTTCCCCAAAGTTGTTTTTTTTTATTGACCGTCAACTCAATCTCGACTTGATGGATGAACGATCGCATTATAACTCTCGACGTTCTCCCAAAGTATTATAATTACTGAAAATTGTAATTATTATCAATATCACTTACGGTCAGTAAATGGAAACATAACTTGGAAAAAGTAACAAGATATAAACTATTTTTTTATATATCTATCCATGCGAGCTATGCTTACGCTATTTCTATATATTACTTTTTTTTTTTCCTAGATGCAATTTATAAAATTCCTAAAATAATGAATTTTAGTCTATGATACAATGACGGAATATATGACACAAGTCTTATCAAGAAGGAGAGAGTAATTTGGCTAGGATGTGTGGTAATGACTATAGGAACTCATCAGTCAGGCTGGGGATGGGGGCAGGGTAAAAAAGAAAGCTTTGATTCAAATCCTATTTATCGGAATCTGCTCAGTCCATTATTTGCACACCCCATGATGTCTCTGAACTGGGAATGACCGGTGGACAAGATGCCGCTTTCCGGGGAGATGTCTTTTTTTTTGAAGATTGATAGAAAATTAACATGTGTCATCTAATCTGACCTGATGATAAAACTTATTTAGTAGAATTATATCCATTGAGATCTTTCTTCTGGATGTAGTAAGATGCAGGAGGAACCTTCTACTTTAGAACTTTGAAAAACTTTTTGGAAAGTTTGTAATTTATTTTTTAATACAAACTTTCAAAAACTTTTTTGGGGAAAGTATCACAACTTTTTATTTAAACTATGGTTTCATGTTCTCCTTTTTGTTTTTTTTTTGTTTTTTTAGCAAGAAGAACTGAATTCTTTCTTATGGACCATCAAGAGGAATCCACCTGCTTTCCTCTTTGGAACTATACATGTGCCGTATACTCGAGTATGGGATTTTATACCCCAGAACTCTAAGAAAGCATTTCAGGATAGTAGCAATGTCTACTTTGAGCTGGACCTTACAGATCCTTATACCATCTCGGCTCTGGCCAGCTGTCAAATGTTGCCACAGGGGGAAAATCTCCAGGACGTTCTGCCCAAGGATTTATATAGGAGACTTAAGAGGCACTTGGAATATGTCAAGTTAATGATGCCTCACTGGATGACACCAGACCAGAGGGGCAAAGGTCTCTACGCTGATTACCTTTTCAATGCCATCGCTGGTAACTGGGAGAGGAAGAGACCTGTATGGGTGATGCTTATGGTGAACTCTTTAACAGAGTCCGACATTAGGTCTCGGGGGGTCCCAGTTCTGGATTTATATATGGCCCAAGAGGCTGATAGGATGCGGAAGAAAACTGGAGCGGTGGAAAGGGTGGAGGAGCAATGCCATCCCCTCAACAGGCTGAACCTGTCCCAGGTAAGACCCCAAATTTATTATGTAAATTGTCAATGTCAGAAATATCACAGGGAACTAAGGTACATGTCCCCACGTAGGGTGTCTAACATTAGAAGATAAGTCGAAGTGATGGCACAATGTCCTTTAATTATCTAATTAGGGACATTTAAAAAACATTGAAATTTCCACCATCATTTTACTTTATTCTCACTTTTCGAATGTGGTGAGAGATGGGAAAAGTTGCAAGTCTTGGGACAAGTTTGAAGCATTTTAGTATTTTCATTTTCAAAACTATCATGAAATATGGGCACTGATACCATCCATAAATCCTTAAATTTATGCTCAGGCTTTAGGGCAGTGTTCCCCAAGCCCGATCCTCAAGAGCCACCAACAGGTCATGTTTTCAGGATTTCCTTAGTATTGCACAGGTGATGGAATTCTTGCCTGTGCAGGTGATGCAATTATCACCTGTGCAATGCAAAGGAAATCCTGAAAACATGACCTGTTGGTGGCTCTTGAGGACCGGAGTTGGGGAACACTGCTTTAGGGGAACATAAGTTGCTTATCAGGACGCTACGTTGGCACTTGAGGTGATCTATTTCACTTATAAAAGCTTGATTCCAGCTCACCCAGTTGCTCTATGCTCATACACCTGGGGCTCACATCAAGGATAATAGGAAAAGTTGGAGTCCGGCTCAACAGGACTGGATTACTCATGAGTAAGACTGCTTAATGCAGTCGAAACGCGCCAACTGGGTCATGTCGACCATGTAAATTTTTCTTTCGTATGCACTAGATTTTCTTTTGTAAAATGAAAATAAATGGAAAATCCAGTCCTGTTGCGCCGGCCGGACTCCAACTTTTTCTATTATCCTTGATATATTTCACTGTAATAAGTTGACCCCTAAATTAAGGAGCACACTGTGCTACCAAGGTCTTTTAAAAAGCCAATTCTCAAGGGTTAGAGAGGACCACGTGTTGGTGGCAAAACCCTGAAAACCTGTTCACTAGGAGAATGTAGGCCAATATTATACAAAAGATACATTTGCTCGGTGTAGATCAGTGTTCCCCAACTCCGGTCCTCAAGAGCCACCAACGGGTCATGTTTTCAGGATTTCCTTAGTATTGCACAGGTGATTGCATCTGGAGGAGAGAAGGTTTTTCCACCAACATAGAAGAGGATTCTTTACTGTTAGGGCAGTGAGAATCTGGAATTGCTTGCCTGAGGAGGTGGTGATGGCGAACTCAGTCGAGGGGTTCAAGAGAGGCCTGGATGTCTTCATGGAGCAGAACAATATTGTATCATACAATTATTAGGTTCTGTAGAAGGACGTAGATCTGGGGATTTATTATGATGGAATATAGGCTGAACTGGATGGACAAATGTCTTTTTTCGGCCTTACTATGTTACTATGTTACTATGAATTAAATGCTTGCCTGTCCAGGTGATCCAATTATCACCTGTGCAATACTAAGGAAATCCTGAAACCATGACCCGCTGGTGGCTCTTGAGGACCGGACTTGGGGAACACTGGCGTAGATGATCCATGTTGAGGCATTGGGGCTGTGCTCATTTATTTGCTCTCCTTCTAAAGGGTTAACCCCTAGGATGATCGGGCCACATCACTGGGCTCATGGGCAAGTTGCAGTCAGCTGCGGTTTGGAGGTAGTGTCCGTCATATGGCCGCCTACTCGGGACTTGATGGGACATTTCAATTGCAAGCAATGGCACCGGCCAAATAACGTCGTAGCTTAACCCAGCCTCTAGTAAAACTGACAGAAACACTTCATAAACCTCTAAAGAAAATCCACAGTAACTTTCTAATGGTGTCCAGAGCTTGTAAAAGTTGCCGACACTGGAGAGGTAACAAGGAATTAGCAGCTCGTTATTGCAGCCCCGACGTCCAGCGCTGCGCAGTATTGGCAATGATGGGAGTCCACCGCGGCCAAGATACGACTAAGCACTGGAAGAAATAGGCCAAGGCCCAGGCCTGACCTTATCACGGGTGACACAATACGCACATTTTTCAGCAATCTGGCTTTTATCATTGCTCATGAATGGGAATTCTCATTAACAGGAAGCTTTTTTTTTTCATTTATACCTTTGCTACCATTGAGGATTGGGTGGCCGTCCATTCTTGGGGTTATCAGTGCTGATCCGGCATCTCCCCATCAGCATCACATGTCCGTATTGTTTTTTTTTCCGACATGTTGCATTTGTGATGTCCTAGTCTACCCCAAGAAAATACACCGGCCCAATGATAGAATGTAATAATAGTTATAATCTGCTATAATGAACAATGCAGGAGATTTATTAGAACTTCTCTGATGGAAAAGGGGAATCTTTATCAATAGAAGCTAATTAGGTTGCTGCTTTTAGATATCTAATTACTATGGACAACTAGTCCCCGGGCGGGTCTGATCGTTCTCTCCAATGTTATATTAACATTTTGTCAAAATATCAGAAATTGCCTCAGTCTTAGTAGACGTCAGATTTACTCCCTTTGTTTATTAAGAAGCTTTAATATTGAAATCTACAGTAGTAGAACACACGACATCATGTAAGGCAGGAGAGGCCTCCGCTCCAGGTGGGGACAGTAATGGAATCATGTGAAATGATGCACAATGGGAATGTCTGTACTTACGCATGAAGTTATGAGTTGGTGAAAGAGGTAAGGAAAAGACAGAAGGAAGAATGATGGAAGGAAAGAGAAGGGAAGGAAGAGAGAAAGAAAGAAAGGAAGGAAGAAAGAAAGAAAGAAAGAAAGAAAGAAAGAAAGAAAGAAAGAAAGAAAGAAAGAAAGAAAGAAAGAAAGAAAGAAAGAAAGAGAGAAAGAAAGAAGAAAAAGAGAATGAAAGGGAGAGAGAATGATAGAAAGAGAGAGAGAGAAAGAGAGAGAAAACAATAAAGAAAGATGACAGACAGATAGATAATAGATAAATAGATAATAGATAGATGGATAGATAGATAGATAGATAGATAGATAGATAGATGATAGATAGAAAGATAGATAGATAATTGATAGATGAATAGATAGATAATAGATAGGTAATGGATAGATATATAGATAGATAGATGATAGAAAGATAATAGAAAGATAGATAGATAGATAGATAGATAGATAGATAGATAATTATAGATGGATAATAGATAGATAATAGATAGATGATAGATAGATAATAGATAGATAGAAGATATATAGATGATAGATAGATAAATAGATGGATAGATAGATAATAGATAGATATATAG
This sequence comes from Ranitomeya imitator, assembly GCF_032444005.1. Taxonomy (NCBI): domain Eukaryota; kingdom Metazoa; phylum Chordata; class Amphibia; order Anura; family Dendrobatidae; genus Ranitomeya; species Ranitomeya imitator. The sequence continues at coordinate 176,587,777 of NC_091289.1, forward strand.
ATAGATAGATAATAGATAGATGATAGATAGATAGATAGATATATAGATAGATAGATAGATGATAGATAGATAGATAGATATATGGATAATAGATAGATAGATAGATAGATAGATAGATAGATAGATAGATAGATAGATAATAGATATATGGATAATAGATAGATGATAGATAGATAGATGATAGATAGATAAATAGATGGATAGATAGATAATAGATAGATAGAAGATATATAGATGATAGATAGATAAATAGATGGATAGATAGATAATAGATAGATAGATAGATAGATAGATAATAGATAGATAGATAATAGATATATGGATAATAGATAGATGATAGATAGATAGATAGATAGATGATAGATAGATAAATAGATGGATAGATAGATAGACAGATAGCTAATAGATAGATAGAAAGATAATAGATAGATAGATGATAGAATAGATAGATGATAGATAGATAGATAGATAGATAGATAGATAGATAGATAGAAGATAGATGATAGATAGATAATAGATAGATAGATAGATGATAGATAGATGGATAGATAGATAGATAGATAGATAATAGATAGATGGATAATAGATAGATGATAGATAGATAGATAGATAGATAGATAGATAGAAGATAGATGATAGATGGATAATAGATAGATAGATAGATGATAGATAGATGGATAGATAGATAGATAAATAGATAGATAGATAATAGAAAGATAGATGATAGATAGATGATAGATAGATAGATAGATAGATAGATAGATAGATAGATAGATAGAAGATAGATGATAGATAGATAATAGATAGATAGATGATAGATAGATGGATAGATAGATAGATAGATAGATAGATAGATAGATAGATAGATAGATAGATAGATAATAGAAAGATAGATGATAGATAGATGATAGATAGATAGATAGATAGAAGATAGATGATAGATAGATAATAGATAGATAGATGATAGATAGATGATAGATAGATAGATAATAGAAAGATAGATGATAGATAGATGATAGATAGATAGATAGATAGATAGATAGATAGATAGATAGATAGATAGATAGATAGATAGATAGATAGATAGAAGATAGATGATAGATAGATAATAGATAGATAGATGATAGATAGATAGATAGATAGATAGATAATAGATAGATGGATAATAGATAGACAGATAGATAAATAGATAGATAGATAATAGAAAGATAGATGATAGATAGATGATAGATAGATAGATAGATAATTGATAGATAGATAGATAATAGATGGATAATAGATAGATGTGATGGACTCCAGATATTTCAGGACTGTCAGGTGTCGGATAGTTTTCTACGTCTTTCTGGGAAGGCTGGGTTACAATATCTGGTAGTGCAGCAATAATTAGCGTTGTCACCCATCTTCCCAGATCTCTTGGCTATAAATGTATGTGGTTAGGATCTAGGGGGTCGCATTTCTGCATGTTGTGATTTTTGCAGACATTTGTTGTGGTTTTCGCCTTTATACATCTTCTCCCAGTCCCCGCTGTGCAGTGTGTCCCTATGGGGCGCTCGGCGGGTTGTATGTTTCTCCCCGGCCTATATACATCTGGGCTCCGACAACAATTCTCGCCCGCAGACAAGTTTACAAACTCTCTGCCACAAGCAGACAAGCTGCAAACACAGAAACACTGCACAGCATATTTCATAAAGCTGCGGCAATGGGGGGTAAGCGATAGCTGGGGGGGCGGACAGTCAGTGTCTGTCACTCTTTATTAGTCAGCCATCTATGACCTATTAATGATATAGCGCTGACATTTTCTGCATTACTGACTCACTTTTATCCTACAATCCTTGGAGAGGACGGTTTCCCTTTAGGGGATAAATCCTTTTTTTTTTTCAAACCTTGTCCCTATTTTAAGTTATATTTCCAGACAAGTAGATTTAAAGGGATTGTCTACTTTTGGAGACATTTTTATTTTTTTACTCAAATGCATGTATTTTTCGCTGAAAATCATGTTTGCAATTGGGTTTCCTTTATAATCTTGCACCGTTTGCCTTTTACAGGCTCTTTGGTTCCAAGAGTTGCAAATAGAGTTACAGATAGAGTTAAAAATAGAGATGATCGAATTGAATTTTTTTTTCGTAAATCAAATTTACTTAAAATTGTACAAATTTTTTTGAATTTGCTGGAATTTCTTTTTTAATATAATTCGATTGTTTTTTTGCCATTTTTGTGCATCACATCTCTTCATCTCCAATCAGGTCTCTCTCCATCCTGGACCTCTGGCCATGTCCAGATGGGTCTTCCATTTACTGGCACCCACAATATCATATGGATTGAGACGCACAGCAATGTCATATATCAATGTGACCGGATGTCGCGTGATGCATATCACTATGCTATATACTACGTGGGCTGTGCTATATACTACGTTGCTGTGCTATATACTACATGGGCTGTGTTATATACTACGTGGCTGTGCTATATACTACGTGGCTGGGCAATATAGTACGTGGGCTGTGCTATTTGCTACGTGGGCTGTGCTATATGCTATCTGGCTGTGCAATATACTACGTGGTCTGTGCTATACACTACGTGGTCTGTGCTATACACTACGTGGCTGTGCTATATACTACGTGGGCTGTGTTTTATGCTATGTGGGCTGTTATATGCTATGCTATATGCTGTGCTATATTTCTCTGCTGTATCTGGGCATCATGAATCGTGGTATGTGTTAAAGAGGGGGGCCCACTGAGACTCTTTTGCCCAGGACCCTCAAAAACCTGGAGCCGGCCCTGACTAACGTCCATGACGTGCTTTGCAACCCCAAGACGTCAAAATACCCTCCTGGAAGTGAACAAAGCTGCAATATATTCAATGGGAATTGAATTTACCCCCTGAATTGAGCCAATCTGCCCAAATTGAATTTACTCAACTCTGTTTACAAACTTTCTCGTCAGAACGAACTCACTGTCGGATTCTCAGTTAACTCATTCCGCAGCCAGCAATAGACAATGCAGTACAGTGGCTATAAAAGTCAAACAGCCAAAATTTTTATGAAAAAATACTCTTCTGGACCTCCCTCTAACATCCAGGAATTCTTATGATTCTTCGACTTCATTTAACAGCACAGTATATATAATGCTATAAAACAATTATTTATGAAATTTTCTAATATATTATTAAGGTGTTTCCGTGATAAAAATGTATTGAAGAGCAGAGGTCGATAGCAAATTTTTATTCCAAAGCCGCTGCCATTTTATCATTTGCAAATAACCCAAGAAGAAAGAGTGTCGTATTTTTTTTTTATATTTCGTGGTGTCGCATAATCGCTCGCAATATTTGATCCTTGCAGACGTTGGAAGGACAATTTTCCCGTTAAGGTCACAAACTCTTGTCAGAGCCAAAGAAAAAAAAGCAACTGGCAGAAAACCAATGTTATTTGACACCACCTGTCTGGATGTTGGTAATAGTGATCAGAGGGGCGATTACTTATCCAGCATCCACACGCCAATTATAATAATGGCCATGCTGTCATAACCGCTTGTGATTGGCCCTTTGGTTCCCGGTGAGTTTGATTGGCAGGTCAAGTACGCTCATCTGTGTATATGATATCATTAGAACATTCCTTTCTAGTAAACTGTTCGCAGCCTCTGGAATTCCTCTAGTAAAGATGGAATCACATGTGCAGAATTTTTGTGCGTCTTTTTGGAGAAATATTCTAGTATTCTGGCATCTAGGTGACCATGATAGTGGATTAATAATTATTTTTAATGGCCTTCAGCTTGATCTTGAGCCATGGCGTCTTGATGAATTAACGATCTTTAGGAAGATCGATCTTGTGCAGCCTAGATAGGTCCACCAAGATCTTCTCCACTGTTATCTTGATAGTATCAAGCCATTGGGTGGTTGGTCTTCCTCTTTGCCATGTTCCTTCTATTCTTCCGACCGTGGTTTTTAATGGCCTTCAGCTCGATCTTGAGCCATGGCGTCTTGATGGAAGACCGATCTTTAGGAAGATCGATCTTGTGCAGCCTAGATAGGTCCACCAAGGTCTTCTCCACTGTCATCTTGATAGTATCAAGCCATTGGGTGGTTGGTCTTCCTCTTCGCCATGTTCCTTCTATTCTTCCAACCGTGGTTTTTAATGGCCTTCAGCTTGATCTTGAGCCATGGCGTCTTGATGGATTAACGATCTTTAGGAAGATCGATCTTGTGCAGCCTAGATAGGTCCACCAAGATCTTCTCCACTGTTATCTTGATAGTATCAAGCCATTGGGTGTTTGGTCTTCCTCTTCGCCATGTTCCTTCTATTCTTCCCACCGTGGTTTTTAATGGCCTTCAGCTCGATCTTGAGCCATGGCATCTTGATGGAAGACCGATCTTTAGGAAGATCGATCTTGTGCAGCCTAGATAGGTCCACCAAGGTCTTCTCCACTGTCATCTTGATAGTATCAAGCCATTGGGTGGTTGGTCTTCCTCTTCACCATCTTCCTTCTATTTTTCCCACCATGGTCGGAAGAATAGAAGGAACATGGTGAGGAGAAGGCTCCAGCATGCTCAACAGTGAAAGTTGTTGTCCAGGACTTACATATAGGTAACCAATATCAGGTTGGTGGAGGTCCGACACCCGTCACCCCAACTGATCGGCTGATATCTGCAAAGCTATGTACGGAGTGGAAGGGATGCTCCAAACATTGTTTAGCGGCTGCTGTCGAGTACCTGATCGGAAAATAAACTGCAACATACACAATGTATGGAGCTGTTGTGTTCCGATCTATACATTACTTACATCCGGAAGCTGCTAGAGCAGATATTAGCTGATTGATGGCGAAGCCGAATGTCAGACCCCACTGATCTCAAATTAATGAACTATCCCTCATCCTGAGAATAGCTTAAAAGTATATAAGTCCCAGACAACCCCTTTAAGGGGTCATATACCTTAAAAAGCTGTCACGGAAATGCTCGTTCTGCCAGGACATATCTCTACCAGACACCACATATACATGTATGCTCAGGTAAGCAGAGCATCATATATTTTTTAATGAGAGACCGGAATAAGATGTTTCTACATTCTGGCCTATCTTCTAAAGAAAACAAAAGACTGTGTTTGTAATTTAACATTGCTAATTCTGCTCTCCCCAACATCATCTTCCGGTGGAGAATCAGGAGGTCACCATACAGATTAGATTGTCGGCCATTCCTGTTGATAAAGAGGTGATGCATATTCTGCAGAACTGGACAAATCGGATGTGCAAACTCTATAACAACTCCTTGTAAGCTGTAATAGAAGCCATTTTTATGGTTGCTCACCTTTTAAAAAGCATTTAAAAGAATGGGTGCTACTAAGTGAGCTAAATTTGGATGTGCAGCCGGTGGGGGTTTCTATTACAACGTTTGCATTGGCATGCTAGAGCTATGATAGTTGTCAGTGTGCGGAGATGTTATTAGAAAGTTTAGGAACCCAATGCAAAATACATAACAGGACGAGGAGCATCCATCATGTATGATGCTAATGGAGCACGTTCAGAGAAGAGCTACCAGGATGGTGAGCGGACTACAAAGTATGTCATACGAGGAACGGTTAAAGGATCTAGGATTGATTGTTTATCTTGCAAAAAAGAAGGCTAAGAGGAGTCTTAATAGCTGTCTACAAATATCTGATGGGCTGTCACATTGTAGAAGGATCATCGTTATTATCATTTGCATATGGAAACACGAGAAGTAATGGAACAAAAGCGAAAGGGAGGAGATACAAATTAAATATTACAAAAAGTTTTTGACAATGAGGATGGTGAATGAGTGGAACAGGCTGCCACGAGACGTGGTGAGTTCTCCTTCCATGGAAGTCTTCAAACAGAGGCTGGACAGACAACTGTCTGAGATGGTTTAGTGAATCCTGCATTGAGCAGGGGTTGGACACGATGACCCTGGAGGTCCCTTCCAACTCTACCATTCTATAGTTATAATATTTATGCCTTCCGATGTTGCGGATGGACGTTTGGGCTCCTTTAGGTACCAGGACTATGGTGAAATTCTCCCTCTGCATCCCTAGAGCTATGCCACTGCTACAGAGGGTGCCAACAAACCACTCAGTCTTAGTTTTAGAGCTAGAATCCTCACCAATGGTGAAGAAACGCCTAGCCATGATTCTGAAGAACATGTCTCTTGTGGCTAATTCATTTTATTCTCTAGGAGTGAGGGGTTTGGGGGTCTGCCAGGGCTTTACATAAATATAGACACAGGATGTAAGATAATTGAGAGCCACACACCTCTAGAGAGATTTATCTCATGAGACACTTAAGGCCCCTTCACATTAAAGGCCCCTTCACATTAAGCGACGCTGCAGCGATACCGACAACGATCCGGATCGCTGCAGCGTCGCTGTTTGGTCGCTGGAGAGCTGTCACACAGACCGCTCTCCAGCGACCAACGATCCAGAAGTCCCCGGGTAACCAGGGTAAACATCGGGTTAGTAAGCGCAGGGCCGCGCTTAGTAACCCGATGTTTGCCCTGGTTACCAGCGTAAAAGTAAAAAAAACAAACACTACATACTTACCTTCTGCTGTCTGTCCCCGGCGCTCTGCTTCTCTGCACTCCTCCTGTACTGGCTGTGAGCACAGCGGCCGGAAAGCAGAGCGGTGACGTCACCGCTCTGCTTTCCGGCTGACCGACGCTCACAGCCAGTACAGGAGGAGTGCAGAGCACAGCGCTGGGGGACAGACAGCTGTAGGTAAGTATGTACTGTTTGTTTTTTTTTACTTTTACGCTGGTAACCAGGGTAAACATCGGGTTACTAAGCGCGGCCCTGCGCTTAGTTACCCGATGTTTACCCTGGTTACCAGTGAAGACATCGCTGGATTGGTGTCACACACGCCGATTCAGCGATGTCTGCGGGGAGTCCAGCGACGAAATAAAGTTCTGGACTTTGTTCAGCGACCAACGATCTCCCAGCAGGGGCCTGATCATTGGTCGCTGTCACACATAACGATTTCCTTAACGATATCGTTCTACGTCACAAAAAGCAATGATATCGATAACGATATCGTTATGTGTGAAGGTACCTTTAAAGATTGAGACAAGAATAATCTTGTGGTTTTATGCCATAGATAATAGTGTCTGCCAGGGCCAATAACTCATCCCTTTTCTTCAAGGCAATAATGACATCAATCCTTGATTGAGACACTAATAGGATTACCAAGGTGCTAATTGTGTTTTAAGGAAGAATAGGAGAACCTTAAGATCAAAGGCATCTACTCAATGGGTTAAAGCCTTGCAGCTCCAGTAACTGAAACTTCCACCCACTGTGATTGGGTTATTGGTCATTTACATGAGCTATTTAGGGGCATTCAGTACAGATTATTTTGCTTTTTCTGCTCATCAGTATCTACATTGTAGATGTCTAAACTTGATTAGGACCCCAAATGGTTAATGATTGGTTCCTTGAATATTTATCAGATCTTGTTAATGGAGATCAGTAGTCCTACTGTGTTCAGCAATTAGTGTCAAGTAGCATTGGCTGATAAGATAATAAAGTATTATATTATAGTCTGTTCTGAGATCCCTACTCTTCTCCATCTATACCTTTGGCCTGAGGCTCCAGTGCCATCTATACACTGATGACACTCAGATCTGCCTCTCTGGCCCATATGTCACCTCTCTGCTGACCAGAATCCCAGAATGTCTATCAGGCATATCCTCCTTCTTCCCACCACACTTCCTAATGGTCAATGTGGATATGAACTCATCATTTTTCCTCCTTCTTACCTAACTCCCCTACCTGACATATATATCAGCACATCATGCTTTCCTCTGTACCGGAATTTTCATATTTCATATTTACATGCTATGGCGCTACAGTGTGCTGCCTTTTTGTTTGAGAGTATATGAGTTGGTGACTCTAGGTTCAGCACCTGTTCACACATAGTCTATGTTTGGATGTGACGGTCAGTTTTTTGATGTTTGTATTCATTAGCCTTCTGACTGAGCACGCAGCCTTTTAGCCACAGGTGTTTTTAATCCCAGCAGGACCACTACCCCTCCACAGAGATATAGATTTTAGTCTAAAGGTACCTTCACAAATAACGATATTGTTAGCGATATCGTTGCTTTTTGTGACGTAGCAACGATATCGTTAATGAAATCGTTATGTGTGACAGCGACCAACAATCAGGCCCCTGCTGGGAGATCGTTGGTCGCTGAATAAAGTCCAGAACTTTATTTCGTCGCTGGACTTCCTGCTGACATCGTTGAATCGGCGTGTGTGACACCGATCCAGCGATGTCTTCACTGGTAACCAGGGTAAACATCGGGTAACTAAGCGCAGGGCCGCGCTTAGTAACCCGATGTTTACCCTGGTTACCATCGTAAATGTAAAAAAAACAAACACTACATACTTACCTACCGCTGTCTGTCCCCGGCGTTCTGCTTTCCTGCACTGACTGTGAGCACAGCGGCCGGAAAGCAGAGCGGTGACGTCACCGCTCTGCTTTCCGGCTGGCCGGCGCTCACAGCCAGTACAGAGAAGCACAGCGCCAGGGACAGACAGCGGCAGGTAAGGTATGTAGTGTTTGTTTTTTTTACTTTTACGATGGTAACCAGGGTAAACATCGGGTTACTAAGTGTGGCCCTGCGCTTAGTAACCCAATGTTTACCCTGGTTACCAGTGAAGACATCGCTGAATCGGCGTCACACACGCCGATTCAGCAATGTCTGCAGGGAGATCCAGCGACAAAATAAAGTTCTGGACTTTCTGCAGCGACCAACGATGGCACAGCAGGATTCTGATCGCTGCTGCCTGTCAAACTGAACGATATCGCTATCCAGGACGCTGCAACGTCACAGATCGCTAGCGATATCGTTCAGTGTGACGGTACCTTAAGTGAAGAAGGTCCCCATTGTTATGACTCAGCCCAAGTTATACAACATATAGTATACTGCGTAATATGTTCTTAAAAACCCAAACAATATTATAAAGGTTCTGGGTCACCATGACTTGATTTAAATTGTTCTGACCTTAGGGCATTTCCCCCCTTTTTTCCTGTAAGGTTTCATACTATTATATGTTTCTACATTAGTTATTGAATACTTTGCAGCTTTCCCCTTCTACGAAATGCATGGCTTTTCTCAAATGAAATTGTCGCTTCAGAGAGTAAGAGGACTAGAACTCTAGCGATCCTAAAAGTCAATATCGTCTCTTTAACGAGCCTTGCAATATGAGTTGGGATAAAAGACAAACCAGAATCTCACTTTGCAGACACATGTTTTGTGGTGTTGCCCCTCATCAGTGCAAAGTATGAGATCTGATTTGACTAAGTGAGAGGCTCTGGAGTGGGGTCTAAGCCCGGGATCACACACAGCGAGATACGTGCGAGTCTCGCAGGTTAAAAGCAAGCTCTGGCACCGGCACTCCAGATCAGAGCGTGCAGCTCCATGTATTGCTATGCGGCCGCACGCTCCGCTCTGGAGTGCCGGTGCCAGAGCTTGGTTTTAACCTGTGAGACTTGCACGTATCTCGCTATGTGTGATCCAGGCCTAAGAGGTAACGTTTCTCCTTGTGGAGAGTGACAAGCCAAGCCTGACCTACCCCTTATAGAACTGTCCAGAGTCTCTAACCTAGCCAAATCAGATCTCATACTTTGCACTCATGAGGGGCAACACCCAGAAACACCATTTCTGCAAATTGAGATTCTGAATTGGCTTTTATCCTAAGTCATATTGCAAGACTCGTTAAAGAGTTGATATTGACTTTTAAAATTGCAGCTTCCAATAGGTGGCGTTAGAGTTCTAATCCTTTTCCTCTCTGAAGAGACAAATTGAATATTTAATATCCTAGAGGTGCCTGCATGGCCTATAAGTTTCCACACTCTGACATGCCAGGCCTGGCTTGTCACTTTCCACAAGCAGAAACGTTACCCCTTAGCCCCCATGGCTTTTCTCAGAAACGTTTGAAGCATCCAAATGTACCAGGTCTGAAATGTTATGGCTGACCTTCATAAAAACCCATCCGAACCCTTTCTCTCATTCATGACCCGAGCGTTGCATTATATTAAATCAATACGTGAGGATCAGTTTTCCAAAAAAAATGGTGTCAAGTTATATTATTGCCGTTTCCTACACTACAATATTCTTTTCACTTCACCTCCAACAAAATGAATTTCCTAGCATAATATTTTTTAGTTTTATCAGTTTCCCGGCCAAAATAATTTAGTCATGGCAGAAATCCATTCTGTGAGTCCTCGTTGTAATTAAATATAACATTTTAAGCTGACTCTGGCACCATTAATGTCTTTGTGGCCTTACATTACTCTGTCATGCATTTAAAGCATTCGGGGTTAAAGGGACAGACACGCCGTGTACTGTAGTATTATTTTTATTCATTTTTATCATTTTTTTTTTCTTTGCTGTCCTGCAGGGAGAATGTAAAACCTTTTAAAATACACTATAGAACTTTTATCCTAAACACCCCTGAGGGGATTTGTAAAGTGAATTATAGTTTTGTGGAGTTTTAAAATCAGATAAAACATATTGAAATTTGCTGGAAAAAGTTTGAAAAGTTTTAAAAATATCCACGCAGGTGTAGTACTCCTTCTGACCCATAGATGGCAAATCATATGCAATTTAGCTCCTTATAGAGATCTTGGAATTTGCAAACTATTTTCTGGTAGGATGAAAATATGCCATCTGTTTCTATGCATTCTGTGTGTGTTTGCATTACACATATAATAAAGCTTCAATGTCAGATTTGCTGGAACTTATATTATAGGGAACAGCATACAGGTCAATTGCAAATGCAGGAAAGTCCCTGGAGTATACAGGGTAGAATATGGCCGGATAAGGTGTTTTCTGAGCATGCTCAGGTGCTAACTGAGTGACTTCCGCATGCTTGCAAAATATGTTTGCGTCCCCACGTCTACATGTCTTGCGGATGTTCGACAGTCACAACACATGCAAGGATTGCCTAACAACCGCAAGACATGCAGGCGCGGGCTCTCGAACATATTTTTCAAGCACGCCAAAGACATTCGGTTAGGACTCGAGCATGCTCACATAACACCTTTTCCGAGTACGTTCGCTCATCACTAGTGTTGAGCGATACCGTCCGATACTTGGAAGTATCGGTATCGGATAGTATTGGCCGATACCCGAAAAGTATCGGATATCGCCGATACCGATATCCGATACCAATACAAGTCAATGGGACACCAAGTATCGGAAGGTATCCTGATGGTTCCCAGGGTCTGAAGGAGAGGAAACTCTCCTTCAGGCCCTGGGATCCATATTAATGTGTAAAATAAAGAATTAAAATAAAAAATATTGATATATTCACCTCTCCGGTGGCCCCTGGACATTATCGCGGGTAACCGGCAGGCTTCTTTGTTTAAAATGTGCGCGTTTAGGACCTGAGGAATGACGTCGCGGCTTCTGATTGGTCTCGTGCCGCCCATGTGACCGCGACGCGACCAATCAGAAGCTGTGACATCATTCCTCAGGTCCTAAATTCCTAGAATGAGGAGTTTAGTGCCTGAGAATGACGTCGTGGCTTCTGATTGGTCGCGTCGCGGTCACATGGGCGGCACGCGACCAATCAGAAGCCGCGACGTCATTCCACAGGTCCTAAACGCGCTCATTTTAGGAATATAGGACCTGAGGAATGATGTCGCGGCTTCTGATTGGTCGCGTCACGGTCACATGGGCGGCACGCGACCAATCAGAAGCCGCAACGTCATTCCTCAGGTCCTACGCGCTCATTTTAAACAAAGAAGCCTGCCGGTTACCCGCGATGATGTCCAGGGGCCGCCGGAGAAGTGAATATATCAATATTTTTTATTTTAATTCTTTATTTTACACCTCACTATGGATCCGATACCGATACCTGATACCACAAAAGTATCGGATCTCGGTATCGGAATTCCGATACCGCAAGTATCGGCCGATACCCGATACTTGCGGTATCGGAATGCTCAACACTACTCATCACTAATAGGGACCCCTAAGGATATGTGCACAAGATGTCTTCTTCAGTGGGTTCGCTCCATAAACGGCCTTAAAAAAAAAGCTCAAAAGAATGAACATATGCATTTCTATGTAATAGTGACTTGCTGTCCATATATTCTGTCTTTTATGCGTCTTTTAACAGCTTCAGGAGTTCACAAACACCAAACGGCTAAAAATATGAGATATTCTTTCTTCGGCATTTTTCCGCTTTGAAGATGCTCCACGCTTTACAATAGAAGTCAATGGGCGGATTTAGAAAACACCCACGTGTCTTTTTGAACATTTTGCAGGTGTTTGATTGCTGAATGGAGTAAAAAAAACACAAGAACCACAAAACACCAGTAAGGCCAGTCTCACACGTCCAGATAATTCCGGTACCAAAAAAATCATTACCGGAGTTATCCGTGTCCGTGTGTCCGTGAGCTCACGTAGGCCATCCGTGTGCCGCCCGTGTGCCGACTGGGTACCACACGGAGCGTGCAGGAGACAGCGCTAGAGATAAGCGCTGTCCCCTGCATCTGGTGCTGAAGCCGCCATTCATATCTTCTCTCCAGCAGCGTGCGCTGGAAAGAAGATATGAAAAATCCTTTTTTTTTTGTTTTTACGTGTTTTAAATAAAGATCCCTGTCCCCACCCCCCTCCCACCACCTGTGCGCCCGCCCGCTGATAAAGTTTAGTGCCCCCCTCAAAAAAAAACAAGATGCAACTCCCTTAGGTTTTTGCACCAAAAACGCAGCAAAACCTGATACTTATGTTTTTTTTCTGCATTTTTTCCTGCATTTTTTGCACTTACTCATTGCTTTCTATGGGTGAACAAAACGCTGCAAGAATGCTGTGACAAGTTTTAAAAAACGCAGCAGTTTTCCATATCGGTCAGGGAAAAAAAAACAATGTGTGTGCATGAGATTTCTGAAATCGCAGAGCTTTTGCTGGTACTGTAAAACGCAGCTTAAAATTTGCATTTAAAAAAATGCAGCAAAAATGCAACGTGTGAGCATAGCCTAATAAGGACAAAAAAATGTTTAAAAAAAAACACACACAGAGAAAAACACTGCTGGTGGTCAAAAACGCCTAAAAAGTGCGCTAAAAGAAAAAGCTTCAGAGAAAAAATGGTGGTGTTTCTTAAAGCGTCTTCCTCTTGAAAAATTTGGTGGGCTCGCCTGCCCGAAAAAGACATACCCTAAATTCTACCCGCCCAGGACTGTCCCACAAATGTCCAAAATTAAGCAAGAACAGCCATTTTTGGATGAGGTTTACGTAAACCCTGTCACTTTTCCACCGTGGACTTGCCAGTATTTGCCGACATTATTGGTAACCGTGAGAGAGTTGTCAGTGTGGCAAAGCGTCACATTGATGTTCCATTGAACGACGAGGTCCGTGAAGCAAATTACAATGGGAGAGATTTATCAGAAGCCGATGCAAAGAGATGTGAAAGTGTTGCCCATAGCAACCAATCAGATTCCAGTTCTCATTCCTCACAAGCCCCATTTTAAATGAAAGCAGCTACCTGATTGGTTGCTATGCACAGCTGACTGAATTTTGCTTTGCTCCAGTGTTACTAAGGCCTAAAGTATCAGATCAATAATTAATCAAGATAAGGGGAGTAGATAATGGCAGGATTAACAGAAATTACTTTCCTTCTAGCTTTAATTCAGGAATATATGGCTCTATCAGGATCATAGCTATAGTGGTTGCAATCGAAGTCGAATAAAGGGCCCTGAGGCCTAGAGGGGCCCAAAGGTCTCATGTGAGAAGACCAATACCATTAAAGACCCGGCCTTGATATTTGGGTGTTTAGGTTTGTGCATTGGGTCCCACAAACTTCAAGTTATACCACTTAGGCCTCATTCTCACAGACTTTGATCAGAGTGTGGTCCGGGTGTCATCACTTTTTCTCGTATGTGGAAACAATCAAACAAAAAGTTTCTTCGCCTGCTCCTATGTGACAGTCCGCGAAAATCAGACCGCGTTTGTGCGGTTCAATTTTTTTTTCGCAGACCCATAGACTTGCACTGCCAATTTGCCCCAATAGACTATGATCAGTGAAAACCACATATAGCACTCATACCAGGGTATCGGAGTTGTGAATGGAGCCTTATAAAATAAAAAAACACAGCTCAGGTGAAACGTTTCTAGATTTTTTCATCTGAAAATCAGACAAATGTTTTTTACCGTTTTTTTTTTCCCTCCAGTTTCTGTTGCAAATTCATAAACTTGTGAGGAAGTAGAAATCCCCGACCACATGGTTTTCATTCTCAGCTCGTTACAGCCGTCATTTATATTGTGGCGGGCACAGAAAAATTAAAAAAAATGTGTTAGGGATGTGGTGATAATTTAGAGGCGTCACTCCTGTCGGTATCAAACCACCACGGACATGTAGTCACAAGTGACGGCTTCATCGGCCGCTCTCGTCTGTGAATGTAAATGACTGAAGATTAAGGTGGAGTGTGAACTAGCGCAGGTGACATTAAAGGAGATTTCTGGTTTCGGAAAAACACTGTCTCCCGGCTGAAGTTTGTTTTGAAAAAAAAAAAAAACAATACTGTGCTTTACTCATTCTAACCAGGTCCACCGCTAAGTCTCCTATTATTATCTGCAGCCAATCAGTGAGCTCAGTGGCTCTGAGGAGCTCATTTTGTCCAATCAGAGTCACTGAGCTCACTGATTGGCTGCGGCGCTGTCAACGACATCGGGAGAATATGAGCTATGGCAGGGGCCTGTACTGTATATAAGTCTAGTCTTTTTTTGACAAGTGGGCATGGTCAATATCTCTTCTCTGTGGATGTCTCAATGAAGACCACACCTACTTGGATAAAACCTAGATTTACATACAAGGAAGAAGGGACCGTATCTCCGGAACAGGGAGGCACATAAAAAAATAGAAAAATAACACCAGATTCAGGAGAACATTGACATTTTATGATAGGTAAAAAAGTGACATATTTATTTATATTTATGGCGTTGTGGCAAGTCCTCCTTATATGGCTGATCTATCATATATCATAAAAGATCTTTTGCTTTCAAAGGTTTTATTCTTCTCCCCTTTCTAATTTTTTTTTCCTTTTTATGGTTATTAAATAACTATATATTTTTCCATTACTGATTCTGATAAGAAGGACAAAATCTCATCGGCTCCCTCTTGAGAATGTTCCTGCATAGTTTAGCGAGCCTTCATAGACTTGGCGCCTTTTTTCTATGGTAGACCTCAGATTTCATCACGCTAGACCACGGCCTGTAATTGCTAAGGATTTTGCCAACTTGTCCTGCGAAGGAATCACCAGTCTGATATTACAGGGTAAATGTTCCCTTCTTCTACCATATTGTGCAGATGAATGCATAAATCTAATGTGTAACACATTCACTCCTGGAAAGATCTGAGATTATGAACATAGAAAGTCATTAATGATGAATTCTCTGTGCTATATGTAAGTAGTCGTGACATTTTTTTTTTTCCGTGTATTTGTAAGCCCCTCCATCTCCCATCTGGGAATATCCCAAGACTACCAGAAACCATCTTTGATTGCTTGTCTGCATATACCCACATCTTTTATGGGATCTTTTGACTTGTTGTACAATCCCAAGGAAATCTGCACTGTCATCAAGTATAAAAATACAATTATAAGATGCCAAAATATTGGTCTGGTACCCAAAATGCCATAGAAAAGTGTACCGTATTTATTGGCCCGTATTAATCCACTCATATATTGCATTAGTGCGCATGCGCCGGCGCACTATGTCCCGGAACACAGCAAAATACTTCCGGGACATAGTGCGCCGGCGCATGCGCACTAATGCTTTTCAGCTTTGCCCGCAGTTGGGCAAAACATACTGCGCATGCGCAAGGCAAGATTGCCTTGCGCAGGCGTGTACTACGGAGGACAGAGAATGAACTTCAATCCAATATTGTGGCCAGCATGCAGCCAGCGGGTAAGGAAAGGGTGAATCAAACACCCGAAAACTCCGCCCATATGACTGAAAACCGGTCCCGCCAAATTCAGGTGACAGGTTCCCTTTAAATGAAGGGTGACGCCAATTTCTGCTTTTGTAATTTTGTTTTATTTTCCCCCCATTTTTCCAAGAGCAATCATTTTTTGAGCCTTCTGTCAACATTTCCATACGAGGCTTTGATTTTTACAAACATGAGCTGTAATTACAACATTCTCTTTTCCATATAATGTACTGGAAAACAAGAAAAAAGGAGGTGAAATGGTGAGAAAAAAACACAATTCCTCATTTTCTCATTGTATTTTGGGTTTCATTTTTACATTGTTTATTGTCGCTACATGATTCTTCTGTTGAGCACAATTATGGCGATACCAAGCTTGTATAGTTTTCCTTTTTATTGTTATAGTAGCTTAAAAAATTCTGAATTCTGAAGACCTATAACCTTTTTATTTTTCCATCGATAAACATACACAAGGGATTTTTTGTGCTTGGCAAACTGTACATTTAATAGTATTTTGGGCTTAATACAAAGGTTTTTTTTATTGCAATTTTACGTCTATCAAAAATGTCAGGTTTTGGCAGTTCAGTTTTTTTCTTTATGGATTTTACATTACAGCTTTAATAATATTGAATTTTGATACATCAGAATTTTACTGAGGCAGCAATACTGAATGCTCTTTTGGGTTTTTTTTGTATTGGGAAATTGATTTGATTTTCTTGTTTGTTGTGTTTTACTTTTTTCACTTTTTACTTTATTTTTTGTCACCACTGGGAACTTGATCCTGCAATTATTTGATCACGTGAATAGGGATGAGCGGATCCGTGGCAGTTTGCTTTCTAGTACCACTAAAGTTCGGTTCAGGTACCTGAGCTGTATCCGAACTTGAACCTGAACCACAATGAAATCAATGGGGATCCGAACTTTGGAGCTGGAAAATATCTTTTTTTCTCTCTCTTTCTGGAATCCCGAACTGTAAAACGGACTTCCCGGAGCAGTCCGTGTTTGGAGTTTTGTACCAGACACTTGGTGGACTTCCCAGAGCAGTCCGTGTTTGGAGTTTTGTACCAAACATTTGGTGGACTTCCCGGAGCAGTCCGCATTTGGAGTTTAGTACCGGACATTTGGTGGACTTCCCGGAGCAGTCCATGTTTGGAGTTTTGTACCAGACATTTGGTGGAGTTCCTGGAGCAGTCCATGTTTGGAGTTTTGTACCAGACATTTGGTGGACTTCCCGGAGTAGTCCATGTTTGGAGGTTTTTACCAGACATTTGGTGGACTTCTCGGAGCAGTCCGTGTTTGGAGTTTAGTACCAGACATTTGGTGGACTTCTCGGAGCAGTCCGTGTTTGGAGTTTAGTACCAGACATTTGCTGGACTTCCCTGAGCAGTCCATGTTTGGAGTTTTGTACCAGACATTTGGTGGACTTCCCAGAGAAGTCCGTGTTTGGAGTTTTGTACTGGACATTTGGTGGACTTCCCTGAGCAGTCCATGTTTGGAGTTTAGTACCAGACATTTGGTGGAGTTCCCGGAGCAGTCCATGTTTGGAGTTTTGTACCAGACATTTGGTGGAGTTCCCGGAGCAGTCCATGTTTGGAGTTTTGTACTGGATATTTGGTGGACTTCCCAGAGCAGTCCATGTTTGGAGGTTTTTACCAGACATTTGGTGGACTTTTCGGAGCAGTCCGTGTTTGGAGTTTAGTACCAGACATTTGGTGGACTTCTCGGAGCAGTCCGTGTTTGGAGTTTAGTACCAGACATTTGGTGGAGTTCCTGGAGCAGTCCATGTTTGGAGTTTTGTACCAGACATTTGGTGGACTTCCCGGAGCAGTCCGTGTTTGGAGTTTTGTACCAGACATTTGGTGGACTTCCCGGAGCAGTCCGTGTTTGGAGTTTTGTACCGGACATTTGGTGTCCAGTACAAACTCCGAACTTTACCATTCAGGTTCGCTCATCTCTACAGTTGAATTACATACAGTAATACTCCAATTTTGCAATATATACTGAATATCACATTCTTCTGTGAAGCCCAGTTTGTGGTTGGGCTTCACAGGAGTACCAAGATGACAGCGATGGAAGCTTGAGTGGGGCCCTTGCTGTTCTATCAACCCATCGATATCCTGTGACCATGCCAAGGGAGGGTTAATGGCTGCCTGAACGGATGCCACACCTGGATATTGCTACTTAAATGCTGCCATCAGAGGCATGTTAGAGATTAAACATCAGTACTCAGAGCTATCTCCGATCTCTGCTGTAAGAGGCAGGTGCTGGCTGTGAAATGCTGCCGACACCTGCCATGTTTGGAGTTCAATTATGTAATAGTACAACAACAGCCCTCCTAGTATCTACCGACCAACCTAATTCAATTTTAATCCATGAAACGTCTGTGATACAAATCACTTTTATCACAGTTCCATTGATGTAGACTTGAGATCACATGAGAATGTTGGTAATGTTGGAAGCATGTTGTGATTTGTTTGATGCCAGGTTGTCTTGTTTGATAGATACAACTATTAAAGAATGTTCAATTACTAAGAAAATAAAACCAGTAAATAAATTTTGGAAAATAGAGCAAAATGTATCACCAATTTCGTTGCGGAGGGTCGCATCAGCTGTAAATAGAGTCCTCTATAAAATGAAGAATAAATCCCGTTGTCTCTGTGTAAAGCTCTCAGCCATTTAACACCTTCTCACAGATCCCAACCAGCAAAGATCTAAACAACATGACTCAATCCAAGCCGATACACATGGTTCTTATTTATCCAAATGTACGAAGCAAATTCTCTATATGAAAACAAAATGTCTTAAAAATGTGAGTAAAAGGGTGCCGAGTACAGCGTGTCAGCCGAGGTACTTAGCGATTCCTCTGTATGAACCCTCCCTAAGATTACTTATATAAACAGCACAAATGGCCTGGATACATAGAGTCTCGCTGAAAAAAAAAACTATTAATGGCCAGCTGGGTTCACACAGAATATCACTTGTTTATACTGTGGATGATATACTCAAGTGCTGGGGGTGATACCTGTCAGGGAATATGCAATATAAATGATTTAGGAACTTTCCCACCTATACACCATGAGGAGTCTTCACGAAGGACAAATAGAGAATAGTGATGAACGAACAAGGTGTTATCTGAGCATGCTCTTGTGCTTACCAAGTGTCTTTGGCATGCTCGAAAAATATGTTCCGAGTCCCTGAAGCTGCATGTCTCACAGTTGTGCGACCGCCAGAACATATGCAGGGATTACCTGTTTGGTAATGGAGCCGTGGTGACTTGAACATATTTTTTGAGCAAGCCAGAGACACTTGGTTAGCACCGGAGCATGCTCAGATAACACCTTATCGGAGCACATTCCCTCATCACTAATAGAGAGTAATCAAGATGCTATTTGTACATGCAATGGTTTGGGGACAAAATCATGTGACATGAGCCAAGTGGCTTGGTAGTTATGGTTAAAGTCAACCTGAGCTGGTTCTGCTGAACATTTATGAATCATAAAGTAGAATTTTTATGAACATTAAAGAAAAATTACAATTAATAGTAGAAAATAATCTGAACAAGGATATCTTAAAAGTAATCTGGCAGAGCAAATATCTTCCTACAAGTCAGGTGGATTATTTTTTTGACCTCTCAAATAAGTACACCACTATATAAGATTTGTTTCCTGTGTAGAAATATGTGTCTCCATAGTAACAGACTACAAACACATTTTTTGTAGTCTGATTCCATAGCTACGTGTTACCCAATTGTCTTTAGCTCTTAGTCTTGCTGTTTTACAGACAAACTCGAGGCACCGCCAAGGGAACCCGGTTTCCACTGAATTTTGGAAGATGTCTTCAACTAATGGAGTTTAATCTTTATGTGGAATGGCTCATTAAAGGGTCGATAGTGACTTTTAGAGTTGCTATATCCAATAGTTGCCGCTAGTGATCAAGTTCTTTTCATCTCTGAAGAGGATATTTATATATTTAGAATCCCAGAGAAGAATTGCATTGCCTACAAATCTCCTTACACTGGCTTAGCACTCTCTGCAAGACTTTTAGGCAACAAATTTCGAGCCCATGATAGAATTAGTAGACCTAATATAACCTCTAAATAGTAAAGATGGGTTCAGAGGGAGTGAAGGAACAAATGACAACATGCCTAGATTTCAAGTAGACTTCAAGGAAATTTTGCGGGGTCTATAACCATGGAAATACATGTCTGCAAATGTGCTGTATGCACAAAACAGAAGATTTTTTTTTCTAATCTGGATAATTTGCAAAAAAAGGTTACAACAGTAAATATACCCTTTAGGAAATTTGATAAATATAGTAAACTCACTTAATCTAGTCATTTTCAAAGAGCGTGAATGAACCAAAAACTAATATAAAATACATATTTTATTGACAAAACAGTAATTAAACCATTATAAAGCAGTAGAATGTAAAGAACATAAAAAGGAGAAAAAAAGAGTGTTACCCCTGATGAAGCACAAAGTGCGAAACGCACGTTGTGTAGGCTAGGCATCTTAAAATCCTTTTTGAATGTCGTTGATATTAGGCTACTATTTATGCATTATTTACATGTATGTAGGTATTTTCTAAATGTCTTTTTTATATTACTCTCAAGTTCCAGCATGTTGATTGTTTCAGCTTATACCTTTTAATATTGGCTGACATCATACATTTTGCATCTTTTTTTTTCTTATTTCTTATGACCCTTTTGTATACTCACCACATCATATGCATACACCTATGTCCATTGATTTTCATTGCCAATTTGCTTTTTTATCTGCTGTTTCCGTTCTTCAATTATTTGGATTTTTGTACTGTTTTTAAATGGTTTTATTACTATTATTTTTTATAAAGGATGTAACTTTTTACATTATTGAATGGTCACATTCATGCTCTTCTCCATAGGTTAATCTTTGTAATGTATCAATGAGACACCTTACAAGGACCCCTTGGATTAATTGGGGCAATATAGCACCAATTATATAGCGTTACAGCTTGCAGACGTTACGATGATGTTCATTCTGGTATAGCGAAGGAGATAGTTGTCTTCTTCAAGAAGTAGTGAAGAAACAAAACAAAAGGAGAAAGTTTGAGTAATTCTTCTGAACAAGAGTGTTAGGACATGGCTTTATCGTTGGATGAGGTCAGATGTCTCTTAAGTAAGGAGAGCGCTGTTATCGAGCACTCTATCTTGGTGGATCAAACATTCCTTTAACCCATCCTTTGTTACAGCATGATTACGCTGGAGTTCAAATATCAGGACAAGTGGGATAAAGTCCATACTTCGCCATCCAAGTAAAGAAAACAAAACATGAAAACAAAGATGTCTGTGTCAGCACTGGAGAAAGCTTCTCCAAAGACAAGAAGAAGACTTTCAAGTTTTATGCACCTCAAGTTTCCACCCCAGTGGGGGAGGCAATGTATTCAGTAGTCTTTGTTGACTCAGATAAAATGGGACAGCTACTTTGGTGTCATCTTCAGACTTAAAAGAAATCCTAATTCTCATTTCACTCCATTTCTTTCACTCCTAATTGGTTTGTCGTAAAGCTGGGCCTTTCGTCTTCTCTGTAGACCCTTCTCTCACATTTGGTCAAGTTTGAGAAGTAATTATATCACTGGTGAATCCAACAATATCATGTGCTAAACACGTATATAGCAAACCACTCCGTACCACTCTACTCCTTCAAAATAGGGAAAGTGAACGGAAAAAGCATACTTCTAAATATTCAAAAATTCTGTATGTGTGGATTAGATGCTGTGTCCCTCCACCCCGACGCGCGTTTCGTTCATGCATTGTTCAAGTATTAGCCACCTTGGTGATCATTTATAGAGGCGTATTGGGCATGATAGTAAGCAAGGACAGAAACTGAACCAAGCTCATTCACATGTTGCTCTGATGCATAGCCTATATAGGAAGGTTAATCTGGATATATTATCAGCTAAGGGGCTGTAGGGAATTCTTTGGTTTCATTTCTCTCATTGACTTTCTGTAATGATATATAGCAATAAGGTACTTTATTGAATGTGTATAAAGGATTCTTTAGCCAGGTGTCTTTCACATCTGAGGTCTTGATTTGTATTTTAATCTTTTGAGTTTACTTCTAGAAATTTGTAATAAAAATATTATTTTAATTCTATTTGTGATGAAATGTGCTTTTTCACTTCCCCTATTTTGAAGGAGTAGCGTGGTATGGAGTGGTTTGCTTAGTTTGAGAAGTAGACTAAAAATCTTGAAATTCTAAATTTCCGGTTGTAAAGGTAAACACTGAATCTTATTGTGGGTGGGTTAGATACATTGGAATATATTAGTACACATCAGCATCTAAATGGCTTACATACAGTGTAGTAGGTCCTCGTTTGGTGAAACCTTCTGAATTTAATGGGATCCATCAGCAATCCTGAGCGCATATCGGAGCCTCCTGGCTGTTTCCAGATGGCAGATTTTGACATGTCTGAACTCTTTGTACAGACAGGAGATGGGCCGCTGAACATTTATTAATAGTTAGGAACACCATAATAACTAAAAAGGTTTAAAATAAAACATATCAGTCTATATAAATTAACTCACTAAACTAAAGTATTGAGAAAGCAAGTTACCCACATTTCAGGCTTTCAAAATAAATCTTTGAATTATAGGGAATTTGTCAACAGGTTTTTGGTACCGTATCTGAGAGCAGCATGATTTAGGGGCAGATTCCAGTGATGTATCACTTAGTTTACTGAGTGCAGCAGTTGTGATGCAATCTCTGCTGTAGATCTAGAAGTTCTCTGAATGCTGAACCCTGCGCACCCCATCCACACCACTGATTGGCAGCTTCCTGTAAACACTGTATATTGACAGTAAGCTGCTTATTAGGGATAGGGGCGGGGTTATATAGAGCAATTGACTAGCTAATCAGAAAAACTATACTACATTTGTAATTGGAGGTATTTGCTAATATTATTATTATTACAAAATTCTCCAAGAAAAAAGCGGGTGGAACCGGCACTGAAAGCTGTACGATTCACATATATGTGAAAAACTGTGATCCTATGTGGAAAGGACAATCCTGGGCTCACTGCTGAAATGGGTGGTGCTCTACATGTAAAATCCACAATCCATATAGCATAAATAGGAAGAAAAAAGTGTGGCACTCACCCAGTTTTTTCAGCTAAATTCATGTCCTTTATTTAGCACTTAGCTGGTTACAGACATTTTCGGCAATGGCAGGAATGAGTAAGGGAGCGGGGAGTGAAGGGTAGGACGATGGCCATTTCGCGCACTAGCGCTTCCACGGGTCCATGTACTCGTGGAAGCGCTAGTGCGTGAAACGGCCATCGGCCTACCCTTCACTCCCCGCT
This sequence comes from Ranitomeya imitator, assembly GCF_032444005.1. Taxonomy (NCBI): domain Eukaryota; kingdom Metazoa; phylum Chordata; class Amphibia; order Anura; family Dendrobatidae; genus Ranitomeya; species Ranitomeya imitator. The sequence continues at coordinate 176,611,040 of NC_091289.1, forward strand.
CCCTCACTCATTCCTGCCGTTGCCGAAAATGTCTGTAACCAGCTAATTATTATTATTACACCTACTGCATATTGAGATAGGGAGATAGGAAAATCTCTTGAAACTCTCCCTACTAGCTGGGCACATGCATTTTCACACAGTCAGATACCTCCTCTGCACTGATGAAGAGCAACAACTTTGATACAATGCTGTCATGGATGTATGTCTTTAGTTTGGTTGATAAGACAGGTTTAAAATAAGTTGCATATTGACTATTACGGATCTAAAGTGCCCATACACCATAGCTGGAAGCTTAAAGGAGTTTTTAAAAAAATATTGCCCATTATCTCCTAATGCGACCAACTGTTCTGGAACCCCGAATGGGACTCTGCTGAGCTTTGGACTTCTAGAGAAAGGTAAGTACAGTACTGGGCTATTAATAACAGTCCCATTGAAAATGAGTGGAACGAAGGCTGAGCATGCGCGTCTACACTTCATTAAAATAACGACTCTGCGAACCTGGGTCCAGGGGTGTTAGTGCCATAATATCGGGATCTCTGATTTTGCCTGTGGTCCGATCTTCACTGATTAGCAAGTTATGGATAGAGGATAACTGGCTATTTTGGGAAAACCCCTTTAATGGTTCTTTGGCCAACAGCTCTCTGACACAGATCCCCATGCAGTCACGTGCTCAGAAGTTAGGAAAGATTACCGGAGTTAATAGCTCCCCACTTGTGTGCTGTATAATATATTGTCAATGCTTATTTAAGGTGCCAATGCAAAATGGGATGGAGTAGACAAGGAGCGGCACTCACCAGTGGTGTGTAAAATAGCAGTGTAACGGTAGCCAACTAATGTGACGCAAGCCGCGAGGCAGGGTAGTCAACCGTTCCAGATATGAAGAGAACACATAGTAGACAAAAGGGAAAAGACAGAGGCATAGTCAGGTCATGGTCCAAAGTCAAAATACCAGGAAAATAGTGGATCAGAGCAAAGGGGTTGAGCAAATGGATGGTCAGAACGGGGTCCAGAGTCAGGTAGCAATAGATCAATAAACAGAGCACAGAACTACCAATCAAATAGCACCATCAAGCGAATGCTATGATTGGTAAAGAGCTCAGCTAAGTAGCAAGGTAATAATTTAGAAACAGGGAGCACCTGCAAAAAGCTCAGCATCTCCCATTCTAGGATTGGGCGGCTGAGCTGTCAATCAAAGTGCTGGCAGCTTGGAAAGCCCCTGCACCCTATTGGATGACTGAGCTATGGGGAGTAATCATGACGAGCAGCACTTTCGTTCAGTCGTTTCATGAGGAGTGGAGACATAAGAAATGAATGGGCGACAAGTTTTTCGCTTAACCTACCCTCCTCCCAGCACAGCTCTGTCAACGGAATAGTGGCAACGTCCAGGTACTGCACATCCAACATTTGATTTGCATAGGGTGTAGAAGTGCAGAACCCGGTCCCGCGGCCACTATTCCGTCGAAGGAGCAGTGCTGTGCAGCTCCACAGCACCAACACTGGGAACAGCTGATCGGGGTGTTTTGTACCCACACCAGTCAGACATTGATTACCCCTCCTAAGGATGGAGCAGGAATGTTAAAGTTTCAGACAACTCCTATAAGTCCAATCATATTATTTTTGAAAATTGGTTGTCCGCCTCTGGACCTGCTCCAGCTCATTTGTCTTTGGTGGAGGTGGTGGTAGAAGTGAATGTTTAGGCTGGGAGCATCGTCGCTCCTACTGCCGTTACTCAAGTAGGACGTGTAATGAATACAGAAAAGGTGACAAGAAAGTCTTTGAGTAGCAAATCGACTTCACGTCTGAGAAATGTGACACTCGTTCAAAGTCCGGGCCTCGGAGAAAATGAAATACACCACCTGTCACAATGGATTTTGCAAAAATCCAGATCACAGCCATCTCTGCTTCATTACGAATATCGGTGACTGTAACTTAGAGTGACTCTGGCACTTTTGTGAGAGCGTGTATTTGGATTTCGGTACATAAGCCATGACTCAGCCCTTTGAATTTACACGTTTTGAGCAGCGGTGAAAAGTTGACAAGAATAATGGCGCTCTGGATCCGCGATCCTTAATGTCTGAAGTGTGCAGTCTGCAGTCATCTTGTTAACAACATCTCCACAGAGAGACTTCTGGAAATAGTGAAAAATGAGGGAGAAAGAAAACACTTTCCTTATGGACTGCATTTTAGAGCAAGGAGATTTTATGACTGCGGAAAGTAGTAAAAGAATTTCTGACAGTAATTATCTTAATAGCCAAATGAGAGCTCTGTGTTGGTGCGAGGAGAGTGCGCCTGTTGTGTCCGCTCCAGATCCTGTATGGGAAGATGGAGTCTCATCAGGGTGTATCTAAAACATTCAGGTCACCGATCATTCATAGCACATAATTCTCCGGACACCATGTGTAAAGGGTTGGAAAAAGGAAGGCTTTCTAATACGATCCTTTGACTTAATTCTATCAGAAAAGAAACAAAGGGATTTATTTTGTGTAATTATATCTATGTATGATACAAATGGCCGGAAATGTGGAAATAAAACAATAAAAATTATCTATCTATCTATCTATCTATCTATCATCTATTATCTATCTATCTATCTATCTATCTATCTATCTATCATCTATCTATCATCTATCTATCTATTATCAGATAATAGATGGATAGATAGATAGATAGATAGATAATAGATAGATAGATAATAGATGATAGATAGATAGATGGATAGATATAGATAGATAGATGCATAGATAGATGATAGATAGATAGATAGATAATAGATGATAGATAATAGAGAGATGATAGATAATAAATAGATAATAGGTAGATAATTATCTATTATCATCTATCTATTATCTATCTATTATCTATCATCTATCTATTATCTATCTATCTATATCTACAGTATCTATCCATTATCTATCCATTATCTATCATCTATTATGTATCTATCATCTATGTATCATCTATCTATTATCTATCCATTATCTATTATCATCAATCTATTTATCTATCTATCTATCTATCTATCTATCTATCTATCTATCTATCTATCTATCTGTCTATATATATCTACAGTATCTATCCATTATCTATCATCTATCTATTATCTATCTATCTATTATCTATCTATCTACAGTATCTATCTATCTATTATCTATCTATCTATCTACAGTATCTATCCATTATCTATCCATTATCTATCATCTATCTATTATGTATCTATCATCTATCTATCATCTATCTATCATCTATCTATCATCTATCTATCTATCTATCTATCTATCATCTATCCATCATCTATCTATCATCTATCTATCTATCTATCATCTATCTATCATCTATCATCTATCTATCATCTATTATCTATCTATCATCTATCTATCTATCTATCTATCTATCTATCATCTATCTATCATCTATCTATCTATCTATCTATCATCTATCTATCATCTATCTACCATCTATCTATCTATCATCTATCTATCTATCTATCTATCTATCTATCTATCTATCTATCTATCTATCTATCTATCATCTATCTATCATCTATCTATCTATCTATCATCTATCATCTATCTATCTATCTATTATCTATCTATCATCTATCTATCTATCATCTATCTATCTATCATCTATCTATCATCTATCTATCTATCTATCTATCTATCTATCTATCTATCTATCATCTATCTATCATCTATCTATCTATCTATCTATCTATCTATCTATCTATCTATCTATCTATCATCTATCTATCATCTATCTATCTATCTATCTATCATCTATCTATCATCTATCTATCATCTATCTATCATCTATCTATCTATCATCTATCTATCTATCATCTATCTATCTATCTATCTATCATCTATCTATCATCTATCTATCTATCTATCTATCTATCTATCTATCTATCATCTATCTATCATCTATCTATCATCTATCTATCATCTATCTATCTATCTATCTATCATCTATCTATCTATCATCTATCTATCTATCTATCTATCTATCTATCTATCTATCTATCTATCTATCTATCTATCTATCTATCTATCTATCTATCATCTATCTATCTATCATCTATCATCTATCTATCTATCTATCTATCTATCTATCTATCTATCTATCTATCTATCTATCTATCTATTATCTATCTATCATCTATCTATCATCTATCTATCATCTATCTATCTATCATCTATCTATCTAATATCTATTTATCTATGGAAAAAAATAAGCAGCAACAGTCAGCAATGTTTCCGGGTGCCGTGCCCCCCTGGCAAATACCAAACCTTCAATACAGAAGACAAAAAAATGGAGGGAGCACACCAGTTTTAGAGGCGAAAGTGCTATTTAATAGCTCAAAATGGCGACGTTTCGGCTCCAAGTCTGAGCCTTTCTCAAGCAGCAATCATATGTTGCCCACCTTTTATAGGTGTGTTAACATTTACATAATTAGTTAATAGAATATACAAAAATTAGGGAATATCATTCAATACAATACATGACATTCATAGGATGTATGACAGCGCATAATCATCATTATATATAATGCAGTAAACACAGTACATAAAATTCATCATAGACATTACTTGTTCATTAGTTTACATATATGTCTTAATTCCATCCAATCACTCGCCCCATCACAACCCTAAAAAAAATCGTGCCATTGTCGGCGTCCTAAAATGTGTAATGATAAGCCGTCCAGAAAAAAACAAAAAGTCAAGTTGGCGGCACTGCTGGCGGCTGATGATTTCTGGTGATTTCTTTGGTATTGGAACTTACCGTAATTGTGTTTATAAAGGAAGAGAATAGAGAGATCATCATATCTTTATAGGTTTGTAATTGTAACCTTGGAAAAAGTACGGTGAGTCCCGGGGCGGTATCCGTCCTATTATCTCCTGATGCGGCATGTTAATATCTGATGGCCGCACGCTTGGAACAGTCTGTACTCCGGATACGGTGAAGCCTCAACTCAGGGGAGTCTTAAAATGTGAATAAAATGTCCTGTTCCCATAAATGAATATTCCTCATTTCCAATTAAGTGTAATCCATTCACTCTGGAATAAGTTCTGAAATTTTAGGTGACAACATTTGGGCTGCAGTCAGTCTGCACTGTGTCCGAGTACATAACTTCATGTCAGTGAATGGAAACGTTTAATGGTTTAATTTCAAGGGTAAATCTCATACTGCCCACAGTTACATTTTTGTTACAACATATCAGTGTAAATTATACAACCTAGTAAACTAAGAATAACTTTTCTACTTGTTGAAAGCACCAAGATGGCGTATGGAGACTCATAGGCCATGCATGGCTTCACTGGAAATCGAAATATTCAAAGTAGCCTCTTCAGCTAAGAAAAGGACGAGGACTCCAATGTCACCCCAATCGATGTTGTCCCTTTAAAGGGACTCGCCACATGACTTTGATATGAATCCACACCAGAAACACTATTTTGGACATGTTTTAGAGTGTTTGCCCATCATCAGTGCAAAGCAAGAGAACTGATTTGGCAAGGTGAAAGACTTCTGACTTTGGGTCCAAAGGTTAAAGTTTCTCCTTGTGGAGAGTGCCAAGTTGACACTTATGGTCAACCATTCCAGTTCTCCTACTTTGCACTGATGAGGTGCAAGCACCCTGAAACATGTCTGTAAATTGGTTTTTAGTTTAGTTTATTATGCTAAGTCACATGGCAATGGTCTATATTAACTTTTTGGATTGTTACTTCTAATAGGTAGCATTATAGTTCCTGATCTTTTTCTCTCGGAAGAGACTACTTGCATACACAAAGCTGGAAGCTACAATTATCCAAAACGTCTTGTGTGCTGAAGTATTTCCATTCATTGGAACTATAGGGCTGAGGCCAACCCCGAAAAAAAAGCTCATGGCATTACAGCAGGCACAATACAGGCAGGTGGGTAATGTTCACCTGGCATTCACCAAGCCCAGACTCGTCCAACAGATGCCAGATACATCCGATAAACTGTGGAATTTCAAGTGTAGCACCTAAGAGGATAGTAGTGCATCACACAGATTTTTGGGGAATCTTTCCCACATGCCTTAGGCATCAGTTGTGCTTTCTGGGCTCCTGCGACATCATGATATCATGTCCAGGACGCAGGGGAGAAGTTTCCCAGCGCAGACGTGAACATGCCATGGTGGAGCTGCCATAAAGAACCAAACAAGATTCCCAGACCAGGACACTTTGAGTCTTTTTGCATAGAAGCGCAAGCAGAGCGCGAAACGGCCGTCGTCCCTGTTCTCCCCTGCTCACACGAGCTCCGGCTCCTTCATTCCCGGCCATGAATTTTATCTGGAAATGTTGCTAATAAAAGTTTGAATTTCGTGAAGACTGGTGAGTGCCCTCATCCTTTTTTATATGTGGATTGTGCAGACGTGAACATGCCATGGTGGAGCTGCCGTAAAGAACCAAACAAGATTCCCAGACCGGGACACTTTGAGTCTTTTTGCTCATCTCAAATACTATCAACGTCAGACTGTGAGGCTATACACTATATCGACTTCAGTACTGGCCACTCCTAGTTGTAAATGTATTCATAACAGAGGAATGACACAATGCAAAGTTATCAGAAAAGAGGCTTGAGTATTTAGTAAAACAGACATGTACGGAGAGCGTAAAGGTCTTCTTTAAATGCTTATATCAGTGTCGAATTTTCCCTTATCGATTGCAGTAAGTACAGTAAGATCCAAATTGCCTCTTCAGAGAGGAAGAGGAAGAGAAATCTATAGCGCCACCTATTGGAAGCAGCGATCCTACAAGTCACTGTCGACCCTTTAACGAGCCTTGCAATATGACTTAGGATAAAAGCCAAATCAGAGTCTCAATTTGCAAACACAATGTTTTAGGGTTTTGCCCCTCATCAGTGTAAAGTATGAGAACTGATTTGGCTGTGTGAGAGGCTCTGAACTGAGGTCTAAGGGGTAACGTTTCTCCTTGCGGAGATTGACATACCGGCCCTGGCATGCCAAGGTAAGGAGGCTTATTCCCCATGCGGTGGCCCTCTGGGATTCACTGGGTAAAGCCGGGATTCACGGTAAAGCCTTTTACCTTTCGCGATCTCGCCTCCCCTGCGTACTCAGATGACCCCTGCCTCAAATACTATGAAAGCTACTAGCAAAACATGAATAAAAATAAGGAAACGTAAGTAAAAAAACTGAAACACAGCAACAAACATTTCTAATAAGTACTTGCGGTTCCCAAATCTGAGCTAATGTTTTCCTAGAGGCTGGAAATTGCTTCCTCCAGGATATCTGGGATCAGGACTCTCCAACCTTTCAAAATAGAAAAAAAAAAAAAAAGAAAAAAAAAATGAGGACTGTTATTTATTATGGGGGATAGAGGGTAATTTAAAGTGACAGCACAAATTGGACCCGGAAAGAAGGTAATGACAGGGGAGCAAGACATTCTCCCATTAGACAGGAATACCGTGTGTTCTCAGGACGGCGTTCACAACAACCAGAAAGAACGTTCACTATGTCAAGTATGTAACACGGCAAACATATCAAACCACAGTCATTACACCCATGTATCCAGAGCCCGAGAGTCTATAAACAGCATTCATCTAAGCAAGGTCATCTTCTATTTCTATCTATCTATCTATCTATCTATCTATCTATCTATCTATCTATCTATCTATCTATCTATCTATCTAATATCTATCTATCTATCTATCTATCTATCTATTATCTATCTATCTATCATCTATCTATCTATCTATCTATCTATCTATCTATCTATCTATTATCTATCTATCTATTATCTATCTATCTATCTATTATCTATCTATCTATGGATGTAAAGATAGAATGAAAAATGGAAAGCAAGTATTGCAGGATAGAAGAAGGAAATATATATATTTGGGGAGAAGATGGACAGGAAGGAGGCAGGATAGAAGAATAAAAGAATAGAAATCATTTTACCTTTCAATCATTCTATTCTTTATTCCTTGAATAAAAGGAAAGGAGGAAAGACGGATGGAAGGATATAAGAATAAATAAGGAAAAATGGAAGTTCCTTCTTTCCTTTTATTCATTTATCCTTCTATCAGGAAGGAAGGATTAAAGGAAAAGGCTTATAGAATTAAAGAAGCATAGAAAGATGGAAGGATAAAATGATAAGTGGAAAGTAAGAGCTGCAGGATAGAAAGAAGGAAGGGAGTAGATGTACTTCAGAGATTTAGAGACAGATAGATAAATAGATAGATGACAGATAGATAGATAGATAATAGATAGATAGATAGATAGATAATAGATAGATAGATAGATAGATAGATAGATAATAGATAGATAGATACTGTAAATAATAGATAGATAAATAGATAATAGATAAATAATAGATAGATAATAGATACATAAAAAGATAGATAAATAGATAGAAGATAGATCGATAGATAAGCAAAAAAAAAAAAGTTCAGCACCTCCTAACGTGAACACATGCAAGCTGCGAAAACTGCATAATATAGGCAAAAAAGACCACAGCAGCACATATGCATGAATCTAGGCCATGTGAAAACACAGAAAAACATTAAAAACATTCAATTTAGATTAAACTTCTCAAAATTTTCCAAAAATTTGTTGTTGTTTTTTTTTTTACCTTACAGTAATATATGAAAAATGAAGGTTCTTAGTGCACAAATTGGCAAGTTCATGTATGCCCATCAACGACGGGAAGGTGACCTCCCTCTGATGGGTCTCTGTTCTACAATATAAGCCAAAAAATAATAATTTTGGGAAAATTTTGAGAAGTTTAATCTAAATTGAATGTTTTTAATGTTTTTCTGTGTTTTCACATGGACTAGATTCATGCATATGTGCTGCTGTGTTCTTTTTTGTCTAGATAGATAGATAGATAGATAGATAATAGATAGATAGAGAGATAGATAGATAATAGATAGATAGATAATAGATAGATAGATAGATAATAGATAGATAGATAGATAATAGATAGATAGATAGATAGATAATAGATTGAAGATAGATAGATAGATAGAAGGATAGATAGATAGATAGATAGATAGATAGATAGATAGATAATAGATAGATAGATAGATAGATAGATAATAGATTGAAGATAGATAGATAAATAGAAGATAGATAGATAGATAGATAGATAGATAGATAGATAGATAGATAGATAGATAGATAGATAATAGATAGATAATAGATAGATAGATAGATAGATAATAGATAGATAGATAGATAATATATAGATAGATAGATGATAGATAGATAGATAGATAGATAGATAGATAGATAGATAGATAATAGATAGATAGAGAGATAGATAGATAATAAATTGATAGATGATAGATAGATGATAGATAGATAATAGATAGATAGATAGATAGATAGATAATAGATAGATAGATAGATAGATAGATAGATAATAGATAGATAGATAGATAATAGATAGATAGATGATAGATAGATAGATAGATAATAGATAGATAGATAGATAATAGATTGAAGATAGATAGATAATAGATAGATAGATAGATAGATAGATAGATAGATAGATAGATAGATAATAGATAGATAGATAAATAGAAGGATAGATAGATAGATAGATAATAGATTGAAGATAGATAGATAATAGATAGATAGATAGATAGATAATAGATAGATAGATAAATAGAAGGATAGATAGATAGATAGATAGATAGATAATAGATAGATAGATAGATAGATAGATAGATAGGTAGATAAAAAGAGTAAAGATAGAAGCAGCACCACATCTTCAATGAATAAAGTAGACTTGTGTAAATAGATAAATTGATAGATGAAGAGCAGACCCATTTGAGGTATGGATATAGATAGGACCTTGCGGTATTTTCCTGCACTGTGTGTCGGTATTACTCCTCAGGACTCGCCTCCTTATTACAGATGTGTAGTTGGTTTTCTTTCACATTCCTGTAACCTGCCGAGTGTCAGGGTGAATCCATTCGTTACATGTGGGTTTAATCCACCATCTTCTAGTGAACGGAGGCAGAATGTGTGATCTATCAGTGTAAGGCAGACCAGACAGAGGTTATGAAAATGTGAGTTGTCTCGGTGCAGCTCGGCGTGAGCCCGGGTCTAATTGAGTTCTGGCGATGATATGATGGAGTGTAGTCACGGAACCTCACAATCATCTTATTCCCAGTAGTCCGCCACCCGGAGTTATCCATCATCAGCAGATCACGCCTATATAGACCTCAAATGTGCCTGCGGGGCCTAACCAACTGTTGTGTTTTAATGGATATAAGTGAAAATATTTGACGCCATTTATTTGCTTTATCTGGTTCTGAATTCTTTACAAATATTTGAGTTGATGTTCAGTTTGAAAAATCACATTTATTGGAGAGAACCCCATTGATAAGCAGATTAATTTGCTTCCCGCTATTATTTCACCCAACGATCTGCTGTGATCAATGTGAGCCATCGGGCAGCAAGTTTACAGTTTTGCTGCAGTGCCACCACAGGAGAAATGAGGTATTACATGGTGCCTATTAAAATCAATGAACTGTCCATGTCATGCAGATATTGGATGAGTCCTAGTGAGTAAGATATTCTCCTTGTAGGTGACTTCCACTGTTTTGAATAGGCCTAATTCTGAATTCCTTAACCCATTATCTACCAATGTCCTTTTTTTGGGACGCCTAATCTTTAGCTTCTAGCAACTAAGATTTTATAATTTTTATAACTAGGTCCAATTTTTTGTGTTGTGTTTGTAAAATGAATGATTACAAAATAGGAAATCATGTCATTGTCATTTTTAATTGAATATTGGGACGCCCTTTTCTGAAAACTCCGTACTTGAAAAAATTTTGCAAATTATGTTTCTCAGTCACTAGGACCCAAATCATTAAAAATCTGTCATTAAAAAAAAAAAAAAAAAAAAAATGAAAATTGCTAATTTGGCAAGCAAAGGTACCTTCACACTGAGCAACTTTAGAACGATATCGCTAGCGATCCGTGACGTTGCAGCGTCCTGGATAGCGATATCGTTATCGTTGTGTTTGACACGCAGCAGCGATCAGGATCCTGCTGTGACATCGCTGGTCGGAGCTAGAAGGCCAGAACTTTATTTCGTCGCTGGATCACCCGCTGACATCGCTGAATCGGCGTGTGTGACGCCAATCCAGCGATGTCTTCACTTGTAACCAGGGCCGCGCTTAGTAACCCGATGTTTACCCTGGTTACCATTGTAAATGTAAAAAAAAAAACACTACATACTTACATTCTGGTGTCTGTCGCGTCCACCGGCGTCAGCTTCCCTGCACTGTGTCAGCGCCGGCCGGCCGTAAAGCAGAGCACAGCGGTGACGTCACCGCTCTGCTTTACGGCCGGTGCTTACACAGTGCAGGGAAGCTGACGTCGAGAGACAGACGCCGGAATGTAAGTATGTAGTGTTTTTTTTTTTTACATTTACAATGGTAACCAGGGTAAACATCGGGTTACTAAGTGCGGCCCTGCGCTTAGTAACCCGATGTTTACCCTGGTTACCCGGGGACTTCGGCATCGCTGGTCGCTGGAGAGCTGTCTGTGTGACAGCTCTCCAGCGACCACACAACGACTAAACAGCGACGCTGCAGCGATCGGCATCGTTGTCTATATCGCTGCAGCACCGCTAAATGGGACGGTACCTTAATGGGTTAGCAGGATAGATTCTATATGAGGTTGGGGATTTTATTGACTATGCTCTGTTTGTAAATTATTTATGTAGGTATTTAGACTAAAGATATCTGATTCTTCTCTAGAATTTGAATGAGGCCCTCCTTTTGAGTAAGTTGAACAGTGAGCATCTTGTTTCCAATCTGATGGGTTTTATGACAGCAGTGGAAGCATTCTGTACTGATTTTGTGGAAGGTAGTGACCTGTCCACTAATAGGACTACATGTAAGGTAAGCTGTACCATGCACTGGATGTTGATAGGACATCCTTCGGTACTTGAGATCGTGGCAATAGTGACAGCAGCAGGAGACGACTGTTCTGGATTTGAGGGAAGTAACAGTCATAGAAGTCAACATTGACCCTTTAAAAAGCTTTGCCACATAACTTAGGATAAAAAGTCAAACCAGTATCTTCTCCAATAGAAAAAGGCCTCCAGTCGGGACTTTGTCATGCAATGGATGTTCTGTAGGTTATGGGATCATGAAAATGATGGCAACAGCAGGAGATAAGTATTTTGATCATACAGAAGGCAGTGACCTATGCATTCATATAAAGTAAACATGTTGCTGAATATCAAGAATGAAAAGTCACATTGAACATAAGTGAGGTAGATCTTCTAAGCCCTCGGTCTTGAAGAGTAGCTGGTACAGAACACAGACTGAATTATGTAGGTGCAACAGGATTTCCAGTAGGATCTTCAGAAGCTGTAGAGACTGGCCGGCCAGTAGAGAAATAGTGGATAATTGGAGCAGTAGTAACTGAGCAGAGAAGATCACAAGTGATGGAGCAGAGAGCGATGCACTACTAGAGTTGATAAAAGAAGCACTGCCATCAAAGTATTCATCCTCTTAATATATTGCAGTCCTTATATTATACAGCACTGTGTACTTACAATTGCTCATTTTGCCTTTCTACCCAGATGATTCTTCTATTTTCTCTGCTCTATGTAGAAACAGGAAGTCTCTTTACCCTGCATTTATCATTCCCCTCTTCAACTCCTGACCCAGCTGTTCCCTCTTCCCCCTACCAGGGACTTTTGCAATGACTCATGACTCATACAGGGAAAATTGACCTCCTGTTTCTACATAGAGCTTAGAAGGATTCATTAGTCAGTTTTTAATCATATGATGTCATAGGCCTAATGGAAAAAGAGAAGAATTAGCTTAGTAGAAAGGCAAAATGAGCAATTGTAAGTACACAGGGCTATATAATATGATGACTGCAATATATTAAGTGCTTCTTTAAATCAGATGGCTCTCAGTATTGATGTAGCAAAGTGCAGAGTAATAGAAGAGTTGAGTATGTCATGAAGAATGTTGTCGCAATGTAGACGAGCTGGGTGTGTCTAAAGGCGCCCCGAGATTAAGTAGCAGAGTGGGGAGGCATAGTAGAGCTGGGTATGTCAAGAAGCATATAGGAATTAAGTAGCAGAGCTTAGGGATTTATAATGTCATGGAGACACACCGTATGGATGTAACTAAGCGCTATGGTATAGCAGAGCCGAGTATGTCAGGAGGCACCCCATGACAGTGTGGCAGAGATGAGTATGATGGGAAGCACACCAGCAGGATAGCAGAACTGTGTATATTTGGAGGCACAGAACTGTACTACTGTGATAGTAGTAGTGGCGGAACAAGAAGAAAACTTGCAATAAGATTAGGTATAAATTGCAGGTTCTTTCAACATGTTACTGGTTATATATGTAATCTATATGTCTATGTGATGCTAGTGTGGTCTACACTGTATAATTTGTGCTCATCTGTGAACAATAGCATGAGACACAATATAAAAGGTATTTTAAAAAAATCACATTTCTATAGACTTGTAACATTTCCCGAATCATACGGAGAAGAGGAGGGTAATGATCTGACGAGGCAGATACCTGGTGTTTAAATGCCAAGCCGCGATCAAGGAGGGGATTCCGATTCCGAGAATAATCTGTTTAGCAGTCCTGATCCTGAACATTAAGTGCCAGTTGGCTGACTATTCTAGTCATCTGATGCCAAGTGCCCAAATGATTCCAGCTGGCAGTAAATCGAGCTCAGGAGCTCAGTAAGATATGATAGCAGGTCCTTCATTCCTGGTGTAAAGAGGAAGCTGAATTGTGTCATCACCAGTGGAAAGAGTCTGCCTACTGACCGGTCCAAATAATCCCTGCCTGCAAAACTCATTACGCAGGTACCCAGCCAGCTACTAAAATAAACTGGGGGCACAATATGTACTGCTGGGAGAAATTCATCATAGCAACCGAGGAGAAAAAATAAAATACAGGAATTAAGGCAAAGTCATAGAGAAAAGACTGGATGAACAGAAGAAGCCACTATGAGCAGTTAATTTTATATTCCCATCTCAGTCTTTTTATGGCATAGTCACAGGGATATACTTTTAAAGCGAGAACAGACATTTACGTCATATTCCATGTTGATAGTCACACCCGTTTCTTGACATATTGTTTCTACCGTTGCCCTGGTCGGTAGGCTGTGAAGCACTAATACTTTAGATGCCGCTGGGTGACAGTAGCGGGTGGCTGTTTAGCTTTACGATTCCTGGGACTAGTTTTTCCCCTCTTGTTCGCCTGTGTTTTGCTGCAGTCAGCTGGTTATCTGATGTAATCAGCTCCTTGCTGGGAGCAATGCCCAGGACTCCTCCCTATATAAACCCAAGGAGACAGTTTCTGGCTCTGAGTTATATATATATATTCCTTTATCTAGTCCTTTATCCTGTGGGTGTCATAACATGATTTGCAAGAGCCAGCGTCACCGCCAACTCTCTGCAAAACTCACGCATGTATGGGACTTTCTTTCATACACGTCATTGTGCCTCTGAAGCCGGGTGTACGCTTCCTAGCTTCAGAAAATGCACTGTGCATGTCCGGAAGCAGAGAAGAAGACTGATGTCAAGGAGGAGCTAAAAATCATGATCATTTGACCGAAAGCTACTTCCCCCAACTTCACCATCCAAGCTATTTTCTCTATGTGAGAGCAGTTGTCAGATCCTTTTGATGGCAGCTTATGGCACAGAGAACAAAAGGATTGGCCATTGGAAATCCAAGAGGCCAGATCCTTCACTCCACCATCATCATCTGACAAGGGAGAATCCAGAGACCCCCCATACACATTAGACTTGTTGGCCGATACTGCCGTTATTGGTGGGTCCGGCCAACTGCAATCTAATGTCTATAGAGGCTTTTAGCCATCTTTTTAGGCTGTCTAGTCATATACAGCTCTGGCAAAAATTAAGAGACCACCACATCAAAACCCTGTCATGGGCAGCCCAATCTCCAGACCTGGGCACCATTGAAAACCTTTGGAATGTTATCAAGAGGATGATGGATAGTCACAAGCCATCAAACAAAGAAGAACTGCTTACATTTTTGCACCAGAAGCAGTGTGAAGGACTGGTGGAAAGCATGCCAAGACGCATGAAAGCTCCGATTAAAAATCATGGTTATTCCACAAAATATTGATTTCTGAACTCTTCCTGAGTTAAAACATTAGTATTGTTGTAAATGATTATGAGCTTGTTTTAATTGCATTATTTGAGGTCTGAAAGCACTGGGTTGTTTTTTTCTATTTTGACCATTTATTCTTTTCAGAAAAAAATACCAAATTTATTGCTTGGAACTTCGGAGACATGTTGTCAGAAGTTTATAGAATAAATGAACAATTTACTTTTTACTCAAAAATATACCTATAAAGAGAAAAATCAGACAAACTGAACATTTTGCAGTGATCTCTTAATTTTTTGCCAGAGCTGCATCGATCTAATATATCCATGATTTCAGTATAGACAAACTGTTCCTCATAGCAGAAATAATGATTGAGGCGTTGATCAGGGTGCTCGCTCTGCCCATTTTGGCTTAGTAGATGGCAGGGCAGATCCCGTACCTGCAGATTTCCACAAGATACTTTACTTGTATAGTCAGCCGAGGTAGACAAGCACAGATGGAAATGTTTGACATTTCTTGGCACAAATTTGCTTCTGGTCTGTGGCTTGTTGAAAACTTAAACACTGCAAATTAGCATTGAATTGAGTTTGCATTTTACTAGTGGCGGTCCTTTCTGGCCTTGCTTTATTGACACATCTTTGAAGTCTATAGAATAATCTTTAATAGGAAAAAGAAACCCTGGAAATGAGACATAAAGTGTAAACTACAGCAGCTCAAGGATCAAGTAAAAAGCAAACACTGAAATAAACATCTAGCACAATGCGCCATAACAATGAGTGGGATTTCAGTCATTGTCTTCTCGAAGAGTCTACTCTTGGGTATTTTTTATGTAGTCTTGAAAGCAAAATCAGCATGTTTAGCATAATGGTGAATTAACTCAAAGGCAAGAACTGCTAGTAGAAAGAACTCAGAATAAACCTAGACGACCAATAGAAGTGCTCCACCATCTCTTCTGTTCTCCCTCTGGACGTCGAAGCTCACACAGTGAAATAGGTGAAAGTCTCATAGGTAGGACCTTACTCCGGCAGATATTTATGGTGTATATATATATATATATACACATATTCCATAGTGTTGCCTATATAATAATAATATAAATGGCCATCTTCACTGTTCACTGCAAAATTAGTATATTGCACAGTACTTAAAGGGTTATTCCCCAAATCACATTATTCTTCACAAAGTACAGTAAATGTATACTTATTGTTAATGTACAGGCTAAGACAAATATAAAGTTGTTTTCTTGCACCTTTTGTGTCTTTCTCATCTTTTTGACCCGTTGTGCATTAGCTTCAAATAGCTGAATAGGCAGTCGTATTCTTATCTGCTAAAATTACATTTCTCAGCAGCACTTGCTTCTCCTTAGTGCTGCAGACATCTACCCCTCTTCTGTGTGCTCTTGACTAGCACCATCTCTATCAGATATCATAAAGCTAATCTAAGTGTAGAATTCACTGTCTGCTCCTGTACAGTACCCCGTGTGATCAATTTTACATTCTGCACATCTACATCAGTATAGCTGTTTGTGTGGTTTTACGTCATTAGCTGTTTCTAGAAAAGCTCAACTGTCCTGCTCTACTCCACAGTAACAGTGTAGCAATGTATTCTTCTGACAGATCAGTTTTGTGAAACCTCAAATGCTCTATTGATGTACAGGGTTGGCCATGTATATGGATACACCTAAATAAAATGGGAATGGTTGGTGATATCAACTTCCTGTTTCTGGCACATTAGTATATGGGTGAAACTTTTCGAGATGGGTGGTGACCATGGCGGCCATTTTGAAGTCAGCCATTTTTGGATCCAAGTTTATTTTTTCCCATGGGAAGAGGGTCATGTGACACATCAAACTTATTGAGAATTTCACAAGAAAAACAATGGTGTGCTTGGTTTTAACGTAACTTTATTCTTTCATGAGTTATTTACAAGTTTCTCTTTGTTTACAGCCATTGACATGTCGCAGAGGTTAACACGTGAGGAGCAGATAGAAATTGTGCTGATGTCTGGTGAACGCAGTACCCTTGTTATTGCAGCAGATTTCAATGCAAGACACCCTACGCATCACTGAACATAATGTTCTGTGTAAACTGAGGGTTATGTTGCAATTTTTGTTTTGACCATTCTGCAAATTCAGCGTGCCGATCTGGCATCAGTCGAACATCCCTTTGGCAGATATTAGTTACTCACAAATGGCACCCTTACAAAATCCACCTGCTGCAGCTTCTCAACGAGGATGACCCAGATTGGCACATTGGATTTGCAGAATGGGCAAAGCAAAAATCCTCATGAAAGAATAAAGTTACGTTAAAAAACCAAGCACACCATGTTAGGGTTGGCAGAACGCACCGAGTAAATGTATATTGAATAGTAGGTGCATTTGCAACTCAGGGTCCACCGTGCAGGAAAGAAACCTGCTGCTAGTAGATGGCGGTACTATATGGCGGTATAAGCAAACTCTGTTACTTCAAAGAGACGCTTGAGAAAAGAGAATTCTGTGCCCTGTTAACCTCACAGGGGAAAAGCTAGCAAATAGAGTCAACAGTGGTCATGCAGTCAGCAAAGCTTACACACAACTCCTCACCGGAGGTGCCGGTATTCTAGGGGCTTATTTCAGCCGGGCCCTGAATCCACTCACACAAAACTCCTCACCGAAGGGCTTATTACAGCCGAACCCTGAATCTACATGCATAAAACCACACTAGCGCAGGGCACATAACTTTAGTTGATACTAGCGCATGGCCGTGCGGCCATGCAAAACTTTTATAGCTGCAGCAACTTCAGGACAGTATATAATATACAGCTCTAGCCTGCAATACATCTCTCTGCTTAGTTACCAGCACAGAAGCACTGCTGCTTTCTAGTACGACCCCTGCGCTATAATGAAGGAGGCTCTGCCCCTTTCTGTGATGTCACCTCTCACAGAAGCAAAAAATGTCGGCAAGCACTGTAGAATACTTGACTTCTTACATGCAGCTTGCATAGTTGTGGTCACATGCCGACTAGCTTCTCTGCCTGCTTTTCTTATCATAGTAGCAAGAAAAGAAGTTAGACAACACGTGACCGTAACTATTCAAATCACGTGTCAGTGGTCTCGTGATGACTGCACATGCTGGCAAGCAAAGCCGAAACCTAATACTACAGTGCCCAATATTTGAGGAACCCCATTTAAAGAGATCTTAATGGCTCAATACAAATTAATGCTGTCACTCTATGTGACTGCTTATAGTCGAATCCAGACAGTGTGCAATATGTAGATAGTCAGGATTCCCCTCTGAATCCCACTAGATCGGGTGGTCTCATGACTGCAAGTGTGTGATTGGCGTAGTTGCAGTCACATGCTGACTAGGTTCTCATCTGCTTCACTCAGTATAACACCGAGAGCAGGAGATGAGAAACTAGTGGGCATATGACCGCCTGGAGCTTGAGCTGGAAATACAGCGGAATCCAGATCCAGTCTGCAGAAATTTATGTTGAGCGTAGAAAACACCTCATGGTGGTGCAACGAGGAGGTGGCACCTTTAGAAAGGACGGCTTGAAAAAGACCTTTGATGGTTGAAGCATCGCATTTGGCACGATAAAAAGGAGCGTTTTTTCACCTGGATTGGATGTTGTCCTTCATTTTTCCTGGGTATGTACATTTCCACTTTGGTCCGTGGAACTAGGACGGGCATCCCGCTGTTGGTTGTGCCGTCAGCTACTCTCTAAATTTTGGGCTTAGGCACCAAGTCTATCTGGACAGGTTACAAACCTCCAAGGCCAGCCCCAACCAGGAGATATAATATCTCCAGCAGGCTGTAGAGATTTGGAAATCCCTTTTTAAAGGAGGAAGTTAACTTTTTCAGATGGAAATTTGCTTCTTTTTTACAATTATTTTCAGACTGAACTTTACAGCGTTGGAAAGCGAAGTTGAATTTAACAGATTAACTTTGACTTTAGGCTTTGCGTGATTAAGTACTTAGGGTCCTTTAAAAGACACATCGAACACAGGAAACAGATTTCCTAATTAATAAAACTAAAAAACTGGCAGATCAATGGGGATCTATCAGCCTGCTTGACTTCTCTGCCAACCACATTGTATAAAATGGTATCATTGTTAGCAGGAGGTTTATAAACCCATTTCACCGTGATGCAGGGAAGTGGCATTTATTGCGTTACCCCCTGTGCACCAAAGAACTCCATTTTCTCCAAGACACAAGAACATTTGTCTTCCCTGTAGCGGTGTAGGCTGCCATATGATCCGGCATATGTATAAACCATGAAACAATTTACTTCCACGACACGCCGGTGAAAATGTCCATTAAATTTAACAGTTCTATTAAAAAAAAAAGCTTTAGTTAAGGATTCTTTGTTAACTGCTGAACGGCTGTGAGATGTGTGAGGGTATCACGGCCAACATTGCATAGTGTAAGCTATTAAAACCGATTTTGCAGACCTGGAATAGAACACGGTGCACTGTTAAAGGGACTGGATACACTCTCACCATTCTCCATTAAAAAAAAAAACGACTGTCTTTATGGTGCACAGGTGCAATTCAGGCATTATTACCAGACTTCCCCTTTAAAAGAAGACACTTATTGAAAAAGTTTTGTAGCGAGTCTCCATTGACGTTTCAAGGAGGGAATACGGGTAAAATCAAATGTATTGGCATTCCAGTTGGATTAAATGAATCCTTCATATTGATGTCTCCCGCTGACCCTTACCATGAAGAAGTCTATTTGATGTCTGGTTGCGCAAAAAAAAGGCAAAAATCTAAAGTTCAGGGTAGACATATTGATTGGACAACCTGAGCCAAGACATAGGTCTCAGCGGAGAAGAGCACCTTCAAGAGATGCCATCATTGCTGCTTTTCCCTGCAGGTGACCTGCCGTTTTTAATTTTCTATGGGACCATGAAGTGATTACCGGTAAGTTGGGATTGTCTTGTAGAAGACAACCCTTGTAATGCATGAAAGTATTATAAGAAACAATTCAGATAGATCTCTATAATATCAGCCAGAGTTGTATTTTTTATATAGATCACTCACAAGCAATGACTGCCTGAGCACCCTGATGACATGCCAGTCCGTGCATTGCGATGCGATCATCTCTCGAGTTATACGGCAGTCTGTCTCTGCCATAATTATCATATTACAGCTCACATTTAAGGCCCCCATTCACATTAGTCTAACGTTGGCCAAACCTGACGATATCGGTGGGCTCAGCTCACAGTCTAATGAGTATGGGGACCTCCCAACTTTTCCCCCCACAGATAATGTCTGTGGGTAGATAAGGATGCGGCATGTCTGATTTTGGACTGCCCATCATTTTGTTCTCGTGGAGAGAAGCCACCAACAGAGGAGTCTGGCAGCGAAACTATTCTAACAAACATAGGAGTGCCAGGAAGAGTGAGCATTGCCGTGTAAAAGGAAGTCGGTAGACATAGGTGATGGCCGAAAGATTGGCCAAACCTTGGTTTGGTCAACATCTATATATTGTGCATGGGGCCCTCTAAGGGTTTCTAACATTGTTTTTTTTTCCAGTATTTGGGTCTTTGGTAATATATAGGATTCATTTTTATGATTTTCCAAAATATGTTTTATGAAAAAAAGTCTGGTTGGCAACCCTGGTTTTTCCTAGATAGAACTAGGAAATTAGGTTTCGCAATGGATGGAGAGCCATGGGTTGCCGACCACTGAAGCTAAAGTCTCAGAACGTTCTCCTTCCTTCTATGTGGTTTTGGAAAAATCCTAATGAAAGTCATTAGATGAAGTAGCTCTGCACACCTCATCATTTCTTCATACCTCAGCCAGGAGTGCGGGTGTGAAATGATAGATCATGAAAAGCTGTGAAGAGCAGGAAGAGAAGTGGAGAAAATGTTTATGTGCGGGGGTAATGAAGTGTTCCTTCCAGCCGAAATATTGGATCGCACTCCAGGATAATCTGGAATGTCAGCTTCAGTGACAGCAATTATTATATTGGGTTTGTAATTAGTTACATATTTTCCCGCCGTATGTTAGGATTATCGATAAGCTAATTTTGAGTTCAGGTGTCCCCCACTTACAGTATGCTTCATGTCTCACTATATCACTATAATAACTTGTCTTAGGGAACTAGTAAGCTGCATTTATACATTGCTTAAGGAAACATATCTAAAATAACGTATATTTTGCATGATCTATTTTTTCATTCTCAGTAATAAATTTAAATATTGCTTTACTAGGAGGAAGAAACCGAAATTAGAAAAAATTTGGGTGGTGCTGCAGTGGTGACTTGTTGTTATGTCCTTGCTGTTAGTGCATCCACCCTAAATAACGGTGGCTCAGTGGTTAGCACTGTATGGTGGCTCAGCGGTTAGAACTGCAGCCTTGCCGCACTAGGGTCCTGGGTTCAAATCCCACCAAGGACAACATCTGCAAGGAGTTTGTATGTTCTCATTCTGTTTGTGTTGGTTTCCGCCCACACTCTAAAGAAACACTGAGAGGGAAATTAGATTGCGAGCCTCAATGGGGACAGTGATGATGATGTCTGTAAAGCGCTGTGGCGCTATATAAGTCAGTAAAATAGGATAGAGAAACTTACTGATCACTGGGGGTCTGATCACTGGACTGCTATAATTAATCAAGCTCTGTATTCAGCTTTTTCTGGCACGCCAATGGAGCATGCGTTGAGCATGTCCACCTCTGCTCTCTTTCAATATGGGGCTCTTCCTTTTGGGATCCACACCCCCATTTTCAGGATCGCTTCAGGCACAAGGGGTCTAATAAGTAAATTATTCTCTATCCTGTGGATACTTTTAATTCTTGAAATACTCCTTTTAAGCTCCGTTTAGTAGGGGCTGCAGAGGCTCATTCTCAGGACCACAACGGTCTCCATATTGATCACTAAGTTATTCTCAATTCCATTGATAGTGGATCACTTTCATTTCTGGGAATAAAAATTTAAATGGGTTGGTTTTTTTTTCTAAAGATAATTCATCCCTCATTGCACTTTGTTTGAAAAAATAAAAATAAATTGGTGTGTACTCACTTTCTTTGGGTCAATCAGTGAGTCTTAGCCACGGCTCCCCGTTTCTTACATAGGCTGCGGTGCTGGCCTCACATCGACAGTGCAGCTCTCGGAGCAGGATGTTCCATCGACACTGGAATACGCTGCTCAGAGCCGATGAGGTCACTGATTGACTACCATCAAGGTGACGTTAGCGTCACAGCCAGTGCCACATACCGGGAGTGACGATCGCCGGATACTTTTCAATATATTCTTATCCAAAAGTCACAAGTGCAGTGTGGTGGTTCACAAGCATGTACTGTAGTCCTACCTTAATTCTGCAATTAATGGTGGGATGTAGGCATTAAGACGAGAACAAAGAAGACTACAGGGTAAGGCTAGGGTCACATTGCATTAGGGCAGTCCGTTTAGCGCATAGCGCTACGGACTGCGCTAACGCAATGTCCCAAAAGGGATCGCATTAGCCAATCCTGCTAGCGCAGATCCCCAATATGCGCTAGCGAGGAACGAACTGCGAACGCTGCAAGCAACGTTCGCGGTCCTTCACTCTAATGATGGCACATCGCTAGCGCATGCTCAATGTGGGCGTGCACTAGCGATGCGTTCGCCATTACAGGCAATGGCGGCGTTAAGCAAAATACAAATGTGGACACCACCTTTGTGTAGGCTTTTATTGTAGTGTTTTTGTATTGTATTGGGTTTTCTTTACTTTTGCTTGGTGATTAATTGGTCGTTCACCTTGTAATAGTTTCTACTCTCGTTTGTCAAAATAGTTTATTGTTAGTTTCTGCTGATTTACAATTGAAAGAAGATGGATTAGATACTTGTTGTTTCAGGGGCTATTAGATGAAAAAAAATGATCTGCTCAGGAGGAGCAGACAAGAGGAAAGCAAAGAAGGAGATCTTTAAATAAGACCTGTCACTTTCTCAAATCAATTGTCATAAATACTCTTAAAAAAATCCCTGAGCTCTCCTAAGTCTGCTGTCCTGTTCTGTTTTTTTTTTCACTGCTTCACTGCATTACTGAGATAGTCACATTTTATTTCCTCTGGAGTGCAGCATGTCAAATATCTGTTTTGAAATCCAACTGGGTATTTGTTCAGAGCTTTCTTTGGGGGGTCTGCACTGTCAACCCTCCCTCCTAGATGGTGCCAAACCCAAAGGTTTCTGAGCAGTGGCAGTGTCTGGGAAACAGAGCTAAAAGCACACATGCCCAGAGAAATAACCTCTAGTTAGTCTGTAATTGGAGATTTCACATAATGTCCTCCAGAAAAACAAATTTGAATATTTCTGCAATAAAGCAATGCAGCACAAAATGGAAAACAGCAAGGGAATCAGGAGAATTTGGGTATTTAGCTCAATTTGTTTTAAGCAAGTGACAGGTCTTTTTTAAGGACCCAAGATTATTGTGAGGATGTAGCTGGAGATTAGGTTGGATTTGTATGGAGTGGACGGTTTATGGACTGTAGAGTAAGTTTGGGGAGATATAGATTAGATTGGAGATGTTTGCAATGGACAAGTTATGGATGGCATTGTAAGTCATTAAAGGGGATGTCGACTACTAGTCCAACCCCTACTCAATCTGAATATTTGGCGCAGATAAAATAAAAGCACATACTCACCTTCTGGGCCAGCACTGTTCCAGTGGTGTCGGCACTCGCATTCCCGGGGACATGTGCAGTTGTAATGACATATGGGCCCGGCACCCAATCAGCGCTGGTCACTGTCCTCCACCTACAGACAAATCGAACATCAAGAGGAAGTCAGAGAGCAGCATACTTCCGAAGGCGAGAATAATGACGCCAGCTTTGATTGTTCACAGGGCTCTGGTGTCGTAACAACCTCAGATGTCCCCAGAAATGCGAGTGCCGACACCGCTGGAACAGCGCTGGCACCGGAAGGTGAGTATAAGTATTGTTATTTTAATGGGAGCCAAACATTCAGATTGAGAACGAGTTGTCTTAGTAGTGGACAAACCCTTTAATAATATTTTAAGCTGAATGGGCAATGGGTTGCCTTTGAAGGGATTAACAGAGAGGAGAGGCAAGGAAGTAATAAGGGGAAGGATGGATTATTCGGTCGGCAGAGGTATGGATAGATCTGAGGGGTACAAAAATGTTGTAAGGACACAGAAATGGTGATATTTTCCATTTATACAGATGAAGTCCGATGGACCTGAAACACTGAAACATCCGAGTTACATGAACGTAGGCCTGTATGCTTTGGTTAGTCTCTGTCTTATCAGATGATGGGTAATTAGCTGTCTTCTGGCCTAGAAAACCACGACTGACCTTGTAGGAATGAAGTAACGCAGAAGCACTTTCTTTACCATTCATTTCAGATCTTGATGCCTGCATTGAATTTCACACGGAATTCCCACTGCCATGGAGGTTATTAACCCCATAACCATCCGTAAATCAGGCCTTTCTGACTCAAAATGAGCCATTCATTGATCTGAAGACTGTTTATGTGCCTTTGACTGCTCGGCACTCCGTGTTTATATGTTCAGCTCAGCGAGCTACTTGTTCTCCTCAGTAAAGAATTTCACCCATGGGGATTTCTATCGACTAAAGATGTTCTACTGTCTTGTTCTTATGATTATGGCACCAGGAGGCTGGCTAACCATAGACAGACAAGTCGCATCTGAAAGACATTATCATCGTCTGTCCCGAGGTCTGTTCTCAATCCTCAGCACAAAGAATCAAGTGAAAGAGATTACACCATCCAACGAGTAGAGATAATTTAGGTATTTAAACAAAAATGGTGCTAAGGTATTACCGGCCTTATATACCGGGGTCTCTCCTACTTAAAGATGTCAGCAGCTCATGACTTATGATACAACTTCTCATGGCTAATGCTTTAGGGAAAAGTAGACGTAGTGATTTCCACTAGAGCTTGAAAGAGTTTTAAAGAAAATACTGGAGAGAAACAAAAGAAAGAAACTTTGTCAGGGGCGGATGCCAGTGACGAAGCCACTTTTGTGGCGAAACGCGTTGGGTACGCAAGCCCCTGGACCTCTGGTTTGCATGCATACATCGTGATCATGTTCATCTAGCTATGCCAGCATTATTTCTTTTGTGGCTTTGCCACATTGAGCCGGGTTACCCCTTTGCGCCGGGGGTGTCTGGCTTCGCTCCTTTGGGTCCACATCATCATCTCTGTTGTTTAGGGAACTTTTCAGCAGAGGCTCAGCCACATTCTCTTGAGGTAACATGCATAATTGGAGATTAGCATATATGCCCTCACACCTCTATGTCTAATTTGCATCTTTTGTATGTGTCTAATGGTTTTCTATTGGGAGGCATTTATACTCCCTGTCTGGGCATCTCCTTATTTCTTAATACAGGTATTGAGTGCATCATTGTGTATTAATGCTTTTTTGCTGAATTCCATTAATAGAGTTTTACTCTATATGCCCCTGTTTGGATTTCATAGAGACTTGAGCATGCTGAGATACCATCTTTTGTGTTAGAATTTCTATTATAGTGGGCATAAGGATGACCAACAATTGCATACTACTGCTTATAGTGTTTTGATACATTTTTTCATGCTTTTTTAGCACTTTATGCACTTTTTTTTATGTATCTTGGTGCTGCCGTGTCCCTTTATGGGTTCTATAAAATGTGTTTGGTTTTAAGTGTTTTTATGTGTGGCAAATACCCCTAGGTATGAACTTCTTGCATATTCTTGAACTTTTTATCAGCCCGTAGGCACTAAATCAAAGCTCCGGAAAGACTGCTTTTTGAACTTTGCTCCTCGCTCTTTTTGAACTTTCTTTAGACTTTATATTGATAACTCCGTTGGAAAAATGGAACTAAATTCCTGGACACAAAGTGCAGTGCCTTTCCTAGTACCTTCAAGGATAGAACTGTATTAATGGACGCTATTTGAAGTGACTTTGTACAGAACTATATTTTTGTTTCCTCGAGTGGTTTTTGTAACTTTTCATTTTTAAGACTCTGTACATATTAATTGTTATTTCAAAATGTTATTGTCCCACAGTCCCGGAGTACTGTTCTTAACTAAGGGGGAATGTGGCACCCCTAGGGGTATTTGCCACAAAAATAGTTACTGACAGTAAATGCAAATACTAAAATAGCAAGACTGCACTACCACCTCCGGCCAGAAGGGGGAGCTCCAGAGACTCCCCTTGATCCATTCTGGTCTGAGAGAAGAAATGGCAGTTGGGCTAAGGAGCTGAAAGTGAGAGGTCATACAGTTGAATCTCTAACAGCCCTGTGACTGTTACCAGGCCTAAATCACCGGCCTGAGGAGAAGAGGGATAGAGAAAAAGGACATTGTGAGAACCGGGTAGCATTAATCACTACCCAGAACAGGCGCAAAGACGGATACCGGATCCGTGGCTGTATTCATTACATATAATACAGCAACCGGAAAAACGTGAGGTGATATCAGCTTCACTAGGGTCGGACGCAGCAACAGACACAGAGTTCAGCGGTACTCCTGGAGGGGGTAAGCCGATAAAAGGACTCGGGTTGCCCGTCGAACCAGGACCCGGAGGGGACAGATTGGGCCGGCAGCCAGTTCACATACAGCAGCAGGGCCACACAGATATTGCGTACAATAAGAGGCGAAGACCCCGGCAGGGTCAAAGTAACTCAGAGTTCCCATACAGACTCCGGTGACAGGACTGGTTGTAAATCCTTTTTTGTTAAAGTAAACTGGTTAAACGTTTCAGTGCCTCAGTCTTTCATTTGGACAATAGCCATCTATCCAGGATTGGGATCATCACCGCTGGGAGAACCTGCTGCTGGTCAAGTAAGTGCCTGTTCCCTCACGATACCCTTTACACTGTGCATTGCCTGAGGCCACAGCACCGGGTCAAGCCACCCGTGACATCCCCCTCAAGAGACAGACTCCATTGGTCCGGTGCTGGGTACCCCGGTCTCTTGGGCGTCACATATGTATTTTTTGCGGTGTAGTGTTTGGTTGACTTCTTGACAATAAAATGTAATTGTGTTATAGATTAGTGGTCCCTGTATATACCATGTTTCTTTCTTTTGTTTCTCTCCAGTGTTTCATTATTCATGCTTCAGGTAGATCCCCTTTGTCTTGATTATATTGATTGATCGTGCCCTCCATTCCCTTTGCTTTGCAGTTTTAAAGAACATGTGTCATCAGAAAATGATCAACTGTTCGATCTGCCTTTTACATGCATAAATGCATAAATATATATATTTATTTTTTCATATTGCTATTAAAAAAAAGAATAAAAAAAGAACAGGAATTTTGCAATTTTCATGCCAAGCCTAATAAAAGACTCATACTTCCTATTCTGTACAGATCAGTTTCAGCAGTCTCATTATCATCACAGGCAGGATTAAAATGGCAGGTAACATAGTAACATAGTAACATAGTTAGTAAGGCCGAAAAAAGACATTTGTCCATCCAGTTCAGCCTATATTCCATCATAATAAATACCCAGATCTACGTCCTTCTACAGAACCTAATAATTGTAGAGGTGTTACTAATTGTAACACCTCTATAAAAAGTATATAACACATATTTCACCATTCACAATAAGTGATGGCACGGCTTTCCTCTCTGCGCAATGCTTGTGTCCAGATTAGAGCATGCACAGTAAATCAAAGGCAGCCTAGTCCTGCTAATGTCCATGTAGCTGCTGAAAAGGAATCCTGTAGGAGCCTAGTATTAGGCTTGATTGCCAGTGTAAAAATTGAAGATTTCTGTTTTGATTTTTTTTAAATAGAGATAGTGATGTGAACAATTGAAAAACATTTATTTGACTGATTTAAACGTTAGGTCGTTTTTTAATGACACTTTCCCATGAAAAATTTTCTGGTTCCAGTCTAAGGAATATTCAATTTCAAGGCTTATAATTTCCTTTCTTTAACCGCTCCAAAGGCACAGAAATTTGCAAATTGATGATCTTACTTTATGTAATAGGGTTTCAAAACAATTACAATAGGGATTGCCCACATGGGATTGTTTCCTTGCAGATTTTCTTTGTCTGGAATTTCCAGGGAAGAAAATTAGCAGCAAATTAGAGTAGCGGCGTTGTGGATGGGATAGGAAATCCGTAAAGTAATTTTACCTGCAATGCAAATCTTTAATACGAAACATGTCATTTATGCTGTAGATTTCCAGTGCAAAGGGTCAATTTTGTGGCAAATCTTCAGCAATGTCACAAGACATCTAATATCTAAAAAAAATATACCTTCAGAATTTGGTTCAATTTTTGTCATTGCAGGTTTTACTGATGTGATTGCTAAGGCTTCTTTCACACTTCCGTCTTTTGGCGTCAGTCTGAAACCGCCATTTTCCTCAAATAGCGGATCCGCCATTTTTTTTGGCAGATCCGCTATTTTCCCATAGACATACATTAGCGATGGATTGTGGCGGATGGTCATCCATCCCATCCGCCATGTGACGGATCCGTTGAGATTTGGCGGACGTCATCTAGACATTGACGGACTTCATAAAGTTTTTTGTCTGCGCCGAAATGGCAGTTCGCGATGGATCTGTCATGTCCGCCATTCCATAGAATGGCCGCCTATGGGCGACGGATCCATCGCGACTGTCATTTGGCGGATCCGTCGCCCCAATCCGATTTTTCAATTGCGCATGCTCCAAAAAGTAAATACTTTTCCCAGACAACCCCCAAGTAAAGGATCTGTCTAAAAAACAGATCCGTTAGAACCATTTTCTCAACAATTGTGACGGATCTGTCGATCCGTCACTATGTCGGAGCAGACTGAAGCCAAACAACTGAAGTGTGAAAGAAGCCTAAGCCTTTCTAAGAAATATTTCTCAACTTGGGCTGAAAGGTGGCAGATGAGGTTTAACAATGATAAATGTAAGGTTATACACATGGGAAGAAGGAATCAATATCACCATTATACACTGAACGGGAAACCACTGGGTAAATCTGACAGGGAGAAGGACTTGGGGATCCTAGTTAATGATAAACTTACCTGGAGCAGCCAGTGCCAGGCAGCAGCTGCCAAGGCAAACAGGATCATGGGGTGCATTAAAAGAGGTCTGGATACACATGATGAGAGCATTATACTGCCTCTGTACAAATCCCTAGTTAGACCGCACATGGAGTACTGTGTCCAGTTTTGGGCACCGGTGCTCAGGAAGGATATAATGGAACTAGAGAGAGTACAAAGGAGGGCAACAAAATTAATAAAGGGGATGGGAGAACTACAATACCCAGATAGATTAGCGAAATTAGGATTATTTAGTCTAGAAAAAAGACGACTGAGGGGCGATCTAATAACCATGTATAAGTATATAAGGGGACAATACAAATATCTCGCTGAGGATCTGTTTATACCAAGGAAGGTGACGGGCACAAGGGGGCATTCTTTGCGTCTGGAGGAGAGAAGGTTTTTCCACCAACATAGAAGAGGATTCTTTCCTGTTAGGGCAGTGAGAATCTGGAATTGCTTGCCTGAGGAGGTGGTGATGGCGAACTCAGTCGTGGGGTTCAAGAGAGGCCTGGATGTCTTCTTGGAGCAGAACAATATTGTATCATACAATTATTAGGTTCTGTAGAAGGACGTAGATCTGGGGATTTATTGTGATGGAATATAGGCTGAACTGGATGGACAAATGTCTTTTTTCGGCCTTACTAACTATGTTACTATGTTACTATGTTCAACAGCATGGGTTTAGCTATGGTTGGCCCACAAGATCATATGCCTTGGGTGTCAGCAGGATGCCAACAAGTCACCTTGTCTTCTGTGGTTGGCCAACTAGAAGATGAGACTTGGCTACCAACAATCTACTTTGTCTTATCAGGATTTTTATATCTAGGTCCAATGATCAGAACCTTAGCTCCTACTAATGTAAAGCCAAGCAGTCCTACTGTCCTAGCTTAATGGAATATCAAGTGTTCTCTTTTACGTAGAAGAGTCTACTTAGAAAATTCTGATTAAAATTGAAAAAAATAGAACATGTCCACTCCTAAGCCAAAATATTAGATTTGCCACAGGGAGATGTATATATCGGAAATGTTTCTCTGTGCCCTTGAGACGTCACTGTCATGGAAAACATACCATTGGTGATAATTCTTTCAGCTTGTTCCACGGAGCTTGGTGACAGCTGTCCGTAGCGATGAAGTGTTCATTCCTCGTAAAACTGTCTACGGGGTTTCTCATATTATTATTGGCCCCAGAAGAATATTTTGTTATACAGCTACTTGTAAAATCTACTGTACATTTCCATCTAGTTAATTTACTTTACATTTTCAGTCCCTTGCTATAAAATGTCATGCCATATTTATTTCTTATAGTGAAGAGCTATTTATACATCTAATCAAGACCGATTTCCTTTTTCTACGTAAATTTTTAACCTAATTTTTGAACCTCATAGAAGAAAACGTAAATCATACTGATGATTATTAGGGTGTCAGTGGGCATTATATGGCTTTTACCATTTTAGGTTACAGTTTTTTTGTGTTTTATTCAAATGAGTTAGATTTTTTTTTTACATTTTTGCCCAAACGCTATTCTTTCTTGTTTAGAAATGCTGTATCTTAAGTAATCTAGAAAACAAATCCCAAGCTGAATAGGCAAAACTTGTTTTTGAAAAAGTCTTTTGGCCACCAGCTAACGTCTATGGATCCTTGGTTTAAAAAGTGACGGTGAAATAAAAATTTAGAGGTAACAGGAATTATCCAGACATTTTCATGATGGATGTAGATATATTTTATGTTACAATTTTTATAAACCATTGATATTCTAGTCTTTTATAAATATAGTCAATGAGAATAATGGATTGACGATTTTTTTTATTTTGGCCATGGTGCTGAAGGTCAAGACTTTTGAAGGCTTCGGGGCAAAACATTGTTCTTTGGGTTTGGGACATACTTATGGGAAGTACAACATCTGCAAAGAGTTTGTATGTTCTCTCCGTGTTTGCGTGGGTTTCCTCCGGGTTCTCCGGTTTCCTCCCACATTCCAAAGACATACTGATAGGGATTCTAGATTGTGAGCCCCATCGGGGACAGTGATGATGTGTGCAAACTGTAAAGCGCTGCGGAATATGTTAGCGCTATATAAAAATAAAGATTATTAATAATAGTAGCAATGAATATATACACAGAATTTTGGCTCATATCATGGTGATGATGGTGCACTTCTATATCTTACACATATGATACATGATATTTTTGATCCATTGTATCACAGTGCACATGAAAACTAATGTGGGCCAAAGTGGTTCTAGTTGGGTAGCAACTAGTGCCAAACTAAGACAGAAAGTGACCTAGTTAGGGATAAACTCTTAGTGACTTTTAGGGTTCTTTTACACTTCTCAATTATCGCGAAAGAGGGTTCCTAAGAACGCTCTTCTCTCAACAGTCATGCAGTCTAAAGACTGCAGATCACTCAACGAATGAAGCTCTCATTCATCTGGTGAAATGAATTTGATATTTTGTTCCGCAAAAAAAATCATCGTTCTCAACAGCGCATTGCCTTGTTTAAACAGGACTTGTGCTGCCAAGAACAATGGCTGATCCGTAAATATTAACCATTTCCAATCACCTAATGCTGCAAAATCGGCCGGTACAAATGCACCTTATGTTAGGTCAGTGTTGTGGCGATAGGGAGTACAGTATTTTCTCAATCAATATGTTTTCTTCTTGCTGCGTCATGATATATTATATATCGTATATATTAAAGTCAAGTTTTTTTCTACTTGATACTGAAGGATGCGCTCATAGAACCGTTGTTTGCAACTTATTGAAAGCCATCTTCCTTACTTGACCTGATGACATTGAGGTTGAAGGGCAAAGTCAAAGGAAGTTGGGTGTATAAACAAGTCTTTCCTTCATTTTTTATTTCACACTGAAGGCTTTTTTTCTGCAGACTTCTTGTCTCTAACATCCAGGCTGATATATAGGTTTCTTAATGGGCTTGTCAGGTAAACACATCAAAGAAAATGATCATGACTGTATCAAGGGAATGTTACCAAAAAAACAACTCCTACATAATTTGACCTAATGTCACACCTCGGGAGAGGGCAGGCTAGATGCCCCCTACAAGGATTCTTGTTATTTTGGGTATTCAATGCTCAGTCTTTACAAGTAAAGTCTTGTTAACCCATTTGTCTTGTAGCTTGTATGTATTAATAAGTGACTTCTTGTAGCATCTTATACAACCGGTGCAGCCATGTTACGTGTCCTAGCAGGTACAATCTGCAACCTGGTCATATAATACATACAACATAAATGACATAGCATATCTAAGATCCAAAACTTCATCAAAAGTCCACCCCTTATTGGCCCCTTACCAGTATTTTTATTTTTCTCATTGCTTTAAAAATACCTGTCTGGCACTGACTATAGGAGGAACACTTGTCTAAAGCTTAACACTGGTTGGCACCTTTCTTCTGGAAACTTAGTCTAGACCTGATACTGTCTATCGGGGGACACTTTTTATCTCTATTTATAGTGGGAACTCTAGCACTGTTTATTGAGGAACATCTACGTGATACTGTTTGTCGGAATGTGTCTGGCATTGTCTATAGGGAGACATCTGTCTTAGGTGAGGGTCACACTTGCGAGTATAATGCGAGAAACCCATGTGAGTCACTGCCGCCGGCACTCGGGACCGGAGAGTTCAGCTGCATAGAAATACATGCAGCCGCACACTCCGGTCCCGAGTGCAAGCGGCAGTGCCGGTTATTGACGTGAGAGACTCCTGCGAGTTTCTCGCATTGCTCTCGCGAGTGTGACCCCGGCCTTATACTGTTTATAAGGGTGCGTCTGTCACTGTGTTTAGGTAGACCTCAATCTAATACTGTTTATAGTGACACTTTATCAGTGAAAAATGTTTCTAATGCTATTTATAAGGGTGTATATGATACTGTTTATGGGGGGCAATTGCCTGATACAGTTTACAGGGTGTGTGCCTGGCGTTTAGAGGTGGAATCTGTCTGATATTCCTTACAGGGGTTTCTCTGGAACTGTTTGTAAGATTACATCTGTCCGGTAATAGGGTGTAAGTCTGCCATTGTTTTTAGGGGGAAATTTGTCAGAAACTTGTTATAGGGTTGTCCTGACACTTTGGGGATAACTGTCCGATGCAGAAATTAGAAAACTCATCATTAATGATTAAGGTTGCGCAGACACCTGAAACGCGTCGATGCATGTCATGTTAATTTGTATCACTGACCGTGTATTCCCTCCGGGAATCTTATATAAATAAAACAATCTGGAGTTTTTTCATATCTGCATTTTCTACGCTTTGACAAGGCTCAAGATGTAATCAACATGAGCTGGATTTTATCTTTCTTATAGCTGTCTGATACTGCTCATATGTAGAGTTGAAAAGGTTAATGCTTGTACTGTTGATAGAAGTGGTTTTGAGGACTGTTTTTATAGGGGACATCTCTATATACTTTCTATAGGGGTGTGCATAGCACTGTTTATGGGGGGGCATCTGCATGTGAGTTGATAGGGCATTTATAGGCTGTCTCGGTTTCCACTATTTAAGAACTCTGTTACCGACAATTTTCCAGGCATATGTATAGCACGCTAATATCATATGTAATAACTTATTTTTGCATTGCTGTGTGCTCCCCCCCCCCCATCCTCTTTCTTCTTTATATCTTTTCTTAAAGTTAAGCAAGTATTTTTAATGGTGCAACCTAAAGGAGAAATTGGGCGGTCAATTCTGTATTAATCCAAAGAGTTAAAAACTGCACATAATAATCCCCAACTCCTTTAAAAATATGGAACATGTTAATATATTTCTTGGACATTTTTGTTCCTTCCATTTGATTTCCCATAGTCACATAATATCTTCTCTCGGACTCGGCAAATTACACAGTAGCGCACAGGATATTGAAATTTTTATATGGAAAATTGGATGTGACAGGCATAAGCAAAATTTCCTACATGGCTGTCCAAATTTAGCTACTGGTTACATTGCTGCGGACAGTGACAGATGACTTCATATTTAGCCTCTACCCACATGCAAGTCATCCATGCGTGCCTTATATTAACATTTGCACTTCCAGTTCCAAATAAACGGCCAAGATAGTCTGGCTAGCAATCATATCAAAGGCCCCGCAACCCTACGCTGACCTCAGATCAAAAGCAGATGCTCTTGCAACACTTTGCAGCAAATGCCCAAGTTAGGGGGAAAAACTTCAGTAAAAGACAATTTATCAACAAGACATGAAAGTCTGTTCAATACCAAACAGATGCACAGAAATATCGATGTCAAACGTTGGATTCATTTGTCTCCCACCAGAAGTCTTCCTATATGGACTTTTAGAAAATTGGTATTTCTATCTTCTTGAGATTTCGTGAGGGCATTCGAAAGGTTCCTAGCGGTAAAGTTGTATTCCTAAAGTCATATAATCACCAGTTTTGCTTAAAAAAAACCTCAAGCAATTAGCTGATTGACATAGCTCTGGTTTAAAGGGGCTATCCCGTAAACAACATATCTACCAGATAGATGATAGATTCATAATAACCAGGGATCGATCCGCTGGGACTCCCACAATTATGTGAACAGGGATGTGTAGTGAGCATGTACAACCACTGCTCCATTCACTGTCTACAGGATTGGTGGTCTTACTTGCTCATTAGGGACCCCATTCTAAAGAATGTTGGAGGTCTTAGTGAACAGATCATAGTATAGCATCTATCCTTGCAAAGGATAGAACCCCCCTCCCATAAGGAAAGTCTTAGCAATCAACATTTATCACATACTTACCAACATTTCTAATGTGAAATTCTGGACAATTAAGTCCATCCCCAGGAACTAATACAAAACGTAGGAAAGGAACAAAAATGGTAATCAGCTAAACAACCACTTACATTCACATAGGAACCATGGTAGACTTTGAGTGGTTAAAGGTGTGGTGCTGCAAGGAATGTAGGAACACACCGGGCTGATATCCAGGTCAAAAATGGGAGAGAAGGACTATGAGGACTGGGCTCCGGCGTCAATGAAAAAATGTTAAAACAGAACTTTTACCATGCAATTAAAAACATTGTAGAATAAACCAAAAGGTAAAAAAAGATTAAGGATCCATACGCTGACGCGTTTTGGGTTAGCAACCCTTATTCATAGCTGCTGAATGGACCTTTTCTCCCACGCCTACGTAAGGCCATCTTTGGTTATGGATTTGCTAAACCCACATGTTGTCCAGTCTAGTTTCCGCGCTTCGTCTGGCAAAATCTAGACGGTTGGCAATTGTCATATGTAATTACGAAGGGAATAATTGGCTGCTCATATAGCTATAGATCGAGGGGTTCTCATGCAGCTGACCCCCTTTTATGATGTCTATATATTTTAAAAAGGGTATATAGAAAGGACTTGTCATAATGACGTGACCTCTGAATTCGCAAGAAACAAGATCAATAACAAACGTCTTGAGTGGCCCTGATCATTAATGCAGTAATCCGTGCAGTTTGGAGTCTGGCAACATCTAATGATAGGGTTACATTTATATTTACCTGGATAGACATCCATTTTTGTGATATTAATAGGAGGCATTTACATGCTTGTAAGGAAGAACACCCAAGCCAGAGAAGGGGAATAACATGCCACCATGGAAAAATAATTCTGTAACTTACTGCTTTACAAATGAAGTCTGTTTTATTAAAAGCAAGCACAAAAAATGCTTATTTTTTCGCAAGTTTTCAAAAACTTTAAATGCTTTTTTACAACTTCTGAGAGACAAGAAATTTAGTAGTAAGTTATAGAACCACATCTATTCATGTAAAGAACTGAGTGTAAAGCCATAATAAAAAGCTTTTATGTCTTCAACATGCAGTGAAAAGCTCCTAAAAAAAACTGCCGGCTTCTTCTACCATCTCAGGACTTGATCAAAGGTCCTAAACTGCATTAGGACAGCAGGAAGTGGACTCTAATCTATGGCTATGGGCCCCCAGAGTACTTTTGCCTCTGGTAGTGGAGACCTAGGTTTTTTTTTGTTGAGTATGTATTTTGCTGGGAAAAGTGTAATTTTGTTTTGTTTTTGACCTCACTATGAACAACTGCTCATCTTGGATCTTCGGACCCAGAGACATAATTTGAGCATGTTTGGCAAATCCAGGAAAAAAAGGTGGGATCTCCTGGACTTTTAGTAAAAAACTCCCGAGTGCCATTACCTCTACTGAAAATCAGTGCTTTCATGGAATGGCTTAAACAATGTAGAAGGGCTTGGGAAAACCTAGAAGGGCTGTGACCTGAAATGGGGATATGGCTAGGAGCTGTAAACAGAGTCCTCTCGGGAGGGCTAACCTACAGGTCGCTAGGCCCAATGCAAAATCTGGGTGCGGTGGGTCCCTGGCTGTTGGCTCTGATAAGGTAACTGTGATTCTATAGTGTATGTCTAGGCTATTGTTAATGTATATTATTGTCTGGCAGGCAGTGGTGTCTTGGCACTTTGTTCCATTTGTTGTATGCATTTTTGCACAAAAAATATTTATATATCCTGTTACGTTTTTCATGCACTTTATATCTATGTAGTGCTTGACCCTACTGTTGGCAGGTTGAGTCAACGGATTATATATATGAGTTTAATGCTCACTGAGACTGGCAATATATATGTATGAATATTTATTATGGATATTGATTATTATTACCACAGTCTCTATATATACACCTGATATAAGTTTGCCACTTTGGTGCCATACCCACTTTTCCTTTTTTTCTGTATTTGTTTCCCATTTGAAAAAAATATGTTTTTGTATAGATGTTTTTATTTTTTGACGCGTTGAAATAAAATTTGTATATTTTTGAACCAACTACAAAAGCGGAAAACTTTGGTGTGAGTTGTAGATACAGCTGATTGTTGGTATTTACGACATTGTTTCTTTATTGGTGCCAATGCAAAATCTGTAAAAGGGTTTGATCAGGATGTCATTGATGGCCCATAATATGCTATGGAAATTTGTGTTCTGTGCATTTAGAAGGCATTGACTTTGTAGTGTACCTATCTCCATAAAATATAATCTTTTTTTTTCCCCACGTTCTCAATTATGTTCAGATGAAATCATTTTGAGAGGCTAAAAATTCATGCAGACCTGGTTGAATTAATAAATTATAGGTGGTTTTACTAAGGCATTATTTTGTTATAATTGCATTTAAAGAATAATCAGACGTTCATTTTATTTCGTTATCCTCCAGACATTGCAAAGTTATGAATTTTTGTAGTACACCTTATTACGTTTTTCTTATTTTTTGTCTTCCAAACACTATTCTGTACTTCTGTTTAATATGTACAGTTCATGCTTCTTTAGAATGTGCTTTCAACTGCTGCTCCGCCAAGATCCTTACTCTATTTACAGAGTTCAGGGATTCCCCTCTTCTCTTCACTTTGGTACTAAGACAGGCAAATTTACAAACTCTGCCCCCTGACGAAGCCAACGCGAAACGTGCGTTGGGGCTGCGGCGGTGACCCCTGGAGATCGCAGTTCACTTTATATGGGTAAGAGCCACTAAACCAGCTTCTGTTATGATATAGGCCGTTGTCTTTCTTGGACTATCGGCACCCCACTGAGGGAAGTTTAGAGATGTACCTGCAGTTTTCTGGAGGTGGTGGCGTTTGCCTGCCCTAAGTATCTGCACTTGATTGGAATCTTTATTACAAAATGGTATATGCGGATCTCTGGGGTTCACCGTAGCTGTAATTTTTTCAGTGCTATCCCAAGTCTCCCTTATCTGTGTGTTCTGTATTTGGTGATTACTTGTGTTTTTAATATTGTGAAATAAAGTATATATTTTTATATTTCTAAGATGGGACGTGTACTCCATGTGTTTTCTTCTGGGTTTCTACAAATTTACAAACTCTGTAGCCTGTGTACAGATCTTAACTGAGCAGCAATTGGAAGCAGCTTGCAAAGAAGCATTAGCTGGCCATGTGAATCAGCAGTGCAGCGTAGTGCTCTGGGGAGAAGGAAGCAAAATACAGTAATGAAATATATTACAAAAATTTCTAACTTTGCAATTCTTGGAAGATAATAAAAAAAAGTTCAGTTACTATTTAAGATATTTAAGTGGTACTTTTATAGTTGTCAGGAAAACTGGGCACGCCTTTCCTCAATTTCTGCATGCTGTCTTTGAGTATATGGTGCATGTTGCACAATAATTACACACATATGCCAGTTGGAAATACTTATGGCATTATTAATTTTACCATTATCAGTCTGGACTAGTAGCTAGTGCTCGGCATTCTGTGGCTCTGCAGCTGTTGTTAAACTACAAATCCCAGCATTCCCTGATATGCTGGGCATTGTAGTTTCACAAAAGCTAAAGAGTGAAATCTAGAGTCTAAGATGTTTAGCTCAATATTTGCAACCTTTTCTTTTTCTCTTTAGCCACTTATGATGATTTATCCTTTCCGCATTTCAGCAGCATATAAACATTGCAATTTCTTTGGCCGGTTGTGAAATTGTTTGCAGTTTGTTAATTACTGCCGTCATCACTAGTGATGTTTTATGCTTCTTTCAAACATTTTCAGACTGGAATTTTGGAAATATAAAGAGGAAGTAAATTTACAAGGATTTCAGGTTGGAAAGTTTGCTGCAAGACATTGATAACGCGGCAGGGGGTTAACGTTGACATCAACTGCAGTATTTTAGAACAGAAGTTTAATTCCACAATTGTCCTGGAAAATGAATAAATCTGAATTGTCCACATGTTTGGGATTGTCTCATGGAAACAACACCTTGTTAAATAGAAGTTAGGCAGATGATCAGCGAGTCTAGGTTCCCTAACCCCCAGAGATCACAAAGGGCACAATTTTTTATGACTGGCGTTTCGCTCTCCAGTCTTAATGAAGGGTGTGAGGAGTTAGAGGAACAAGATGTAAAAAGTCACAACAGTTTTGTGAAACTTCAATTAGTGCAAACATTTGTGAGTTTTCATATTGATTTATGCCAGAAATCTGGCAAGAACACTTTAGTCAATCCGGGTCAGTGTCGAAATTTTTACGAGGCAATGTTGGCCCATGTGGGTAGGATAACAGAACAGTATGTAGTGCTTCCTTGTATGAAAAACAAGCACAGTACTGTAATGCTTAAAGAAGTTATCCACTACTTGGACAACTCCTTCTCATACCCCTCACTTGGTCCCCATGAAATAATAAAGCTTGTACTCACCTCCTGTGTTGGCACAGTTCCCGCAGTGTTGGCACTCACTCTCCCTAGGGCTCCAGTGCTGTTGTTGTAACACATGACCCCAATCAGCGCTGCTGTCACTGTTCCTGCTTCCTGTCAAACTGAGTATGGAGAGGAAGTCAGAGATCAGCGGCAGCCCGGACTTCCTCTTCAAGTTCGATTTGTCCAAACACAACAACGCAGATTTACTAGATTCTTTGACAAGGCGTTGATCCAGGGAACTAGTCTGATTGCCGTATGTGGAGTCGGGAAGGAATTTTTTTCCCCAATGTGGAGCTTACTCTTTGCCACATGGTTTTTTTTGCTTTCCTCTGGATCAACATGTTAGGGCATGTTAGGTTAGGCTATGGATTGAACTAGATGGACTTAAAGTCTTCCTTCAACCTTAATAACTATGTTACTATGTAACACAGGAGCCCCGGGGAGAGCGAGTGCCAACACTGCAGGAATGGTGCCAGCTCGGGAGGTGAATATAAGCTTTATTATTTTAACATTTTGATCAAGAAGGGGTTGTTCTAGTAGTGGACAACCCCTTTCAAAAGAATCTGTCACTTTCCCAAAATATGTAATATTATTTTTTGTTCCTGATCCTTTCCATTCCTGAGATATGGCCTGCATTTCATTGCTTGCAAATCTGCTTGACTTGGCCGAGTGGGCATGGTCCTCAACTCATCCTTTTAGGTGTCTTCTTGAGAACTACACCCAATTGGATAAAAAGATTAGATTTATACACCGCAAACAGGGGCCCATATCACAGGAAGGAAATGGAGCTGTAACACAAAATAAACACCAGCTTCACAAGATAAGGTAAAAAGTTTGCATGCTTAGTGATGCGTCATCTTTAAAGGGTGTCTTTCCAGGCAAAATTACGTTAATCTTGCCTATTCAGTTTTCCCCTGCTTCATTAATTTACAATTGCCTTGGTATTGGGGCATGCGTAGAACAAGGAGATGGCCAAGTCCATGAGAAAGGCTATGCTATGCATGCACTGGTACTGGGGCAATCTGGGCATGCACAAGATTTTAGTACAGGCATAGCTGGCCCAACTGAAGACAGCCCTGTCATTCTTTAAAGTGAGAGGAGGAGCTGGGCAAGCAGATTGGTCTGGGAAAGGTGCTTCTGACCACCCTTGGTGCACCAAGAACTAATTAGGATGTTACATTAAGGATCTTTTCAGACCAAACTGCCCTTCATGGTAATGTGTTTAGACCATAATGTCATTTTGCCATGTCAGACTCCTGAGCAGCTCAATCATATTGCTCAATGCTTTCTGAGGATCTATGCAAACCAGATAAGAAAACAGAAACCCGCTATGAGATCCAGTTTAAATCATTTGCTTTTTATCGTGAAAAAACACGAAAAAAACGCGAAAAAACCTGATGGTGAGCACATAGCCTTAATATTCTTGTCACATTCTTCCTCACCTCTTGTGACCCCCAGGTACTGATCTTTAGAAAACTAAATCTATTTTCTTAGCACAATTAATGAAAAATGCACCATAACAGAAAAATGCTATATAAACCACAAGAATATTTCACAGCAAAGCCCCTCACAGCTTATCTGTCTGAGACATTATAAGCTTCTGCTGAGAGGTTGACGTCTCTGCAGATGTCTAGTGCTGATAAACAGATGTTACAGAGTTGAGTTTGTCATTTGCACATCTTCTAGTTATAGCTATGCATCTATACATTTAGGAAAAAAGCAAAAGACTTGTTCAGCTTTGCCATACCCTATTAAAACAGATTTCCTCTCTCTTCAATGGCTTTGCGCTCAATCCCGCGCCATGGCAATGTGATGGAAGAATGATCTGTAGGAAGATCGATCTTGTGCAAGCCTAGACAGGTCCACCAGGCTCTTTTCTGCCATTATCTAGATACTATTAAGCCATCAGGTTGTTGGTCTTCCACTTTGTCTTGTTCCTTCCATTCTTCTGACCATGATGTCCTTCTCCAGTGATTTCTCTCTTCGTGTGATGAGCCAAAGTAGGCAAGTCGTAGCTTGGCGATCCTTGCTTCGAGTGGCTTGATTTGTTCCAAAATTGAAATGTTTGTTCTTCTGGTCATTCAAGGTGTTGATAATATCCTTCTCCCGCACCACGTTTCAAAGGCATCGAGTCTACCTCTGTCTTGTTTCTTTGTCATCCAGGTTTCGAATCTGTATGTTACCAGAGAAAAGACCAAACTATGTATGAACTGTGTCTTCATCACAAGTGAAATGTTCCTCGTTTTGAACACTTTGTCCAATGACTTCATTGTTGATTTGCCCATAGTTATTCTCTGATTGACTTCTGGTGATGCTGCTGCATCTTGAGGGATCATCGATCCGAGTAGGTTGAAGTCCTTTACAACTTCCAATTTCCATATCAAATGTGTCCCATTCGTACCTGGCACTAATTAACATCTTGATTTTCTTAGTGTTGAGCAGCAGTCTTCCAGTCCTAATGAAAACACTTCTGTTCATTGCACAAGTTCTTTGGCACCCGACCATATTTTCGGCCGGAGTGCTATCCATTAAAAAAAACGGGATCACTCTCGGACCCATGTTATTAATGGGACAGTGCACGTGAATGCTTTTTCACAACACTACCTGAATCTGCATGAGAAAAACTTGCAGCGTGCACATTCTTCCTCTGAAAATCAGATGAGACTCACCCATGCCATTTAAAGACACATTAAAACATTCAATTTGTACAGATGCATTGCAATTCTGTAATATAGGAAACTGTAAATAATCCTGTAAATGATTAAAGTGAACCTGTCACCAGGTTTGGTCGATATAAGATGCGGCCAACACCTTTCAGGGCTTATCTACAGCATTTTATAATAAGCCCCCTGATCTGACCTGCAAGAGAAAAAAAAATAAGTTTTATTATACTCACCTGCAGGGCGGTCCGGTCCGATGGGTGTTGCAGGTCCTGGTCCGGCGCCTCCCATTGTCTTGTGACGTCGCCCTCCTGCTTGCTTCATGGCTCCTGGGCATCGCGCTCCTGCACTCCCAGCACCTGTGCACTGTAGTACTTTGCTCTGCTCTCAACAGAGCAGAGAAGTACGCCTGCGCATAAGCGTGATGCCAGGGAGCCATGAAGCAAGCAGGAGGGCGGCGATCAGAAGAAGATGGGAGGCACCGCACCTGGACCTGCGACGCCCATCGGACCAGACCGCCCTGCAGGTGAGTATAATAAAACTTATTTT
Source organism: Ranitomeya imitator (assembly GCF_032444005.1). NCBI lineage: Eukaryota > Metazoa > Chordata > Amphibia > Anura > Dendrobatidae > Ranitomeya > Ranitomeya imitator. The sequence continues at coordinate 176,653,464 of NC_091289.1, forward strand.
CCTTCTCTTGCAGGTCGGATTGGGGGCTTATCTACAGCATTATAGAATGCTACAGATAAGCCCTGAAATGCGGTGGCTGCAACTCGTATCTGCCAAACCTGGTGACAAGTTCCCTTTAATAGCTCCTAAGTAAAAAAAAAAGTGCATATGGACTGCTCGTTCCACTTTTCTAGATGCAACTCTGAACGATTTTTTTTTATACTGTCATGTGACCCTAGCCTTTAGCTCTATGTTTGCTGCTAAAGCATTGGAAATCTGGTAGACAAAATGATTGATTTATTAAATTTTTTGGAATCCATTCAAACTGAAGCCGCCCATGATGATAGTTAGACTCTAGCGGAAAAAACGCATCATGTGCACAAAACATGCAGAATGCATTCTAAATGATAGGATGAATAATGTATGTGTTTTTAATGAGTTTTTATAGCGTTTTTACCGTGAAAAAACCTGAACGTGTGCACATAGCCTTACTATCGGTATCCTTTCCCTTTCTGCCTGGCTGTGTTTATCATTTGCTCTATATACATTTGTACAGTATAAGGTGAAGTATTTAGGATTTTGGCTATGCATGCTCGGCAGATGTCCAACTTTTAGACTCTAGTTGGATCCTGAACCCCGGTGATGACATTTATTTGAGTGAAGATAAATACGGAACATTTTATTGTTGATCTGTTAAACAATAGGGAGTATCTGATAAGAAACACATGTTTGGAGAGAATTTCCAACCAGACGGAAAAAGTGATCCCCCAACTATTCCGTTTACTTAATAAGTCTTACATATGATCAAAACCTATATATTTCAAAATTGCTGGCTGAGATATTGCAGTCACTGCATCCTGATACATCATACAAAAACTCAAACAGTATTATTTTTCCTCAATACATCTATATGAAAAACAGCCTGATGATTGGGTCAAAGATTTCATAACAGCCACTAATAAATATCCATAGCCTTCATGTCCTTTACCCAAAACTTGTAGAAAAGCTGTGCTACCTTTTGCTCACCATAGAAAATAGACATCTTTTAACCAATCAGTTTTGACGAGATCTGCCTCAATCTAATGTCACCTCCAAAGAAACTTGAAGATACACCTGATCCAGAAGATTCAAAACATGAAGAGCAGGGTTCTCCCGAAGACTTTCATGATTGTCCCAATGAGCCACAGCTTTTACCACAGCTCAAATTAAATGAAAGCTGGCAGCAAGTATCTTTCAGTGCCTGTAGGGCATTCTGTGCACTTTAAGGAAAGCTATGAGAATTTAAACTTTATTCTGAAAAAAAAACTAAACTACAATGATCAAGGATGGTCAATATGTGGTGATCTGAAAGTTCTCTCCTTGGGCAGCAATAAGGATACACAAGGTCTCCATGTTTTTTGTGTGAATGGAACAGCAGGAATAGGACTAATCACTGGAGTAAAAAAGTTGGCCAATGAGACCATCTTTGCAACCTGGACTCAAGAACATAATTGGAGAACATTTAGTTGATCTCACTTAAGTTCTCCTGCTACCACTCCACATTAAGCTTGGACCGATGAAGCAGTTTGAGAAAGCTCTATCGAAAGAAGAAGAGACTTTTAAGTAACTAGTTACAAAGTTTTAGGGACTGTCCAAAGCAAAACTGAAGGAAGGTTTTTTGTGGGTCCGGATATTCAGAAACTCATAAAGGATGACGTGTTTGAAACAAAAATGAAAGCTGTTTAGAAAAGTTCTTGGGATTTGAAGTTACATTTTTTACATTCTCATTTCGACAACTTTCCTGAATACCTTGGTGCTGTTAGCGAAGAGCAAGGAGAAAGATTTAATCAAGCTATTAAGGAGATGGAAAGATGATAGCAAGGTAGATGGAACATGAACATGATGGGGGACTACTGCTGGATGCTTCACAGAGAAGATCCGCAGGCCTTCTGTAAGATACAATGTATCACGAGAAGCTTTGATGGGAAAAGGAAAAGGTTCAAGAATTAACTTCCAGTAAAGTTGCACAATGAGTGTTCAATACATTTTTACATATAAAATTGTTTAAATTTTTGGATAGAATAACGATTTTTCTTGTTCATCTTGCCTGTACATAATTTCACGCACAATTTGTACAAAATCCACGCGTGATAGTAAAAAAATAGAAGTGTTAAATTCAGGGAATAAGAAAACATAAGAATCAGTCATTGGATCTGGAAAAATTTTCATAAACCCAAATTTTGCCTACCTGTGTAATTGGAAAATGTTATGGCTACATGGAGATCTATCTTGTTTCCGTCCAAGAGAAATGACAGCATTTTTTCTGTACTTGTTGTCAACAACACCGCTATTTCCTTTCGAGAGCAACTGGAGAAAACAGGCTACCAAACACCTATAACACAACTCAATCCAGGGAGAAAATTAAAATGTAGAATAAGAAAAATTCATACTGTGGGATCCTGGTTTCTCCAAGAGTTTTCCAAGCTCTATTCTGCTCACCATAGACATGAGATATTGTTTGACCAACCAGTTTTGATAGGATCTATCAGTAATCTAATATCATTTGCCTGTCAAAGTCTATACGAGCAATCAAAATAGTCTTAATCTTACGAGGAATAGTTTATGCCTGTGGCCACCTTTAGATTATTTACTCGAGCCATCAAAATCGGTGGGACTTTCTAAACGTCAACAGCTATGTGATTAGATCATTTACTCAACCCATCAAAATCGGTGGGATTTTCTAACAACTACAACTACAGTATGTGAAACATTTCGTAAATAATTAAAGAATCAAGTTGTGGATGCATAGAGATGAGAATTGGTTTAAAAATAATCACAAACCACATTCATAATTCTTCATTTTGGATTTCCTTTACCCTTGGCCTAGAGTTGTCGGCAATTAGAATAACAGATGTGTTTTTCATGTCTCTTTATAAATGGTTCTTTTTTTTGATGACTTTTATGGCAATCAGAACTGAGATAAGATCCACTAGCTGCTGGTTGGCAGAAGCAAATCCTGCAGTAATGAACACTGAGTAAACACAGAACTTATCTGTAAACAGATTTAATTAGAAATCTGTTAAAGCTAAACCACCATGACCAGGCTGCCCGGGGGATTAGCAGCAATTTCATGCTTTTCTGTGGTCAGCAAATAAAATCTCTTTAGTATCTCAAATTCCTTTTCTCTACTTATTCTCCTCAGTCATTTTTCTTCCTTTTGCCACTCCAAAGCAACTCTCCATGCTCAATAGCCGATCAATATTTATCTATGTGTTCCTAGCAAAGAGCTCCTTGACACTGCAACATCTGTGTTTGCTCAGCTACCAGGACAACACAGTGCAGACTTTCATCAAATCAATCTTTCACTTGACAGGTCAGAATAACGGAGGCTTTTCAGGGTGGCTGTCTCTAAGCAGGAGGTGTATCTAAAGATCGGCCACTGAAATTAGACGTTTGAGTTGAGACTTTATTTTCTTGGTATTTTTTTAAAGCTTTAACTTTTTATTTCAGAAAATATTTCTAAAACTTTTTTTTCCCCAAAAAATAAATTACGACTTGTACGAGATACAATGTAGTGGAAATGTAAAATTCTTTTCAGATCTAAGTCTTATCCAGGAATAATTTTATTTTCGCTTCTAGAAAAAGAAAAGAAAAAAAATGAAAGAATGTTAAAATGGCTATTTATACACAATAACAAAGTTATTGACCACTGCCAGGTATGACTAGGACACATTTGCGATGGATGGCGATGGACAGGAAGTTGTAAAGGACTTCAACCTACTTAGATCAATGATCACTCAACATTCAGGGACCACACCAGAAGTCAATAGGAGAATAGCTATGAGCAAATTAACAATGAAATCACTGGACAAGGTCTTCAAATTGAGGAACATTTCACTGGCAATGAAGACACGACTAGTTCATAGTTTGGTGTTTTCCGTGGTAACATAAGGAGGCGAAACTTGAACGATAAAGAAACAAGACAGAAGAATTGACGCCTTTTAAATGTGGTGCTGGATTTTGAAACAAATTAAGCCAGACTTGTAACTCAAAGAAAGGATCACTAAGCTACGACTTGCCTACTTAGGACACATCATACGAAGAGAGCAAGCTCTGGAGAAGTGTTGTGAATTCTGTGGTCAAGCTCCCTCCTGTGGTCATGAGTGGTACTTCGGCTGGTTCTGTCTATGAGCTTCCGCTGGTGGAGGTGAGTGGGGCTGCGGCTTCTGAGTTTCCTTCCTCAGGTGACGAGGTTAAGTCGTTAGGTGCTGCTCTATTTAACTCCACCTATTTCTTTGTTCCTGGCCTCCAGTCAATGTTCCAGTATTGGTCTGGCTCTCTCCTGGATCGTTCTTGTGGCCTGTCTGCCCTGCTTAAGCTAAGTTCTGCTTGTGTTACTTTTGTTTGCTATATTTTCTGTCCAGCTTGCTATATTGGTTTTTCTTGCTTGCTGGAAGCTCTGAGACGCAGAGGGAGCACCTCCGTACCGTTAGTCGGTGCGGAGGGTCTTTTTGCCCCTCTGCGTGGTTGTTTGTAGGTTTTTGTGTTGACCGCAAAGCTATCTTTCCTATCCTCGGTCTATTCAGTAAGTCGGGCCTCACTTTGCTAAATCTATTTAATCTCTGTGTTTGTATTTTCATCTTAACTCACAGTCATTATATGTGGGGGGCTGCCTTTTCCTTTGGGGAATTTCTCTGAGGCAAGGTAGGCTTATTTTTCTATCTTCAGGGCTAGTTAGTTTCTCAGGCTGTTCCGAGTTGCATAGGGAGCGTTAGGCGCAATCCACGGCTACCTCTAGTGTGGTATGATAGGATTAGGGATTGCGGTCAGCAGAGTTCCCACGTCTCAGAGCTCGTCCTATGTTAGTAACTATCAGGTCACTTTGTGTGCTCTTAACGACTAGGTCCATTGTGGTTCTGAATCACCTGTTCATAACAGAGAAGGACATAATGGTTTGAAGAATAGAAAGAACAAGGCAAAGAGGAAGACCACCAACCCAATGGTTTGATAGTATCAAGATAACGGCGGAGAAGACCCTGGTGGACCTATCTAGTCTGACGCAAGATCGATCTTCCAAAAGAGAATTGATCCATCAAATCCCCATGGCTCGATGTCAAGCCAAGGGCTGTTAAAAAAATACACAATTTCGTTGAGTATAATTGCTGCTTTTGTAGGAATGGAAAGTTGGATCCAACAGCTTTTTATTTGTTATTAGCGTAGATAAATGGTTTAATGAGTTTGTAAATTCCTTTTTTAGAAAGTCTGTTAAAAAGCTTGGCCAATCCATTTCACCTTTGTGCACTTCTGGCTGGAGAATTTTTAGACTGGATAAAAAGTCTAATGTGGATAGATTTGCTCATCATATTAACTGGAACCCAAACTAAATGTTTCCCTTTTTTGAAGGAGGGGAGAAAACATTTTTATTGAGCACTCAAGTTTTAAATGGAATTAAAAGGAATAAAAATCGATATCCAACGTAAAGAGAAAGTTTGGAATTAAAGCATAAGATTAAAAATGTTTCTGTTCAAAAAATCACCCAGCAATATAAAAATCAGAAAATGTTCATTGCTCACACCTCCAGTGATCATCTGCAATCAGTAGACGAACCTAGCGGCAAATATTAAATTTCTCCATAGTGCCGCCACAGAGGCGATGAATCATTACAATGTTCCCTTTAGAAATAATGACTATTCTTGTAATGTACAGACATTTTATGTCTTCCAGACTGTGAGGCTATTTTTCTAGACTTTCTGGCTAATAGATGAGAGTCCTTAATGGTGGACCCAAACAACTTTTAATTAGGCTCCCTCAACTTTTCACTAAGTGTATTTATATTTTCTTTAAATTCAATTTAGATTATTTGGGAAATGTTTAATTTTTGTGGCTCGTCATATTGGAAAAATGATAACTATGTGCAATCATATTATTTGTCCCTTTTGTATCAGCTTCTCAGAAACTTGGTTATATAGCGCTCTCTTATTCCGCAGTGCTTTACAGACATCATCATCACTGTCCCCAATGGGGCTCAGAATCTAAATTCCCTATTAGTATGTCTTTGGAGTATGGGAGGAAACAAGAGAAAACCTACGCAGGAGAAGAACATACAAACTCCTTGCAGATGTTGTCCTTGGTGGGATTTGGACAGTATTTAACACCAGTATTTGAAAGCCAAAACCAGGAGTGGTTGAAAGTACTAGAACGCAACAGTGCTAACCACTGGAGCCACCATTCTTCCCAACTAATGGTAAAACTGGTTTATACCTGGTCTTTCTACACACATTCTTGACTGGTGTCTTTTGTGTGATGAAGTTCAGGCATGGATGAAATGTCACTTGACATGGAACCGTTATGGATGTCATGCCATTACCAGGATTGTCATCAAGAAGTGACAGGATAGCAGTAATAAAACAGAAGAATGAAAGAATATGGAAAAAATGGAAGAAAATAAGGTGACCAAGACCATGACACTCAGTACTTCTCTCATTCTTGACTTTCAGGGCCGGTAAATTCTGTGTGGTAATGAAGTTATGATCTCCCCTACTGCACCAGAGCCTGGATGTAATTGCTATCTCTGCACCCCTATAGTACAACCCTGGACTGAACTACTTGGTTATATGTTGGTCAGTTGGGAGACTGACTGTATTATTGCAGCAGTTTAGCTAATGCAATAGTTGCCTTCACCACTAGTCCCAGCCCGGCCATTGTGGGAGCCTTCCTAAACTTCACTGAGAATGTGCCATTTATACTTTAAATAAAGAGCTTTTTCAGCTACTGAGGTCATTCCACGCAGCCGGTTTTATTTCTATAAACTATCTTATTTGCTTCCTCCAATAAGCCCTTAACGGAATCAGAGCAGATACTCTGTATAAAGTTATCAGGAAACGGTCATAAAAATGCCGCGCTCTAAGGAATAACTTTATTCATTACGAGCTATGAAACCACAGAGCAGGGGAATGCTTACACTGAGTCAAATCGAAACCCAAATAATTAATATCTCAGATACTGTAGTCCCTTTATCCAGGTACAGTAAGGTAGAGATCTGAATAGTAAAAGAGACTTGTGTTATTTTCTCTCGGTTGGGCACAAAGATATTTTAAACTTTTTTTTTTCTTATTTTTAATTTGTGTCAGGATATTACCTTCTTTAAGAAAATAAAACAAGCTGGTTCATTTAAACATATGGGAGGGATACTGTAAAGAAACAGCAATGTTTAATCCCACTGCTCCCTTACACTTAATAAAAGCTTGTAAGTTTGCTCAGCAGGGGCGGGCTCATAGGGATATTGGCACATGCCCAGAAATTAGTTTACTCCTTTACCGACATAATTGAGTCAAGGTTCCTATTGTGGGTGAACCTCTCTTAACTGAAAAGTCCAAATGTAATGGTTCCATAATGGCGAATCTACTTGTTGAAGGTCCTCCGATGCTCCAACTGCTACTTTTGTATTCCCGATAGCTGTGCCCCTGCTTTCATAAACTTTAGAAAGGAGTATAACTTAAAATTGTGACCTATTTTTCAATAAATGGTCAGAAGTTTCTGCCAATACCTATATGCTTATATGTTAAACTGTAATAGACTCTTCACATTCTCACGATCGGTGGCTGTCTGGCTGCCATGTCCTCAACTGTTTGACATGTCCTAAAAGGTTGTCGTAACGCTTTAACGATAACTAATACCACGACAGTTCTTATTCAGCAGGTGGAAAGTTACAGTTTGTTTGTCGCTGATTTTTGTTGTGAATTTTTCTCTTGGGAAGGAATCCATCAAGGAATAGCAAAGTTCAATCCCTTACACTTCAGGAAAACTTGTGATTGTGCTAAGCAGAGGCGGACTCATAAGGAGGCGGTCACTGCCCAGAAATTAGTTTGCTCCATTACTAGCAGGATCTTTTTAAGCTTACTGTTAAGGGTGAGCCTATCTTAGCTATCAGGCCCTAAGGTAATAGTTCTAAAATGGGGCCATGTACTTGTCTGAGGGCCCCTCGGGATCCAAATGCTATCTCTGCATTCACTGTAGCTGTATCTCTACTATAATTCATTTTTTTATATTAAAGAGGTTGTCCACTAGCTTAATTTTGATGACCTAGTCAATTTCTGATCTGTGGATGTGCGACACCCAGCTTCCCCTAGATCAGTTGTTCTCGGTCGCTGGCAACAGCTGAAAGTGCTTAGTTACGGGACTGCTCTGTCTACTGATAGTGGCCGCAGTCGGGTAATGTACATCCGCCCCCTATTGATTTCAGTAGTATTCTGCCATGGCCACTATCAATAGACAGATCAACTCCATAACTGAGCACTTCCAGCTGCTACCGGCACTGCGAGCAGCTGATAGGCGAAAGTGCTGGGTGTCTTACCCCCACTGATCAGACATTGATGACCTATCCAACTCTGGAACTCTCTACAACAACATATCAGACTCTCGCCTACCGTTGAAACCTTCAAAAAGAGCCTGAAGACCCAGCTCTTCCGACAAGCCTACAACCTGCAGTAACCACCGATCGACCAAACCGCTGGACGACCAGCTCTACCCTCCCCTACTGTATCCTCACCCATCCCTTGTAGATTGTGAGCCCTCGTGGGCAGGGTCCTCTCTCCTGTAAAGCGCCATGAAATAAATGGTGCCATAATAATAAATAATAATAATAACCTCTCTAATTGAAGCTACAGGTGTTCATCTGTTTCTCCATTAATGGTCAGAGTTTTCCGTAATTTCCATCTGCTTTTAGGAAGACATGAAATGGATCCCTATCATTCTTGGGATCAGTGGTGGCCTAACTTTCGTGACATCCACCTATTGACATGCCTAAAAGTTCTTCCGTACATAGCAGTTGTAACTCAGCAGCGGCTGTAATGCTACAGTTCGCCCATCGCTGATTTCTGTTGTGGATTTTTCTTCACACTCAGACACATGACATTCATCTTGATCAAATAAGTCAAATCAGGCCAGTCATTATGAGTCTGGAAGGAGAAGAAAGAGTCGCAGAGTAGCGGTTCCACATGCATCTATAATCAAACCGCCATTAGCTCATTTGTTCGTGTTTGTTTTATTTCTCAACAAGGTTAATGTTTATTTTATGAGATGTAAAGGGGGAATGAAATGGTCCCTAATCTCATGGTGTATCCATAGCATAGTTTATCGCTCGACATATGGTTATGATACACTTTTTCCAGTTCCACTTGAAGTCATCACAATGCCAGCTAAGTAGTGAATTATGAGCAGCGTGGAATGTACTTGTGTCACGGACTTAACCCCAGCCATGCCAGATAATCATCTACATACAAAACTTGACGCTTTTGAATCTCGATCAGAGTCGTATGGGTTTGTAACACGGCGCCCAAAGTCGTTTATGGGGCTATAGTGTACTTCTGAGGGCCTTCATATAAAATTGGAGTATCCTATGCAATATACTCTATTATATGATATAATATGAAGGTATTTAATCCTATAAGATTTTCTTCCGGAAGTAAATATGGTGTCGCACATAGGCACCATGTGCTAGCATTTTATGTGCTTGGAGCTATTTAATGGTATTGTCCGGCCTTAGACCACGTGCACACGTTTAGTATTTGGTCAGTATTTCACATCCGTATTTGTAAGTCAAAATCAGGGGAGCAACAATCAGAGGAAAAGTATAATAGAAACAGGTCACCACTTCTGGATTTATCACCCACTGCTGGTTTTGGCTTATAAATACTAATGTGAAATACTGACCGAATACCGAGCGTGTGAACGTGGCCTTAGGCAACCAATCTGCAGTCACTTGTCGTCGATCGACTTCTCCACCGGTACTGTCTAAGCAAGACTGCCACTCCACTAATTCTCCATGGAACTGATAGAGAAAACCAAGTACAGCAAGCAACATTAAAAAAATGAATGGAGCGGCGGTCTAGTATTCACCCTAAAGGTACCGTCACACTCAGCAACTTTGCAAAGAGAACGACAACGATCCGTGACGTTGCAGCGTCCTGGATAGCGATCTCGTTGTGTTTGACACGCAGCAGCGATCTGGATCCCGCTGTGCCATCGCTGATCGGAGCTAGAAGTCCAGAACTTTATTTAGTCGCCAGGTCGGCGTGTATCGTCGTGTTTGACATCAAAAGCAGCGATGCCCGCAACGAGCATAGGGCCCCTGGATGTGTGTCGGATCGGTACACTCCGGCTGTTGGACATGGAGCTAACAACCAGCGAGAACGATAAGTGAGTCGCCGTTACGTCACTGGATCGCTCCTGCATCGTTCTGGAGCTGCCGTGTTTGACGTCTCTACAGCGACCTAAACAGCGATGCTCCAGCGATCGGCTCGTTGTCTATATCGCTGCAGCATCGCTGAGTGTGACGGTACCTTAAAGCTCCATTCTGATGTGCCTTGTCCTGGCGATCAGGAATTGGACCCCCACAAATCAAGAAATTATCACTTCTCCTTATAGGGATAACTTCTTTCCATTAGAGTTCCCCTTTAAGGAATAAAGACGACTCATTGATATACAGTTAGGATTTGTTTTCCTTTTAGGACATTAATCTTTTAAACATGTATTTTGTTGTAAAAAGGGCATATTAAAATATTAAGAATATTAAATAAGAATATTAATACTACTACTAATAATAATTAATAATAATGATTATGATAAATGCATATTATTATTATTAGTAGTAGTAATAGTATTAATAATAATAATAATAATAATATGCATTTAATATTGATCAGCTTTTTTTTGGGGAAGAGAAATAAAGTATTTTTTCCTTCCCTATAAAAGGCCCGACTTGTCTCGGCCCGATGGTTTAGCTTTCCTATCAGCGATTATTTTATAGGCAGCTGACAGGCTGTGTAAGAGGATCAGGATACCGTGTTTATTAGAGGTGACTTTAATACACTGTAACACAATAGTTGTATTGTTGGAGAGTGCCGCGTGCCCCGTGCCGAACACTTATACCAAGTGCTTATCGCAGCGTCACTCCATAAACAGCCCATTAAAGTCAAACCTTTTCTGATTTTCGCTCAGTGGGATATTTGTGCACATCCTTCCCACAATCCGGGGCTGACGACTCTCGCACTCTGCCGCGGTAGGAGCCAAGTGTATCTGTAATGAAACAAAGCTGCTGTCTGGTTACCTCTGCAGCCTCACTATAAAGCCGGGTGCGAGTATCGGCGGCTGCAGCACATTTATCCAGAGCACTCGTCTTTTTAGATGAAACCAAGATCATATATCATAAGAAAGAAGTACAATATTAAAGGACAAAAGTATTGGGCAGCATGTCTCAATGATTGAGTTCAGGGTTGCATTCAGTCCCCCGGTACCGGTGTGTAACATCCGGCCCCTCACCCCGAGTGTATAACCTCCGGCCGCCCGCCATGCCGTCTGCCTTCACTAACATGTGACATAATGGCCGGCGGTGCAGATACCAGCGCGGTCCTGTCCATTCAAGACATTTCTTCCTCCTAAATCTTCCCCCATCACCTGTGACTGATATTATTGAGAAGTGGAAGGAAGCGCAGCAACTCAGCCACTGAGGAGCAGTCACCAACGCTCTGCTGACTCCATAACTGCAGAATCCAGACCCCCTCTGGTATTAACACCAGCACAAGTACTGAGCCCCCCGTCGGGAGCTGCTACAGCCTTACATCACCAAGCACAATGCCGAACATCGGATGGAGTGGTGTAAAGCCACCCACTATAAAAAAAAAAATATCGAATGTCTTATCTGATGCAGATTTTTCACGTGGCGCTCAGACACTATATTCCAAAAACGTTTTATGTAAACTCAGCCTTATAATAAGAGTTTATATATTTATTATGATTGTTTGATAATCGAGAATATTCGAGAACACTTTTTTCGGCCTATATCTGTTGAATTTTAATAAAATTAAAATCTAAAATTCCTCCTTGGAATAAAGCAATAATAATAATAAAAAAAAAAAAAAAAATATATATATATATATATACTGTATATATATATATATATATACAGTATATATATATATATACATTTATATGAATATATATATATATAGATAAATGGAAATATAAAAACAGCAAATTGATAAAAAAAAGGGAATACTAAAGAAAAATAAACCTAGCATGATGCATAAAACATCATCTCGTACCAGTATCCTAATGTTTAAAAATTAATTTCTTTTAAAAAGTGAAACCCCCTGCAGACAGGAGGGGAGGGTGCGCACAGAAGCTGAGGTTGATGTAAGGTTTTATTGGGTGGAGGGCCGCAGACTAGGTGGGCCGAGACGCTCTGAACTGCTGTCAAATTCTGTGTTTCTACAACAAAACCAGTGTATGTAACATATCGCACCGACTATATTTACAAGCTGAACGAAACATTCTGAAAAATGAAACTCAATCCCCGGCAAGATAAATATTCCCGCTTCACACCGACGACTTGGTCTTTGTTTTTTTTTCTTCTTGCCTTTTCATTCCGCTGATGTCACACAGTGAATATTTTATATCCAGTAAATGAAGGCTCCAGGGAGGTATTAAAGGGAGCTGCTGCTAATTTGCAGCGTGCCACTTTTTCACTGCTGTCCAAAAAATGTAACATATGTAGGGGAGTCCATGGGTGGAAAGAATGACTTTTCTGTATTTTCAGTTCTGTTAATATTTGATCTTTTGGAAACCTGGTTTAGAACAGTGCGTCTTGTAAGTATGTACATATATAAGCATGTGTATATTTCTATCATCCAGGCACAGAGGGGGTGTTAGAAATACAACCAGGGGAGCTTTATCCACATTGGGCTTGGTACTCACCACATGAATCTCTATTAACCAGGTGGGTTATTAGGTGGTCCAATCATACTATATAAAGTTCTTCAGTTGTCCTGGTCTTTATAAATCCTCTTTTGTCTAATGATCAATGTGGACATCATGTCAGTTCTTGTCCTATCTGGTTCATCTTTGCTTTTTTCCCTCTCCTTTCACCATTAGACCTTCTTCAGATACCTGTGTTTCATGTACAGTACAGACCAAAAGTTTGGACACACCTTCTCATTTAAAGATTTTTCTGTATTTTCATGACTATGAAAATTGTACATTCACACTGAAGGCATCAAAACTATGAATTAACACATGTGGAATTATATACTTAACAAAAAAGTGTGAAACAACTGAAATTATGTCTTATATTCTAGGTTCTTCAAAGTAACCACCTTTTGCTTTGATGACTGCTTTGCACACTCTTGGCATTCTCTTGATGAGCTACAAGAGGTAGTCATCGGGAATGGTCTTCCAACAATCTTGAAGGAGTTCCCAGAGATGCTTAGCACTTGTTGGCCCTTTTGCCTTCACTCTGCGGTCCAGCTCACCCCAAACCATCTCGATTGGGTTCAGGTCTGGTGACTGTGGAGGCCAGGTCATCTGGCGTAGCCCCCTATCACTCTTCTTCTTGGTCAAATAGCCCTTACACAGCCTGGAGGTGTGTTTGGGGTCATTGTCCTGTTGAACAATAAATGATGGTCCAACTAAACGCAAACTGGATGGAATAGCATGCCGCTGCAAGATGCTGTGGTAGCCATGCTGGTTCAGTATGCCTTCAGTTTTGAATAAATCCCCAACAGTGTCACCAGCAAAGCACCCCCACACCATCACACCTCCTCCTCCATGCTTCACGGTGGGAACCAGGCATGTAGAGTCCATCCGTTCACCTTTTCTGCGTCGCACAAAGACACGGTGGTTGGAACCAAAGATATCAAATTTGGACTCATCAGACTAAAGCACAGATTTCCACTGGTCTAATATCCATTCCTTGTGTTCTTTAGCCCAAACAAGTCTCTTCTGCTTGTTGCCTGTCCTTAGCAGTGGTTTCCTAGCAGCTATTTTACCATGAAGGCCTGCTGCACAAAGTCTCCTCTTAACAGTTATTGTAGAGATGTGTCTGCTGCTAGAACTCTGTGTGGCATTGACCTGGTCTTTAATCTGAGCTGCTGTTAACCTGCGATTTCTGAGGCTGGTGACTTGGATAAACTTAGCCTCAGAAGCAGAGGTGACTCTTGGTCTTCCTTTCCTGGGTGGTCCTCATGTGAGCCAGTTTCTTTGTAGCACTTGATGGTTTTTGCAACTGCACTTGGGGACACATTTAAAGTTTTCCCAATTTTTCGGACTGACTGACCTTCATTTCTTAAAGTAATTATAGCCACTCGTTTTTCTTTACTTAGCTGCTTTTTTCTTGCCATAACACAAATTCTAACAGTCTATTCAGTAGGACTATCAGCTGTGTATCCACCAGGCTTCTGCTCAACACAACTGATGGTCCCAACCCCATTTATAAGGCAAGAAATCCCGCTTATTAAACCTGACAGGGCACACCTGTGAAGTGAAAACCATTTCCGGTGACTATCTCTTGAAGCTCATCAAGAGAATGCCAAGAGTGTGCAAAGCAGTCATCAAAGCAAAAGGTGGCTACTTTGAAGAACCTAGAATATAAGATATAATTTCAGTTGTTTCATACTTTTTTGTTAAGTATATAATTCCACATGTGTTAATTCATAGTTTTGATGCCTTCAGTGTGAATTTACAATTTTCATAGTCATGAAAATACAGAAAAATCTTTAAATGAGAAGGTGTGTCCAAACTTTCGGTCTGTACTGTATATGTTTTTTCTGCATTGTTGTACAGATAGAACACGTGCCCGTTAGAAGTGTGTTCACCTGATTGTGATTTTTAAATTTTTTTAGTCAACAAAAAATGGAGATAGGCCCCATTTGTAAATCAAAATTAGAGATGAGCAACATTTTTTTAATTCGAATTCTCCGGCTTTCCCAAATTTTTCCCCCAAATTTTGATTTGCACTGAATAAATTCCGTGGCTCTCAATATTGGAAAGCTTACAGGAAAAGTATATATTTTCACTGTGTTAGCGAGTATATAGAAAATAGTCAAAATTGAGAGCCCTCAGTGGTTGATACCTTTCAATAGCTATCTGAGTAGATGGCAACAAATTGCAAGTTTTCAAGACTACTCATGTCTCCTCGTTAGGCATAGCAGAGTCTGATGAAGAGACCCGAGTTGTCTCGAAATCTTGCTATTTCATACTATCTTTTTATTTAGCTATTTTAAGATATCAACCACTGAGGACTCTCAATTTTGAATATTTTACTGGAAAGCTTGTCATTGCTTGGAAAATACACATGGGGAGAGGAAAGAGAGAGAAAAAGAAATAACCCTGATTACCACAAGAGCTTACACTCTATAGGAGAGAGAGAGAGGACCCCACTGACCATAAGAGCTTACACTCTACAGCAGGGGTCCCCAACTCCAGTCCTCAAGGCCCACCAACATGTCATGTTTTCAGGATTTCCTTAGTCTTGCCCAGGTAATAATTGCATCACCTGTGCAATGCAAAGGAAATCCTGAAAACGTGACCTGTTGGTGGGCCTTGAGGACTGGAGTTGGGGACCCCTGCTCTACAGGAGAGAGAGGACCCCACTGACCATAAGATCTTACATTCTACAGGAGAGAGAGGACCCCACTGACCATAAGAGCTTACACTCTACAGGAGAGAGGACTCCGCTGACCATAAGAGCTCACACTCTACAGGAGATAGAGGACCCCGTTGATCACAAGAGCTTACACTCTACAGCGGAGAGAGGAACCCGCAGACCATAAGAGCTTACACTCTACAAGAGAGAGAGGACCCTGCTGACCATAAGATCTTACATTCTACAGGAGAGAGAGGACACCATTGACCATAAGAGCTTACACGCTACAGGAGAGAGGACCCCGCTGACCATAAGAGCTTACACTCTACAGGAGAGAGAGGACCCTGCGGACCATAAGAGTTTACACTCTACAGGAGAGAAAAGACCCTGCTGACAATATGAGCTTACACTCTTCAGGAGAGACAGGACCCTGCTGACCATAAGAGCTTACACTCTACAGGAGAGAGAGGACCCCGCTGACCATAAGAGCCTACACTCTACAGGAGAGAGAGGACCACACTGACCATAAGAGCTTACACTCTACAGGACAGAGATGACCCCGCTGACCATCAGAGCTTACACTCTACAGTAGACAGAGGACCCCGCTGACCATAAGAGCTTACACTCTACAGGGCTAGAGAGGACCCCACTAACCATAAGAGCTTAAACTCTACAGGACAGAGAGGACCCCGCTACCATAAGAGCTTACACTCTACAGGGGAGAGAGAGGACCCCACTGACATAAGAGCTTACACTCTACAGCAGAGAGAGGACCCTGCGGACCATAAGAGCTTACACTCTACAGGAGAGAGATGACCTCACTGACCATCAGAGATTACACACTACAGGAGAGAAAGGACCCCATTGACCATAAGAGCTTATGCTCTACAGGAGAGAGAGGATTCCACTGACCATAAGAGCTTACCCTCTACAGGAGAGAGAGGATCCCACTGACCATAAGAGCTTACACTCTACAGGAGAGAGAGGACCCCACTGATCATAAGAGCTTACACTCTACAGGAGAGAGAGGACCCCGCTGACCATAAGAGCTTACACTCTACAGGACAGAGAGGACCCCACTGACCATAAGAGTTTACACTGTACAGGAGAGAGAGGACCCCACTGACCATAAGAGCTTACACTGTACAGGAGAGAGAGGACCCCGCTGACCATAAGAGCTTACACTCTACAGGAGAGAGAGGACCCCGCTGACCATAAGAGCTTACACTCTACAGGAGAGAGAGGACCCCACTGACCATAAGAGCTTACACTCTACAGGACAGAGAGGACCCCGCTGACCATAAGAGCTTACACTGTACAGGAGAGAGAGGATCCCACTGACCATAAGAGCTTACACTCTACAGGAGAGAGAGGACCCCACTGACCATAAGAGCTTACACTTTACAGGACAGAGAGGACCCCGCTGACCATAAGAGCTTACACTGTACAGGAGAGAGAGGATCCCACTGACCATAAGAGCTTACACTCTACAGGACAGAGAGGACCCCGCTGACCATAAGAGCTTACACTCTACAGGAGAGTGAGAGCAAGAGACAGAGGATCGCATTGATCAATGGAAAGTATCATCTGTTGAACTTTCCATCAACTGGAAATCCTTTATTATTTGTAGATAGGATGTCTGTAAATGACTAGGAGCTGTCAGTAAAACAATTCTTCTAGTGTAAAAATGAAAGTAAAACTTAGAAGAGGGAGTGGGTGAAACTATAATATCTCACTTTATTGTTGTGCTGAGATTTATGCTGTGAGAGGGGGAATGGAGCTTCAGGGCAAGACAGAGGTTCGGTTCACAGTACACTTTTAGAAGATCCTGCTCACTTAACAGGCATGGAGAGTAAAAAGGCCACATTTTGAAAAAAGAATATTGGAGCCCCCCTGGGAGATTTAAATCCAAAATTTTGGCTTGCCTATTGAAAAAAAATGTGTTTCTTTCCATTATCCCTTGATATCAAAGGTTTGGAAGATAGTTTTTGGCATTGCTGTCTTTTTTAACAAAGTTCCTCGCTCTCAGTCTTATTTAGTTGAAGATGAAGGTGACCAAACTGAGGTGGTTTCTTTTCTTATCTGCCAGATTTCGGCAACAACCTTGCAGAAAGTCACGTAGACTCACAAATAGGAATAAAGATTTTTTTTTCTCGGAATTTCTACCTTTAGTGTCCCTTTATTGAAGCAGAATATTAATTTGACAGCTGTAACTACTTCGCCGGACTCTGAGTTGCCCTTTCATGTTCACTATAGCTTTCCAAAATCCCAACTTGCATGCCAGACACTCTCGGGCAGTGACAGCCTTGCCCCTTACGTGATAGAACTGCTGATGGAGAAGGTGTGGGGACGTCATTCTCTGACCTTAGTTAATCTACACTACTCCGTCTCCACAAACACAGCTTGTTCAGACTACTGATCTCCTTCTCTTTTTCAGTGTGTGGTTTCTTTATACGCCGGTCTAGAAGCAATAAATATTTGGGAATAAAGTAGCTGGTATTCATTTAAGGTTAGTTTGGGCTTGAGGATATGATGAATAGGCTTTAATTTACATGCCGGCGGTTTGGTAAGTGGTGGCTTTTGCCACTAGACAGCCCAAAGCCCACAGCAGTCACATGTAACTAGATCTAATGAACTGTGTGCTGCTATGTTTAGTGAAGATAGATGGAACTTGTAGAGGTCTGCTGGTGCTTTTGATAAGTTAAGACACCTTAATTAATAAAGAAAACTTCATCTTGAAGATCGGAGAGCTGGAAAATTAAGTTGTGGAAGCCAATTTACTGAAGGTAAACAGTAAGTCAAGGGGATATTATAGAAATAAGGGCCATTGGACTTTAAAAAATATTTGTTTCATTCCAACATTGACTATGTAAGTTAGAAGTGTTTGTCAAACTTAAAGGCAATTTTAATATTTAAGGAGTATTTAAGAAAATAATTCCAAAAGTTCTTGTATTTTTATGTTCTTGTCCAGTATTTTGCCATGGCGACTTGATGAATGAACGTTTTGAAGGAAAATAGATCTTGTGCAAGCCTAGATAGGTCTACCAGGTTGTTCTCCACCATTATCTTGATAGTATCAAGCCATCGGGTTGCTGGTCTTCTTCTTCAACTTGTTCCTTCTATTCTTCTGACCATGATGTCCTTCTCCAGTGATTTCTCTCTTGGTATGATGTGTCCTAAATAGGTAAAGCATAGCTTGATGATCCTTGCTTCAACTGACAGATTTGACTTTATTTTTTCCAAAATTGATTTGTTTGTTTTTCTTGCCATCCATGGTATTGATAGCATCCTTCTCCAGTACTACATTTCGAAGATTTTATCCCTTCTTCTGTCTTGCTTCTTTATTGTCCATGTTTCGCATCCATATGTTACCACAGAAGAAAAACTAAATATGTACAAGCCAAATCTTCACAGCACAAGTGAAATGTTCCTTGATTTGAAGACCTTGTCCAGTGACATCTTTGTTGATTTCCTGTATTTAAAAAAAATCATAACGACTAATAGATCCCAAAAAATAATAAAAGACAGCAAGAGGTCCACCATATTTCCAGATAAATATGACCAATAACATGATTGGACTTTGTTATATTATTACTTTGGGACTATCAAAGTCTTCTGATTGCCTGTTCATAGGTAGTCACTTAGAGTCCCACTTGTCAATACTTGTCCTGATGAACTGAACTCTCTTCAGCTGGTTCACTGTCACAAGGGTGCCCTGTCCCCCTGGAAGACCTGGACTTAGATGGTCGCATTGGGTAATGAATCGCAGGTATTCTTTAGAGATCGTGTGATTTTGGTCCCATATTAGTTTCCTCTGGTGCTGAAGAGCTTAATGACCCTTTCTATGCTGGTCAGAAACATGCAGCTCCATTACAGCTGCTTCGGATCTGGTCATTATCTCTTCCTACAAAAACTAGTCAGACCTTTTTGTCCCTGCCTGTGAAAGAGTTGTCTTCCTGTGCTGTGTGCTAAAGCTAAGTGGTTGGAGTAAACTTGTTGTAGTAGCATTCTGTGGATTGCTGTAGTACCTGTTTAGCTCCTGGTCCCTGTCCCCATTTAGTTTATTACTCCCTGTCAATATCGTCCTCCATTGTTTACCTCTTATTTCTGTCCCATACCTCATGGGGTGGATGAAGGGACAGTTCAGGGCTTAATAGGAGCATAGTAAGGTTGGGACAACAATTATTTTCCAGATGTCCACTCACGTGAATACAATTCTATGAAATTATTTATCATAATTACCTTCATGGGTAAAAGCCCTTGGTTGACTTGTCACCTTTCTTTACACATGCCATGTTCGGTCCATACAGCTTCAGTGTTATGCTGAGTTACATGCCGCTCGGTTTGTCTTCTCTTTCTGTTTTTCATGTTTGTCACTAATTATATGTGAATCCATTTTGCAAAAAATCTACTCCATTTACACACAGTGACCATGTATGAGTCTATTAGCTTTCATTCACTCCTGCTAATAACCAGTAGTGTGCCCATAGCGATAGGTTAGATAGGTAGTGGGTGCAAAGAATTGGGAAAGATAATTAACTTCAGGCACTATGTGAAGTATCTAGAGGAGTAATCATTTACACCCATCAAAATCAACACAGTGACTGACGGAGAGAGCAAGGGAGTTCAGTAACAGAGGTCACCATCAGAACGAGGGACAAGAAGTTATTAGCGCCCCAAGGGCCCGACTGCTGCAGACAACATAGCTCTGCTTTTAATAGACGCTTCTTCTCGGTTCAGATTATTTCCATTTTCGTACTTCGGTCAGTGACCCCAGCGTACACCCAGTCTAAACCATTTATTATGACGCCTAGAAATCGCTCAGAGAAGTGAACGTGGAAACCAAAGTAAAAAATTAAAGTGTTGCTAACAAATTAGATAATTTATAATTGTTTGTTTATTATATTACGAGTTAAATTGGATAGATAATAGATAGATAGATAGATAGATAATAGATAGATAATAGATAGATAATAGATAGATAATAGATAGATAGATAATAGATGGATAGATAATAGATAGATAGATAGATAATAGATAGATAATAGATAGATAATAGATAGATAGATAATAGATGGATAGATAATAGATAGATAGATAGATAGATAGATAATAGATAGATAATAGATAGATAATAGATAGATAATAGATGGATAGATAGATAGATAGATAGATAATAGATAGATAGATAATAGATAATAGATGGATAGATAGATCGATAATAGATAGATAGTGCATAGATAATAGATGGATAGATAGATAGATAATAGATAGATAATAGACAGATAGATAGATAGTACATAGATAGATAATAGATGGATAATAGATAGATATATTGATAATAGATGGATGATCTAATATATAATTGCCTAGAATACTACTTCCTGCAATTTGTGCCAACTTCCTGTCCGGAGCTAATGTCCGGAGCTAATGTCCGGAGATAATGTCCGGAGCTAATGTCCGGAGATAAGTGACGTCAACAGTGTCCAGTGTCTGATTGGTTGCCGCCTGCTGCGAGCGACCAATCAGAAACGTGCCGTACTGTGACACACTCCGCCCGCCATTTTGGTGTGATTTTTGAATTTTTACCTCACAGCAAGTTTCTACTGCGTGGAGGCGGCCCAGTGACGTTGCTCTTCAAGCTCCTGCCGAATTTCGTCAAAAAAATGATAATACCATTTACCAAAACTATATATATTTATATATATATATATATCAGTGACATTTTCACACCAATTTTGAACTTTTGTTTGGTGCCTATTATTCACTGACTGTTATACTGAGAGACTGCCGTTTATTAACCTCTTCTTTGCCACATTGGGTATATTGCTCTATTATTTGCCTCATAAGGACATTGTCCATTATTGCCCAGCAATTTCTCTGCAATATAAACTGCCTATTTAATACCTGATGGGCACACAAGTATGCGCCAGTATGGGTACTAAGAGCCTTTCCACATAATAATGAAATATTTTAAAATGTCATAGAACATACCAATATACATAGTTATTGATACATATTATTTATTATTTACATTATATGTTCTTATGCAAAGAACCGTTGTTGTGGCATTTGCCACAACACGCAAAGTTGTCGTCTGATGTCTTTCATCCCTCCCCTCATAAGCATGTTCATGGATCCTGTGTAACTGTACCTTAAATAACAAGAATTGTCAAGAGCTGGTCAGTGCAGCCATTTTTTGTTCTTTCTTACTATTATTTATTAATTGTATTATTCTTACATTTGAATAAATAAAGTATATATGGATTCTAGACTCCCGATTCTTTAGAATCGGGCTGCCATCTAGTAGATAATAAATAGATAATAGATAGATAGAGACAAAAAAAGGCAAAAAGCAGCACAAAAAAGGAAAAAAGGGGGGTGCAAAGCTTTCCAGGCACATACCAAATCTTGGGACCGAAACGTCGCATATGGGCTATTAAACTTCGTCTGGATTTTCCAATTGGTGTGCTGCCTTCATCAATTTTTGTTGTTGTAGATAGATAGATAGATAGATAGATAGATAGATAATAGATAGATGATAGATAATAGATAGATGATAGATAGATAGATAGATAGATAGATAGATAGATAGATAGATAGATAGATAGATAGATGATAGATGGATAATAAATAGATAACAGATAAATAGATGATAGATAGATAGATAATAGATAGATAGATAGATAGATAGATAGATAGATAAGATAGATAGATGATAGATAGATAGATAGATGATAGATGGATAATAAATAGATAACAGATAAATAGATGATAGATAGATAATAGATAGATAGATAGATAGATAGATAGATAGATAGATAGATAGATAGATGATAGATAGATAGATAGATAGATAGATAGATAATAGATAGACAGGTAGATTTATATATTTGTGTATCATTGGATAGACAGTAGAAATAGAGGTAGACTAGCAGAAGGTGTGGATTTCCTGGGAAAGTGATTATCGTGCATTACACAGGAGTCCTCTCATCACTCTTGTCCGTGCCATCATCATGTGTAGGACAGCGGCTCGTCCTCTGATATCATTAGAAGCCAGATCCCATATTTACCACCTGTCACTGACCTCTCCGTAGACGCAGACCGTCTTATGTATGAACAGATAACATTTCAGACTCTAATTATGGGATAGGAATTCTATGTAGCTCTGCAGCATGAACCCCTCCGAAAAAAAAAAAATGTTGGAAAGGACAAGCAAAGTACAAAGTAAACTTGATGAAACTACTTGCCCGGCATAATGCTTAGTATATTCCTCCAAAATCATAAAACTTGGCATTGGGTTACCGACTTGACTTTTTATTTTTATCTGGATAGTTTAGCCAAAAAATCAGGGACAGACAATATGTTTTACGGACTCATTGGAAAACCATAGTAAATCATTACGATTATAAAGTGATACTATTTTTACGGACTGTCCTGGAATTTCTGGATGGTTGGCCATGGTTGGCACTATAGAAATATAAATTATTATTATTACTGAATAAATTAATTCCTGTATGCTTTCCATGGTTGGTCATATAAAGGTTTAATTCTTAAGGGTCTGACCTATCAGTAGAACAGAGGACCCCAGTCTCTTACCCCTTCCCTCCAGTACTCCCGCAGAACGGTTAAGATCTATAGAACAATCTCCGCTTTTTCCCCTGCATCTCCATCCAATTCTATGGGAGGTAAAGAAACAGCGGCCAATGACTGCGGGGGGCACCAGTGGTCGAACCAACCCAGATCCAACGTTTATTACCTATCCTGTGGCTAGATGAAAGATGTTCATGGCTACCATCTATTTTTTTTAGCTACGGAGTTTCAAAGGCAGTCTTTACATAGAAATCCAATCTGCAGGAGAATTATTTGCACAGGAGGAGTGATACCCGGGGCGGAGAGTGTATTGGACACATGATGAAATGTTAATAGATGTTAAAACACATAGAAACCAGTAAGAAAAACCATTTGAGCCCATGCGAGGCGCAGGCAAGCAATGAACTGGACCCAGATAATATTTGTTTAGGGAAGTAATGATATAATACCTGCCGGGGTGATGTGAGGGATGCGACAGAGACGTATGGTGCCCACACACACATCGCACCACAGCTGTTGGCACAAGTGCTGACTAAATCTAGCAAATGATGCTGAAAAAATAGATAAAAAAATATAAAAACATTTTGCAAGAATATATTGCCAGAAGTTTAATTACATACTTATAACAGACCTATCACTTCTTTCTTGCATTTATCATGAAATATCAGTTCTGCAACATCTAGTCTTAAAGTTCTACAGCTTGACGTATCTCTGTATTTCCTCCTGGAAATGGAAATTGACGACTTTAGTTTGTGTTCACAAACCTTCTGATTATATCAGCATTGATTGAATAGTGTCATACATTTCCGAACTGATGAGACACACCTATATTTTTTAAGATGACTAACTGAGGAATGGCAGAATGATATTTTATATGAAAAGATGGTTTATTGTATGAGAAAACACCAACAGATAAGTCGTTAGAATAGTTATAGTACATGTAAATAACGTAATGGAATTAGCTAACACCATTTTGGTTTAAAAAAAACATAAAAGCCATCCCACCACCACAAGGTGACCCAATCGGGATGGTCCTATCCTGTAGTATCAATACTAAAGACAGGTTAGGATTGTCCTGATGGGTCACCTTGTCGTGGTGGGCTAAATGTTATGTTTTTTTTTATCAAAATAGCATGAATTAATTACCCTATGTTATTTACATGTACTATAACTATTTACTTATTTGCTGTAGGGTTTAGGCAAATTTTTGCTTTTTTCTTGGGTTTTGTTTGTTAAAAAAAATCTGGAGACTGGACAGTTTTACATATTATTAAAGGATATGGATACATTTAGGGGCATTGGGTGGCGCTCATAACAAATTGACAATGACAACCGAAGTGGTCTCCTGCAGACCCCCGGTTGTCATGCTAACCCATCGGCGCCCCACAATCATGTGTCAAGGGCTCTGATGGGCGGGGTTAGTGACGCACTTCCAGCGCCAGCATGTTAAATGCCGCAGACAGAGATTTATTTCGGTATTTCGCTTGTTGACAGTCTGGGGTGGATGGCAATTTCACCCACGGCTGTTAGGGGCAGATGACAGCTCATCAAATCACTGCCATGTGCCATAAAATATACAGACTCAGCGCCGGAACCCACATTAAAGAGGTAGACACATCAAATGATGTATATACACATCATAAGTTGTGAAGGGGTTAAGACAAGTGGGTAACACAGAGGGAGGTCTATGTGCCAACTACATTCCAAAGCCAAGAGTAGTCCATTGACTTACATTGCTATGGATTCAACCCTCCTTACATTCAGAAGCTGTCTTCGGCCATCGCAGGGGTGTTGCATGTTATGGAGGAGAGTGCTGCAGAAAAGGGTTGTCTAGGTTTGGCACAAAAGTCTGTAGTCACTCTATATGCCGGAGCGCTGTCAGAATTTTCCGATGTCGGCTGCATGATGTATATGATGTTCATATCACATGATATAAAGCTGCAGGGAGTTTGGTATTTCCTACAGCTTCATGAATAGATGATATCCCATAGTATGGAGTCCATGATCTTGTAGACCTTGGCACTAACAGCAAGTCCAACACAGGGGAAAACTGTGAGTCATTCTTTTCATTGAAATTTGTGAGTTATGACTATGAGGGCACTCTGAATATTACAATTGTAGTATTTTGTGGGCATAGTTACTTATTAAAAGGGTTGTCCAGCCTTGGGGTTCAAGTCTGCAGTCATTATATGTGACTGCTGAGGACTTGCGAATCCTCATAGTGTGCAGACTACGCGCTGTCAAAATTCTGCCGTGCTGGCTGCGAGAGTTATGTGATATGCAGATTACCGGTCATATTCCAACTAGACTTAATTCACTTGTATTGAATGAGGCTGTGCACGTCTAGTTGGAATGTGGTCGGAAGTACGGATACTTGCAGTCACATGACCGCCTGCCCCCGGTCCCAGAACTGGAGAACCCTAACTGCACGCACCGACAAGCTACAGACGTTCATGGCAAACCTGGACAACCCTTTTAACTGGAATCCCCTTTAATAGTACATATTGAGATGAAAAAAAAATCAAAATCAATGTGTGATGGGTGGCGGTCTGACGGAGGATTGGGAGGCTATTCAGAGAAACGTGAATAGTCTTCGTTCTGCCGAGGTGTCCGGATGTGTAAAAGCTGCCACAAGATGTTCTTTCATATCCATGTTGTGCGGAGGGTTGTGGGTGACCGTTCGTCTGATGTTTATTTAGAGCCTGAGCCCTGACTATCCATTCTGCAAATGAGATAATCGACCCTCACATGACATTATGTACTTTTGCATCCTCTGTGGAATCGGCTTGTGCATTCCATACCCAACACAACGCGCTAATGATATTTAGAGTCAACAGATGAACCCTCCACTCACCTAAATTTAGTAACGGGTAAACTGTGACACGCAGCCCAGCAGGCTCTGGCTTGCCAAAATCTGATAAATACTTTAAATCCTGTTTATTTACTGGTCAGAATGGGAGCACACAGCCGTAATTGTATCCCGGCTCTAGATTGTCCTCTTCCGGGACCGACAAATCTGGTTCACATCACATCACGTTGTGCAAACACTGTCAGTGAACTAACGCCGAGGAATTTGTGTTGTTTTTCTGTTGAACAAACACATAAACATAATGTAACAGTTCAAGGGAAGTTGAAGATTCCATCTGATTAAATGTTATTTATTTATTGACTACTTTTACTGATTTCATTGGGCAAGTCATCTGGACCGATAACTAGATCGAGATGCTACATGCCAAGCCACTTAGTAGCTGAAACAAACCTCATAAACACAACCAAAGCCAAGTTTACCATTAATCATTAAGGCGTTTTATTTGCTTTTCATTTTAAGTTTTACAGTTGGAGATAAACTACCCGCTAAGCATAGATGTACAGACGTAGCAGAGCTGGATGAGATTTTTTTAAAGCGGTTGTCCAGTCTGTGACTAGTTGATAACTTGTTGCTTGATAACTTGGGTGTCCAACCCTTGAGACTCGCACTGATTGATAGAACAGGGAACTCTCATTCCGTTAGAATGGAGTGACAGTGTACATGCTCGACTGCCACTCTATTTAGCCCCTATGGGGCTCCTGAGAGCTGTGATTGACCTTATCTGGCAGTCCTATAGAGAATGGAAGGATCCGATCTGCAGCTCCATGATGTAATAAATCAGTTAGCTATCCTATCCTGCAATAGTGCCTATTCTCGTGTAAGCCACAGTGCCTCCTCTAGTGTAAGCCACAGTGCCTCCACTGGTATAAGTCACTGTCATGACACAGCTGTTGGGTGACCCAGCACCAGGGGCTTCTTCCCTGTCCCTAAGACTAAGGGGCAGCCTAGCTCACCCTACTCCTCGGGATACTTCTGAAGGTGAAGATGCCAGGGCTTCCACCCTTGCCTTATCTCCTGAGTTAGCCCTCCATCTCTTCTCTTCCCCCACCCAGGGAAGAGGAGCACTACGGTGCACTGTAGTAAACCAATCTGACAAACAAGGCAACACAAACAAGGGTCAACAGAAAACCCCAGGCATACAAAATATTCACTCACATATCACAGAGGAAAGCACCGGAGTGTGGAGGTAGGAGAATAAATCAAAATAGAGCAGGATAGGAAATTACCACACATACAAACCAGTAACAGTCACTGATAACTCCTCCAACATGCTTTCTCATATGAACTCCTCTTCCTCCATTAGCTATGCAGCAAATGCTAGCTCTGACAAGGATTAGTAACAGAGCCCAGATTAAACATGGGAAAGGAGTGGCTAGCCGAGCTCAGCTGTGAACACAGGGATTTCCAACATGACCAATTAACCCCTGTTCTGCCACAAGAAATAAGCTAATTTAATTGCTTCCTCTGGCGTGAACCGCAGTGCCCATTCCAGGGTAAGCAAAAGTGCCTCCCTGGTCTAAGCCACAGTGCCTCCTCTTGTGTAAGCCACAGTGCCTCATTTTGTATAAACCACTGTACCTCCTTTAGTGTAAGCCACAGTGCCTCGTCTAGTGTAAGCCACGGTACCCCTTCTAGTGTAAGCCACAGTGCCTCCATTTGTGTAAGCCAAAGTGCTTCATCTAGTGAAAGTCACAGTACCCTTTTGGTGTAAGCCACAGTGCATCTTCTGGGGTAAGTCACAGTACTCCTTTTTGTTGTATGCTACAGTGCCTCTTCTATTATATAAGCCACAGTTCCCCTTCTGGTGTAAGTCGCAGTACTGTCTCTAGTCTAAGCCACAGTGCTCCTTATGGCGTTAGCCACAGTGCTCCTTATGGCGTTAGCCACAGTACTCCTGGCGCTAGCCACAGTGCTCCTTATGGTGTTAGCCACAGTGCTCCTTATGGTGTTAGCCACAGTGCTCCTTATGGCGTTAGCCACAGTGCTCCTTATGGTGTTAGCCACAGTGCTCCTTATGGTGTTAGCCACAGTGCTCCTTATGGTGTGAGCCACAGTGCTCCTTATGGTGTTAGCCACAGTGCTCCTTATGGCGTTAGCCACAGTGCTCCTTATGGCGTTAGCCACAGTGCTCCTTATGGTGTTAGCCACAGTGCTCCTTATGGTGTGAGCCACAGTGCTCCTTATGGTGTTAGCCACAGTGCTCCTTATGGTGTTAGCCACAGTGCTCGTTATGGTGTGAGCCACAGTGCTCGTTATGGTGTGAGCCACAGTGCTCCTTATGGTGTTAGCCACAGTGCTCCTTATGGTGTTAGCCACAGTGCTCGTTATGGTGTGAGCCACAGTGCTCCTTATGGTGTGAGCCACAGTGCTCCTTATGGTGTTAGCCACAGTGCTCCTTATGGTGTTAGCCACAGTGCTGCTTATGGTGTTAGCCACAGTGCTCCATATGGTGTTAGCCACAGTGCTCCTTATGGTGTTAGCCACAGTGCTCCTTATGGTGTTAGCCACAGTGCTCCTTATAGTGTTAGCCACAGTACTCCTTATGGTGTTAGCCACAGTACTCCTTATGGTGTGAGCCACAGTACTCCTTATGGTGTGAGCCACAGTACTCCTTATGGTGTTAGCCACAGTGCTCCTTATGGTGTTAGCCACAGTGCTCCTTATGGTGTTAGCCACAGTGCTCCTTATGGCGTTAGCCACAGTGCTCCTTATGGCGTTAGCCACAGTACTCCTTATGGTGTTAGCCACAGTGCTCCTTATGGCGTTAGCCACAGTGCTGCTTATGGTGTTAGCCACAGTGCTCCATATGGTGTTAGCCACAGTGCTCCTTATGGTGTTAGCCACAGTGCTCCTTATGGTGTTAGCCACAGTGCTCCTTATGGTGTTAGCCACAGTGCTCCTTATGGTGTTAGCCACAGTACTCCTTATGGTGTTAGCCACAGTACTCCTTATGGTGTGAGCCACAGTACTCCTTATGGTGTTAGCCACAGTGCTCCTTATGGTGTTAGCCACAGTGCTCCTTATGGTGTTAGCCACAGTGCTCCTTATGGCGTTAGCCACAGTGCTCCTTATGGCGTTAGCCACAGTACTCCTTATGGTGTTAGCCACAGTGCTCCTTATGGCGTTAGCCACAGTGCTCCTTATGGTGTTAGCCACAGCGCTCCTTATGGCGTTAGCCACAGTGCTCCTTATGGTGTTAGCCACAGCGCTCCTTATGGTGTTAGCCACAGCGCTCCTTATGGCGTTAGCCACAGTGCTCCTTATGGTGTTAGCCACAGTGCTCCTTATGGCGTTAGCCACAGTACTCCTTATGGCGTTAGCCACAGTACTCCTTATGGCGTTAGCCACAGTGCTCCTTATGGTGTTAGCCACAGTGCTCCTTATGGTGTTAGCCACAGTACTCCTTATGGCGTTAGCCACAGTACTCCTTATGGCGTTAGCCACAGCGCTCCTTATGGTGTTAGCCACAGTGCTCCTTATGGTGTTAGCCACAGTGCTCCTTATGGTGTTAGCCACAGTGCTCCTTATGGCGTTAGCCACAGCGCTCCTTATGGTGTTAGCCACAGTACTCCTTATGGTGTTAGCCACAGTGCTCCTTATGGTGTTAGCCACAGTACTCCTTATGGTGTTAGCCACAGTGCTCCTTATGGCGTTAGCCACAGCGCTCCTTATGGTGTTAGCCACAGTACTCCTTATGGTGTTAGCCACAGCGCTCCTTATGGTGTTAGCCACAGCGCTCCTTATGGTGTTAGCCACAGTGCTCCTTATGGTGTTAGCCACAGTGCTCCTTATGGTGTTAGCCACAGTACTCCTTATGGTGTTAGCCACAGTACTCCTTATGGTGTTAGCCACAGTACTCCTTATGGTGTTAGCCACAGCGCTCCTTATGGTGTTAGCCACAGTGCTCCTTATGGTGTTAGCCACAGTACCTAAGTTTTATCCTCAGTGCCCACAAACTATCACCTCTCTCACTTCCGCTTCCTTCTCAGCATAATTTTTCTTCTATCAGACAGCCACGTCTGTGTTGTCTCCTTGCAATTTTTTAAGTGCTTTAAGGTGAGGAACATTGGACTCAGAAGAAGGGCAAGCATGCTATACGTTTAATACCTTGGGCCTGGATCCTGCAGAAAGAAGTGGGCAATACAATGATGTCATTCAATCTTGGAAGAAGGTGCTGATCTTATGGCTTTCACAGCCCCGCCAGCATTTAGTATTGCATATTTGCGTTAAGAAGGGATTTAGTTTAACGTTGCAGTCTTCTCCTTAAGGGTTTTCAGAAAGAAATATGTGTTGTTGTCAAATAAGGACATCATGGCTGACTTTTTATCGGTGCATAGTGGCTGGCACTGCTGTGGGGTTGGTGAAGTTGGCTGGGCTCCTTTTTTGCCTTGACTTTGAACCCAGCCTCATGTCTTCTTTGGCTTTGCCCCTAAATTTAGGTTAAGGTCAGAATCTTCAGATCAAGACAGCACAGCTTGGTGAAGCTATAGTTGGCGCCTAACACCCTAAACCCATACCCCACTAGCCCCCATAGATATGACCCAAATTTAGGGCGTAGTTTCCATAAATAAAGGGATCGATCAATAAAATTATGGAAAGATATTAACTATTAAAGTGGTGTCAATTCCGGTAAAAGTTGCACAGAAACTGTCTACTCCCGGGGGAATCAACATAATGCAGTGTGAAAATAAAAACATCTGCTCTTTTCCAGTTCACTGCCAGAATCCAGTAACAGACCCCACTGGTGCAGCGTGCGCGTCTTTCCCCTACACATTAAACAAACAATTATTTTCTGCAAGCTAAACATATAACTTGAGTATTTGTGGTGAAGCCAAGTCTCTGATTAAAATAGGACTGAGCATAACATGACTTATTAATAGCGTGTTATTCTAAACTGTTCAGCCTTTTAAGAACAGTCTGTCTGACCTCATTAGGAAAGACGTGAATATAGAGATGAATATTAGACTGACTGTATCGCACAGGATGGAGCTCGATCAAAACTGAAGATACTTCTCATCATTAATCAAAATCATAATTCTCCGACATGCCACCATTGTAAATTGACAAAAGTATTG
Organism: Ranitomeya imitator; assembly: GCF_032444005.1. NCBI lineage: Eukaryota > Metazoa > Chordata > Amphibia > Anura > Dendrobatidae > Ranitomeya > Ranitomeya imitator. Next base: position 176,684,377 of record NC_091289.1, read on the forward strand.
GGGCCCAACTCTGAATCATCAAGTTTAAGTTTTTCATTTAGTCCAATTGCCCCCGGTATATAACATCAAGCCCCATATTTCGCGGAGTATAAAATCTGGCCCCTCACCCCCGGTGTATATCATCTGGCTCCTCGCTCCTGGTGTATAACATCCGGCCTCATTACCTCTGTTGTATAACATTCGGACCCATTGCCCCGTAGTATGTAACAATCGATCCCTCGCCCCGGTCTGTAACATCTGGCCCCATTGCCTCAGGTGTATAACATCTGGCCTCATTGTCCCCTGGTGTATAACATTCAGCCCCTCGACTTCACTGTATAATATCCAATCCCATTTCCTCTGCTGCACAGCATCGAGCCCCAGGGCCCCTGGTGTCTAACATAGTAACATAGTAACATAGTTAGTAAGGCCGAAAAAAGACATTTGTCCATCCAGTTCAGCCTATATTCCATTATAATAAATACCCAGATCTACGTCCTTCTACAGAACCTAATAATTGTATGATACAATATTGTTCTGCTCCAGGAAGACATCCAGGCCTCTCTTGAACCCCTCGACTGAGTTCGCCATCACCACCTCCTCAGACAAGCAATTCCAGATTCTCACTGCCCTAACAGTAAAGAATCCTCTTCTATGTTGGTGGAAAAACCTTCTCTCCTCCAGACGCAAAGAATGCCCCCTTGTGCCCGTCACCTTCCTTGGTATAAACAGATCCTCAGCGAGATATTTGTATTGTCCCCTTATATACTTATACATAGTTATTAGATCGCCCCTCAGTCGTCTTTTTTCTAGACTAAATAATCCTAATTTCGCTAATCTATCTGGGTATTGTAGTTCTCCCATCCCCTTTATTAATTTTGTTGCCCTCCTTTGTACTCTCTCTAGTTCCATTATATCCTTCCTGAGCACCGGTGCCCAAAACTGGACACAGTACTCCATGTGCGGTCTAACTAGGGATTTGTACAGAGGCAGTATAATGCTCTCATCATGTGTATCCAGACCTCTTTTAATGCACCCCATGATCCTGTTTGCCTTGGCAGCTGCTGCCTGGCACTGGCTGCTCCAGGTAAGTTTATCATTAACTAGGATCCCCAAGTCCTTCTCCCTGTCAGATTTACCCAGTGGTTTCCCGTTCAGTGTGTAATGGTGATATTGATTCCCTCTTCCCATGTGTATAACCTTACATTTATCATTGTTAAACCTCATCTGCCACCTTTCAGCCCAAGTTTCCAACTTATCCAGATCCATCTGTAGCAGAATACTATCTTCTCTTGTATTAACTGCTTTACATAGTTTTGTATCATCTGCAAATATCGATATTTTACTGTGTAAACCTTCTACCAGATCATTAATGAATATGTTGAAGAGAACAGGTCCCAATACTGACCCCTGCGGTACCCCACTGGTCACAGCGACCCAGTTAGAGACTATACCATTTATAACCACCCTCTGCTTTCTATCACTAAGCCAGTTACTAACCCATTTACACACATTTTCCCCCAGACCAAGCATTCTCATTTTGTGTACCAACCTCTTGTGCGGCACGGTATCAAACGCTTTGGAAAAATCGAGATATACCACGTCCAATGACTCACCGTGGTCCAGTCTATAGCTTACCTCTTCATAAAAACTGATTAGATTGGTTTGACAGGAGCGATTTCTCATAAACCCATGCTGATATGGAGTTAAACAGTTATTCTCATTGAGATAATCCAGAATAACATCCCTCAGAAACCCTTCAAATATTTTACCAACAATAGAGGTTAGACTTACTGGCCTATAATTTCCAGGTTCACTTTTAGAGCCCTTTTTGAATATTGGCACCACATTTGCTATGCGCCAGTCCTGCGGAACAGACCCTGTCGCTATAGAGTCACTAAAAATAAGAAATAATGGTTTATCTATTACATTACTTAGTTCTCTTAGTACTCGTGGGTGTATGCCATCCGGACCCGGAGATTTATCTATTTTAATCTTATTTAGCCGGTTTCGCACCTCTTCTTGGGTTAGATTGGTGACCCTTAATATAGGGTTTTCATTGTTTCTTGGGATTTCACCTAGCATTTCATTTTCCACCGTGAATACCGTGGAGAAGAAGGTGTTTAATATGTTAGCTTTTTCCTCGTCATCTACAACCATTCTTTCCTCACTATTTTTTAAGGGGCCTACATTTTCAGTTTTTATTCTTTTACTATTGATATAGTTGAAGAACAGTTTGGGATTAGTTTTACTCTCCTTAGCAATGTGCTTCTCTGTTTCCTTTTTGGCAGCTTTAATTAGTTTTTTAGATAAAGTATTTTTCTCCCTATAGTTTTTTAGAGCTTCAATGGTGCCATCCTGCTTTAGTAGTGCAAATGCTTTCTTTTTACTGTTAATTGCCTGTCTTACTTCTTTGTTTAGCCACATTGGGTTTTTCCTATTTCTAGTCCTTTTATTCCCACAAGGTATAAACCGCTTACACTGCCTATTTAGGATGTTCTTAAACATTTCCCATTTATTATCTGTATTCTCATTTCTGAGGATATTGTCCCAGTCTACCAGATTAAGGGCATCTCTAAGCTGTTCAAACTTTGCCTTCCTAAAGTTCAATGTTTTTGTGACTCCCTGACAAGTCCCCCTAGTGAAAGACAGGTGAAACTGCACAATATTGTGGTCGCTATTTCCTAAATGCCCAACCACCTGCAGATTTGTTATTCTGTCAGGTCTATTAGATAGTATTAGGTCTAAAAGTGCTGCTCCTCTGGTTGGATTCTGCACCAATTGTGAAAGATAATTTTTCTTGGTTATTAGCAGAAACCTGTTGCCTTTATGCGTTTCACAGGTTTCTGTTTCCCAGTTAATATCCGGGTAGTTAAAGTCCCCCATAACCAGGACCTCATTATGGGTTGCAGCTTCATCTATCTGCTTTAGAAGTAGACTTTCCATGCTTTCTGTTATATTTGGGGGTTTGTAACAGACCCCAATGAGAATTTTGTTACCATTTTTCCCTCCATGAATTTCAACCCATATGGACTCGACATCCTCATTCCCTTCGCTAATATCCTCCCTTAAAGTGGACTTTAGACAAGACTTTACATAGAGACAAACCCCTCCTCCTCTCCGATTTTTACGATCCTTTCTAAACAGACTGTAACCCTGTAAGTTAACTGCCCAGTCATAGCTTTCATCTAACCATGTCTCGGTTATTCCCACTATGTCAAAGTTACCTGTAGATATTTCTGCTTCTAGTTCTTCCATCTTGTTTGTCAGGCTTCTGGCGTTTGCGAGCATGCAGTTTAGAGGATTTTGTTTTGTTCCAATCTCCTCACTGTGGATTGTTTTAGAAATGTTCTTACCTCCCTTCTGAGTATGTTTTCCTGGGTCGTCTTTGTTCGAGTCTAATGTTTTTCTTCCCGTCCCCTCTTCTTCTAGTTTAACGCCCTCCTGATGAGTGTAGCGAGTCTTCTGGCGAATGTGTGTTTCCCAGGTTTGTTGAGGTGTAGTCCGTCTCTGGCGAGGAGTCCATCATACCAGTAATTCACACCGTGGTCCAGGAATCCAAATCCTTGTTGTCTGCACCATCGTCTTAGCCAGTTGTTTGCATCAAGGATCCTGTTCCATCTCCTGGTGCCATGCCCGTCTACTGGAAGGATAGAAGAAAAAACTACCTGTGCATCCAGTTCCTTTACTTTCTTCCCCAACTCTTCAAAGTCCTTGCAGATTGTCGGTAGGTCCTTCCTTGCCGTGTCATTGGTGCCAACATGTATCAGAAGAAATGGGTGGACGTCCTTGGAGCTGAAGAGCTTTGGTATCCTATCGGTCACATCCTTGATCATCGCACCTGGAAGGCAGCATACTTCTCTTGCAGTTATGTCCGGTCTGCAGATGGCTGCTTCGGTGCCTCTCAGTAGTGAGTCTCCCACCACCACCACTCTTCGTTGCTTCTTGGCTGTACTTTTTGCTGTCACTTGTTGCTGTGTGCCCTTTTCTTTTTTGCTTGCTGGTATTGCTTCATTCTTAGGTGTGCCATCTTCATCCTCTACAAAGATTTGATATCGGTTCTTCAGTTGTGTGGTTGGTGATTTCTCCATGGTCTTCTTGCTTCTTTTGGTCAAATGCTTCCACTCATCTGCTTTTGGAGGTTCTCTGACACTTTTTGCACCTTCTGTGACCAGTAGAGATGCTTCTGTTCTGTCTAGAAAGTCTTCATTCTCTTTGATGAGTTTCAAAGTTGCTATTCTTTCTTCCAGACCCCGCACCTTTTCTTCTAAAAGGGCCACTAGTCTACACTTCTGACAGGTGAAATTGGATTCTTCTTCTGGTCGATCTGTGAACATGTAGCACATGCTGCAGCTCACCATGTAGGTTGTCACATCTGCCATGTTGCTCCTAGATCCTGCTGACTTGCTGTGTGTTTTCCTTCTTGTGTAATCTACTCAGCCAAGCTCTCTTGCAATAATGTCCTACAGGCAAAAATTTGCGTGCCTTACGGCGCGCGGTTTGGTGATGCTTTCGAAGCAGCTGGTCCCGGCTGTACCCAACGATCTTCTAGCTTAGGGAGACTTCGATTCTCCCAGAAGGCACCTGGAATATGCAAATTAGCCTCCTGAAGCTTGAATCCCTGGTTTGGTGATGCTTTCGAAGCAGCTGGTCCCGGCTGTACCCAACGATCTTCTCCCAGAAGGCACCTGGAATATGCAAATTAGCCTCCTGAAGCTTGAATCCCTGGTTTGGTGATGCTTTCGAAGCAGCTGGTCCCGGCTGTACCCAACGATCTTCTAGCTTAGGGAGACTTCGCTTCTCCCAGAAGGCACCTGGAATATGCAAATTAGCCTCCTGAAGCTTGAATCCCTGGTTTGGTGATGCTTTCGGAGCAGCTGGTCCCGGCTGTACCCAACGATCTTCTAGCTTAGGGAGACTTCGCTTCTCCCAGAAGGCACCTGGAATATGCAAATTAGCCTCCTGAAGCTTGAATCCCTGGTTTGGTGATGCTTTCGAAGCAGCTGGTCCCGGCTGTACCCAACGATCTTCTAGCTTAGGGAGACTTCGCTTCTCCCAGAAGGCACCTGGAATATGCAAATTAGCCTCCTGAAGCTTGAATCCCTGGTTTGGTGATGCTTTCGAAGCAGCTGGTCCCGGCTGTACCCAACGATCTTCTCCCAGAAGGCACCTGGAATATGCAAATTAGCCTCCTGAAGCTTGAATCCCTGGTTTACATCTGCCCCCCTCGCCCATGGTGTCTAGCATCAGGCCATATTGCCCCAGTGTATAACATCCAGCCTCTCGCCTCCTGTATATGACATCAGGACCCATTGCCTCCCCGTAATGAAACATTTGACCCCTTGCCCCCATTGCATAATATCCAGCCCCATTTCATCCGGTGTATAACATTTGGCCTCATTGACCCCCCGTGTATAACATCTACCCTATAGCCCCTGGTGTATAACATCTGGGTTCACTGCCTCCGGTGTATAACATCCGACCTCATTTCCTCTAGTGTATAATATCTGGCCACATTGCATCCAGTGTATAACTTCCAGCTACATTGCGACTGATGTATAATATTCGGCCCCTCTACCTCCAGTGTATAATATTCAGCCCTATTGTCTCCAGTGTATCACATTCAGTCCCTCGCCCCCATTGTATGACATCCATCCCCATTGCCTCCCGTTTATAACATCTGTCCTCATGGCCCCCAGTGTATAACATTTGGCCCCTCGCCTTCGGTGTATAACATATGGCCCCTCGCCTACAATGTATAACATCCGGGTCCATTGCCTTTGGTTTATAACATTTGATCCCTCGCTCCTGGTATATGACATTCAGCCCCATTGCCCCTCGTGTAAAACATCCGATTTCATTGCCCCCTGGTGTATAAAATCCACCACATTATCCCCAGTGTATAACATCCAGCCCCATTGCCTCTGGAGTATAACATTGGCCCCATTGCCCTCAGTGTATAATATCTGGACCCATTAACCCACAGTATGTAACATTTGACCCCACTCCCCTGGTGTAAAACTATTTGGCCCTATTGCCTCTGCTGTATAACATCCAGCCCCATTGTCCCCTGGTGTATAGTATTTTACCCCTTTCCTCTAGTGTTTAACATCCAACCCCATTGCCTCCAGTGTATAATATCCAGCCTCATTGCTCCCCAGTGTATAACATTAGGCCTTTTGCCTCTGGTGTATAATATCCATCCCCATTGCCTCCAGTGTATAACATCTGGCCCCATTGTCTCCGGTGTATAAAATCCAGCCCTACTTAATCCAGTATATAACATCCAAACCCATTTCCCCATGGTATGTAACATTCAAGCCCTTGCACCGGTGTATAAATATCTGACCCCATTGCCTCCGATGTATAACATCTGGTCCCATAGTCCCCGTTGTATAACATGCAGCCCCATTGCCTCCAGTTTATAACACCCAGCCCCATTTCATCCGGTGTATAACATTCGGTCCCTCACCCCCAGTGTATGACATCTGGCCACATTGCCCCAGTGTATGACATCTGGCCACATTGCCCCAGTTTATGACATCTGGCCACATTGCCCCAGTGTATGGCATCTGGCCACATTGCCCTAGTGTATGACATCTGGTCACATTGCCCCAGTGTATGACATCTGGCCACATTGCCCCTGTGTATGACATCTGGCCACATTGCCCCAGTGTATGGCATCTAGCCACATTGCCCCAGTGTATGATATCGGGCCACATTGCCCCAGTGTTTGACATGTGGCCACATTGCCCCAGTGTATGGCATCTAGCCACATTGCCCCAGTGTATGACATCGGGCCACATTGCCCCAGTGTATGACATGTGGCCACATTGCCCCAGTGTATGGCATCTAGCCACATTGCCCCAGTGTTTGACATCTGGCCACATTGCCCCAGTGTTTGACATCTGGCCACATTGCTCCAGTGTTTGACATCTGGCCACATTGCCCCAGTGTATGCCATCTAGCCATATTGCCCCAGTGTATGACATCTGGCCACATTGCCCCAGTGTATGACATCTGGCCACATTGCCCCAGTGTTTGACATCTGGCCGCATTGCCCCAGTGTATGGCATCTGGCCACATTGCCCCAGTGTTTGACATCTGGCCACATTGCCCCAGTGTATGGCATCTAGCCACATTGCCCCAGTGTTTGACATCTGGCCACATTGCCCCAGTGTATGACATCTGGCCACATTGCCTCAGTGTTTGACATCTGGCCACATTGTCCCAGTGTATGACATCTGGCCACATTGCCCCAGTGTTTGACATCTGGCCACATTGCCCCAGTGTATGGCATCTAGCCACATTGCCCCAGTGTTTGACATCTGGCCACATTGCCCCAGTGTATGCCATCTAGCCACATTGCCCCAGTGTATGACATCTGGCCACATTGCCCCAGTGTATGACATCTAGCCACATTGCCCCAGTGTTTGACATCTGGCCACATTGCCCCAGTGTTTGACATCTGGCCACATTGCCCCAGTGTATGACATCTGGCCACATTGCCCCAGTGTATGGCATCTAGCCACATTGCCCCAGTGTTTGACATCTGGCCACATTGCCCCAGTGTTTGACATCTGGCCACATTGCTCCAGTGTTTGACATCTGGCCACATTGCCCCAGTGTTTGACATCTGGCCACATTGCCCCAGTGTATGACATCTGGCCACATTGCCCCAGTGTTTGACATCTGGCCACATTGCCCCAGTGTATGACATGTGGCCCCTCACCCCCCAGTGTATAACATTCGGCCCTTCACCATGTGGCCTTTACTAAGGTGACAAAACGGCTGGTGGTGCAGAGCTCACCGATACCAGCGCAGTCCTGTAATAGGAGACACTGGTATAACAAGACTGCTCACGTCATTTCTTCCTTCCTAAATCTTCTCCCATCACCTGTGACTGATATTATTGAGAAGTGGAAGGAACCGCAGCAACTCAGCCTTGAAGTGGAGACCCCGTAATGTTACAGAGCGGGGTTACCGAGCAAAAAAAAATTAAATGATCCCCATCCCCAAAGATGGACAACCCCTTCTTCTGCATAGACCAGTGTAGCACTTGGTGGCCATCTACCTGTTGCTTCTCGTTCTTCCTACCCTCTGAGTAATATCGGCCAAGTATCCCTGTAATTTGTGAACTATTTCTAAGCTTTTCAAAGCAAGGCCGTAAGCCAAAAATACAGTTTTGTTTCTCCGATCGCAAAATCCAAGTACGTTTTCGCCTTATCCCTTAATCCAAGAGCAGCGATCGAAATCCACAGCATCACTAATGAGGTATGACCTCTTCCCTCCCAGACAGGCTGCACATTGCAATTACTGTGCCCTGATTAATGGGAGGTCATGTTAATTATGGCTGCAAAAAGAACACTGAAGAGGCCATTTGACAAATTCTGTTTGGAGCATGGATTAAGCCGCCACCAGTTAATGTTTGTCGAAACCCTCCTCTTGAAAAGGTTCCTTTCAAAACCTAATTCACCACAGTACAGTACTTCACCCAAGAAAAAAAAATGGCTTCAGAAGAACGTGCAGGGAGGGATCATAAATCAGGAGAATCGAAATGTTATTTTCCAAAGACTGAGTAATACTTTTCCATCATTTCCTTGAGTAAATAGCTTGCATCTTATTTATTAGGTGGCACTTACTGCAGCCACTCTGACTTCATAAATCTATTTATTTTTTCATGTAAAAGGCTGAACAATCTTCAAGGAAATTGTAAGGGAGGTCCATTTTGATATGAAGGGTCTCGGTTTGGTGTCTCCCCTGGGATGGCATTGCAATGAATTAATCATAGTAGTAATGACAATATATAAGACCAAGGATTAAAATAAGTCTGACCCAACACAGTAGGAAATACATTGCAACCATTTAAGTCCCATGTTCTGTGAAAATATTTGATTTATTTAATTTTTAGAATTGTATTATTCTATATATTTTAATGATGTTTCTTAATTCATGATAATATGGCATTGTATTTTGATACTTTTTATTCTTTTTTTGTAGAACTTTTAACATTCTAAACAGTTGTTTAATTTGAGTCAATGTTTTTTTTTTACTTTTTGGCAAGTGATATACTACCCTGAAGATAAGTTGGTGTTACAATTATTTTCTTAAAATATATACTGTAATTACAGCCAGGTTTAAGAGATCACCTTCATTTGAAAGCCGTCTTTGGGCCATGTGTTCCTTGTGACAACTTTTTCGCCACCCCATGTAATAGTGTACTCAGTCTTGGCTCCTTCTTGTAACAATCTCCCCCATCCTGGACCCCCTCCAATAGTAATATCCCCATCCTGGCCCTTTCCAGTATTAACATCCTCCATTCTGGGCTTCTTCCTAGTATAATGTCCCCATTCTGGTATAATGTCCACCATCCTGGTATAATGTCACCATTCTGGTATAATGTCCCTACCCTGATATAATGCCATCCTGGTATAATGTCCCCATTTTGGTATAATGTCCCCCATCCTGTCATAATGTCCCCATCCTGGTATATTGTTCCCAGCTTGGTATAATGCCACACACCCTGGTGTAATGCCCCTAACCTGTTATAATGTCCCCATCCTGGTATAATGTCCCTATCCTGGTGTAATGTCATCCATCCTGGTATAATGTCCCCATCCTGGTATAATGTCACCATCCTGGTGTAATGTCATCCATCCTGGTATAATGTCCCTACCCTGGTATAATGCCATCCTGGTATAATGTCCCCATTTTGGTATAATGTCCCCCATCTTGGTATAATGTCCCCATCCTGGTATATTGTTTCCAACCTGGTATAATATCCCCCAGCTTGGTATAATGCCACCCACCTTGGTGTAATGCCCCTAACCTGGTATAATGTCCCTATCCTGGTATAATGTCATCCATCCTGGTATAATGTCCTCATTCTAGTAAAATGTCCCCCATCCTGGTATAATGTCCCCAATTCTAATATAATGTCCTCATTCTGGTATATTGTCCCTATTCTAGTATAATGTCACTCTCTCTGATACAATGTTCCACATCTTGATGTAATGTCCCCACCCTGGTATAATGCCACCCGTCCTGGTACAATATTTCACATCCTGGTATAATGTCCCCAATCCTGGTATAATGTCCCCAATTCTTATATAGTGTCCTCATTCTGGTATATTGTCCCCATTCTAGTATAATGAAACTCACTCTGATACAATGTTCCACATCTTGATGTAATGTCCCCACCCTGGTATAATGCCACCCGTCCTGGTACAATATTCCACATCCTGGTATAATGTTCCCCCATCCTGGTTTTCTTCCGTTCTTCTCCAGCACATTTTTAAAAATAAACAAACAATTATTCTTACCTTCCTCTGCTCCCATGCCATGTGGCATCCTTTTCTGTAGCCAGTGCAGAAGCCAGCAGCTGACATTGGTGTGCTGGGCATGGGTAGCTCATGACGTCACTGCCATACACTACTCATCACTGGCAAGCCGACATCAACTGCCAGCCTCTGATTGGCTGGCAGCATGTATTGCAGAGCGGGGAGCCAGCGGATCTATGTCTCGCAATACATTTTATATGAATGTGTGTCTGAGGATGCACATCCAGGGTAACACAGGGTCGGCAGGTTCCTCTCCCACATGAGCCCGGTCGTTACACCCCTAAAGAGAAATCTATCACTCAAGGGGAACGGGGCAGGAGAGAAGACACTGGGGAACTACTGGACTCTTGTCAAACAAAACACTGTATCGTTTCAGAATAAAACGTAGTTGGCTGATGTAATAGAGTCAGTATTTGATACCAGTGGTTCAGGCAGAATGTATCAGCTGTCAGTGTCATGATCCAGGTCGGGGTTTGGTTCTTGCTTCTCTTTTCCCGGCCTGGTCATGGAGGGGTTAACTTTCCTGCCTCTCTTTGGTTCTTGGGTGGCTATTGATTGGTGCTATTTTTGGTAGCCTTTGTCAGTGATAGTTCTGGTCCTTGGCTGGAGCAGCTGATCCGTATACCTTAGTGATCCTTCTGCCTCTAACTTCTTGTGTGTGTGTCTGACCTGCTCCCTATCCCTGACTCTGTGTACGTTTGGTGATTTCCCTACAGTGTATGACTCGGCTTGAATTCTGAACTCCGACTCCAGTTTTTATGTCTCTTGTACTGCAGTCCCCGACTAGCTTTGGACCCTCTGGCTTGTACCTTGACTCCTCTTTCCACCTCACATTTTGGATACCGCGCTCCCGTCTGGCTTTGACTTTTGGTTCGTCTCTGACCTCTTGCTTTGCTGTGATCTCTGGTACTTCATCTCCATGTTTGTTGCTGACTTCGGCCTGTCTGACTACTCTTCCGCCTCCTGGTGGTGACCTGCACTTCTGCACCGAAGTGCTACACAGAAAGTGCACCCCTTTTTCCGTAACATCGCCCCCTGGTGGTGGCTCAGCACCACATAGTCAGGTTCCCTTTAATATATTTTGACATTTTATTTATGGAATATTTTTTATTCTGTGAAGAATTAATTGAAGACAAAGTCTTCTAGCAAATAATATAAACGCATGGGAAAAAAAGTTATAATCAGGTTTGATATATCTTTATGAATTATTTTTTGGGGAGAATTTTTTTTACACCAGAAACCAGCTACCCCTCCTTCCTTCCCAACCAAGGCTCAAATGACATACTGTATTCCTAAAGCCTCACACCCCTGGAGGAACAACTCTTGATCCATCCTCTGTATCAAGCTATCGCCCTATATCACTTCTCCCCTATGCCTCAAAACTACTGGAACAACACGTCCATCTTGAACTGTCCTCCCATCTATCTTCCTGCTCCCTCTTCGACCGCTTACAATCAGGCTTCAGGTCACACCACTCCACTGAAACTGCCCTAACTGAGGTCACCAATGACATCTTAACCGCCAAGAGCAAGCGACACTACTCTGTCCTCCTGGACCTGTCCTCTGCCTTTGACACAGTGGACCATTCCCTATTATTACAGACCCTCTCATCCCTTGGCATCACAGACTTGGCCCTATCCTGGATCTCATCATACCTAACTGACCGGACATTCAGCGTCTCCCACTCACACACCACCTCCTCACCTCGCCCTCTATCTGTCGGAGTCCTGCAAGGTTCAGTCCTAGGGCCCTTGCTCTTCTCCATTTACACCTTTGGCCTGGGACAGCTCATAGAATCTCACAGTTTTCAGTATCATCTCTATGCTGATGACACACAGATCTACATCTCTGGACCAGATATCACCTCCCTACTAACCAGAATCCCTCAATGTCTGTCCACTATTTCATCCTTCATGACATACAAAGCCATCCACAACCTGTCTCCTCCATCCATCTGTGACCTCGTCTCCCGGTACTTTCCTGCACGCAACCTCCGATCCTCACAAGATCTCCTTCTCTACTCCCCTCTCATCTCCTCTTCCCACAATCATGCACATACAAGATTTCTCTCGTGCATCCCCCCTACTCTGGAACCCTCTACCACAACATATCAGGCTCTCACCTACCATCGAAACCTTCAAAAAGAACCTGAAGACCCACCTCTTCCGGCAAGCCTACAACCTGCAGTAACCACCGATCGACCAAACTGCTGCATGACCAGCTCTATCCTCACCTACTGTATTCTCACCCATCCCTTGTAGATTGTGAGTCCTCGCGGGCAGGGTCCTCTCTCCTCCTGTACCAGTTGTGACTTGTATTGTTCAAGATTATTGTACTTGTTTTTATTATGTACACCCCTCCGCACATGTAAAGCGCCATGGAATAACTGGCGCTATAATAATTAAGAATAATAATAATAGTAATAATATGGACCTTGCACAGAGGGTACGGACTGTGTCGCCATATGAGGCTTTAAAATGGCACTCCTGAAATGAAATGTGAATACCTCTGTCAAAACGAGCTTGCTATGATGTTTTTTTTTCCTACACATCTACCATAAAATTCACCCTATATCCCTATATATAATTGGAAGTATAAGGTTCTAGTGTATGAGCCCATAGACACGGAACTCAATAAAATTTTAATTATTATTATTTTTTGGGAATTTAAAATAAAAATCCATTCCTGGAGTTGATACTTATGTTTTTTTGTTTGATTAACAAATACGTATTTTTTTTTTTTCAAGCTGCAATTTTTATTTATGCTGACATTTACATTGCCCAAAGTGTTTCACAATATTGGTCACAATAAATGCACTTGTTCTTTCCTCCATAGACCCCTGCACCCCAGAAAAATTTCACATCCATTCTACCATAATTGTGTGTCTACTGGTGTCAGCTTTTTTTTCCCCAAAGAACAAAGGGATAGTTTGTTTTCCTGGTGTCAAAGTTGGAAATGTAAGTAATTTTGTGGACATGGGAAGCTGGAGAGGAGAGTAATGCCCTAAATTCCTGAGGGACATGAAATGTATTTTAGATGAATAAGGGTCAGTGTTGATTTGTAGGGCTGACAATCATAGTCTTCCAGAAGGAACAGTACAAACTCTTTTAAGTTACACTTCAATCATAGACTCAGTGCGGACATTTGGATATCCTGGGTGGGGGGAGGGTGGCTTGAAATTATGTAAGAGATTATGTAAAATGTCCTTAATAGTTAGCTGGAGTCGTTAATTGTGGACATCCCTCGGACATATCTGACTGATAAATACCACTCGGACAGTATATACTGTATACTATTTTATCTATGAGTTGCATAGGGCAAGTGTCGATATTTGAACACAATTTTCTATATAAAAAGTTGAGTAACTTTGCAAATACATGGCACTACTTACCTTCAAATGATCCTGATTTGCAGCCTGTGGCATGCTCAAGAGCTGCATTTATATTTCTGCATTTCTTTTATTGGATTCAGTCAATTTTCAGATTTAAAAAACATTTTCTAGATAAAACGTTGACTACGTTCGAAAAATGATTGCATTATTTATTTTGGATTGATTAACAACCTACTTTATACTCCAGAGCTGAATCCATAATTCTGCTGTTTTAAGTCAATACAGTAGTGTTCAGACTTGAATACTATTTTCTAAAGCTGAATCGATTTGAACACAATTTTCTATATAAAAAGTTGAGTAATTTTGGAAATACATTGCACTACTTATCTTGTAATGATACTGATGTGCAGCCTGTTGTATGCTCAAGAGCTGCATTTATATTTCTGCATTTTTTTTAATGGATTCAGTCCATTTTCAGAATTAAAAAACATTTTCTAGATAAAACGTTGACTACTTTCGCAAAAAGATTGCATGATTTATTTTGTACTGATTGACAAAATATTTTATACTTCAGAGCTGAATCCATAAGTCTGCTGTTTTAAGTAGATGCAGTAGTGTTCAGACTTGAATACTATTTTCTAAAGCTGAATCGATTTGAACAATATTTTCTATATAAAAAGTTGAGTATCTTTGCAAATACACTGCATTACTTACCGTAAGTATATTATACTGATCCTGATTTGCTTCCTGCCCTGTGGTACAATTCAGAGCTGCATTTATAATTCTGCTGTTTTTTTTGTGGTTTTTGTTTTTTATATGAATTCAGTCTATTTTCAGATTTGAAAATAATTTTACATTTAAAATATTGACCACTTTTGCAAAAAGATTGAATTTTTTATTTAGTACTTACCCCGATTAACATGCTATTTTATACTTCAGAGCTGAATTAATAATTCTGCTATTTTTTATTGGATATACAGTCATGGCCAAAAGTATTAACACCCCTGCAATTCTGTCAGCGAATACTCAGTTTCTTCCTGAAAATGATTGCAATCACAAATTCTTTGGTATTATTATCTTCATTTAATTTGTCTTAAATGAAAAAACACAAAAAGAATTGTCCTAAAGCCAAACTGAATATAATTCCACACCAAACATAAAAAAGGGGGTGGACAAAAGTATTGGCACTGTTCGTAAAATCATGTGATGCTTCTCTAATTTGTGTAATTAACAGCACCTGTAACTTACCTGTGGCACCTAACAGGTGTTGGCAATAACTAAATCACACTTGCAGCCAGTTGACATGGATTAAAGTTGACTCAACCTCAGTCCTGTGTCCTTGTGTGTTCCACATTGAGCATGGAGAAAAGAAAGAAGACCAAAGAACTGTCTGAGGACTTGAGAAACCAAATTGTGAGGAAGCATGAGCAATCTCAAGGCTACAAGTCCATCTCCAAAGACCTAAATGTTCCTGTGTCTACCGTGCGCAGTGTCATCAAGAAGTTTAAAGCCCATGGCACTGTGGCTAACCTCCTTAGATGTGGATGGATAAGAAAAATTGAGATTTCAACGCAAAATTGTGCGGATGTTGGATAAAGAACCTAGAGTAACATCCAAACAAGTTCAAGCTGCCCTGCAGTCCGAGGGTACAACAGTGTCAACCCGTACTATCCGTCGGCGTCTGAATGAAAAGGGACTGTATGGTAGGAGACCCAGGAAGACCCCACTTCTTACCCTGAGACATAAAAAAGCCAGGCTGGAGTTTGCCAAAACTTACCTGAAAAAGCCTAAAACGTTTTGGAAGAATGTTCTCTGGTCAGATGAGACAAAAGTAGAGCTTTTTGGGCAAAGGCATCAACCTAGGGTTTACAGGAGAAAAAAAAGAGGCATTCAAAGAAAAGAACACGGTCCCTACAGTCAAACATGGCGGAGGTTTCCTGATGTTTTGGGATTGCTTTGCTGCCTCTGGCACTGGACTGCTTGACCGTGTGCATGGCATTATGAAGTCTGAAGACTACCAGCAAATTTTGCAGCATAATGTAGGGCCCAATGTGAGAAAGCTGGGTCTCCCTCAGAGGTCATGGGTCTTCCAGCAGGACAATGACCCAAAACACACTTCAAAAAGCACTAGAAAATGGTTTGAGAGAAAGCACTGGAGACTTCTAAGGTGGCCAGCAATGAGTCCAGACCTGAATCCCATAGAACACCTGTGGAGAGATCTAAAAATGGCAGTTTGGAGAAGGCACCCTTCAAATATCAGGGACCTGGAGCAGTTTGCCAAAGAAGAATGGTCTAAAATTCCAGCAGAGCATTGTAAGAAACTCATTGATGGTTACCGGAAGCGGTTGGTCGCAGTTATTTTGGCTAAAGGTTGTGCAACCAAGTATTAGGCTGAGGGTGCCAATACTTTTGTCTGGCCCATTTTTGGAGTTTTGTGTGAAATGATCAATGTTTTGCTTTTTGCTTCATTCTCTTTTGTGTTTTTTCATTTAAGACAAATTAAATGAAGATAATAATACCAAATAATTTGTGTTTGCAATCATTTTCAGGAAGAAATTGAGTATTATCTGACAGAATTGCAGGGGTGTGAATACTTTTGGCCATGACTGTAGTCATGTTAAGACTTGAATACTGTTTTCTAGTTATATAGTTGAGTAACTTTGAAAGTACATTGTATTTCTTACATTGTATTGATTGATCCTGATTTATATCCTGGTTTATTCTCCAGAGCTGAATTCTTAGTTCTACTGTTTTTTAGTGAACATAGTCATGCTGAGACTTGAATACTATTTTCTATTCATAAAGTTGAGTAACTTTGAAAATTCATTCTATTTCTTACCTTGTATTGTTTGAACCTAATTTATATTCTGTTTATACTCCAGAGCTGAATTCTTAGTTCTACTGTGTTTTATTGAATATAGTCATGTTCAGACTTGAATACTACTTTCTATTTATAAAGTTGAGTAACTTTGAAAATACATTGTATTGCTTACCTTGTATTGATTGATCCTGATTTATATCCTGGTTTATTCTCCAGAGCTGAATTCATAGTTCTACTGTCTTTTATTGCATATAGTCATGCTCAGACTTGAAAACTATTTTCTATTTATAAAGTTGAGTAACTTTGAAAATACATTATATTGTCTACCTTTTTTTGATGGATCCTGGTTTATATCCCGTTTTATATTCCAGAGCTGAATTCATAGTTCTACTGATTTTTTTGGTGCCAAATAGTTTTTTTTTTGTAGGATGTAATCTAAAAAAAGTATTTGTCTTCATGAAGTAACACATAGATAGTGATCCCCAGCCTGCATTTTGCTGATAGAAGACGGTTGCTACGGATTACTTCATATTTGTTCTTTAGTCTTAATGACATTGAGTCAATATTTGATCATTTTAATTTTGGCGACTGATTGTAAAGGACATTAGCTGCACCTAGCAAAAAAAAAAAGAGTATCTATCTACAAAAGCAGGTTTTCTTGTCCTGTAGCACTTATTAGGGTCTGGTAACCTTGGCTAGGGTCCTGCCACTGATTTTTTTTTGTTCATAGAAACTGGACGAGTGTTTGTTCTCATTTTCTAACCACTAAATGTGTCTGGTTGTGGGGGATGAAATCACTTTTTTTATTAAGTTTTAATGAGAAAAATGCCGACATTGTATGGAAGGATGGGAACATTCTGCACTTATTGATTCTCTGAGGCCTGGTCCGTAAAGAGAATGTCCATCTTTTAACACCATGTTGTGTATAAGTCTAATATTCTGTTCTGAATAATGTCTACATATATTTACGGTATATAATGGTCAGTGATTTTTTTTTTTATACAGAAGTCCTGATTTACTGGGTATACCTAAGATTATATGATAAAGTTCTGCTTGCCTTAGCTTAAGAACTAAACAGAAGCTGAATAACATGATACCTTGCTATCTGTGATCCGATGTCTTATTCCCGAGAAATCAAAATTTTTCTTAATATGTAAATGATCTATGGGCGAGACATAGATCTCCCTGAGAATCTGCCTCCAGAGCTTATTGTAAATGAAAGGGAGAGTTTCCAGTGTGAGTCATGTACTGACCAACAGTCTGCTCTCCTGATCTACATGTCTCACACTGGTAACTCTCCTTTCATGTACAATAAGCTCTAAAGGCTGAAGTGCTGCTATGTATAGCACAGGCAATCAGACAATCTCTGCCTCACGTCTCCTAAAAGGGCTATTAAATACAGTAAAAAGTAACAAAAAAACATTTAATTTAAAAAAAAAATTAAACAATAAAAAATAAATAATACATACACAGATTTGGTTTTGCCGCGTTCAGAAATGTCCTATCAAAATATAAGATAAATTAATCTGATTGATAAATTGTATAATGAGAAAAAAATTAAGCCACCAGAATTACATTTTTATGGTAGGAGCAATATTGCAATAAAATGTGATAAAAAGCAATTAAAACATTGTATGTACCCCAAAATTGTATCAGTAAAAATGTGAGTTCGGAGCGCAAAAAATAAGTCCTCACCCAGCCCCAGATCCCGAAAATTGAGAACATTATGAGTCATGTGAAATGGTGACAAAAGTGATTTTTTTTACAAACAGGTAACCCGTGCATGTGTTGTGGCTGTCAAACAGCCTTGAGATATGCAGGTGCGGGGACTCGAAAAAATTTTTCAAGCACTTCCTTTTTGGAAGTGCATTTGAACAGCAAGGTTGATTGCTGTTGAGGGGAACTAGGAAAAAAAAAAAAAATCTCTATAAATCTTCAGCAGAGCGAGTGTGAGCGAGCTGAGTGTGACCAGAGCGTAAGTGTGGACGGCGGTAAGTGTGACTTGTGATTCAGTGAAGAGGTATTTGGAAAGCCTTTAACAAATACCTGTGTGAATTGGTGTGAGTTGCTGAATTGGGGGTAGCTATATTCATAAGGGTTAACTTAGGGTGGGGGCTCATAGTTAAGGGTTTATAAGGGGCAGCTGTTTGGGGCTCAAGTCCTTTTTGGAAGTGCATTTGAACAGCAAGGTTGATTGCTGTTGAGGGGAACTAGGAAAAAAAAAAAAAATCTCTATAAATCTTCAGCAGAGCGAGTGTGAGCGAGCTGAGTGTGACCAGAGCGTAAGTGTGGACGGCGGTAAGTGTGACTTGTGATTCAGTGAAGAGGTATTTGGAAAGCCTTTAACAAATACCTGTGTGAATTGGTGTGAGTTGCTGAATTGGGGGTAGCTATATTCATAAGGGTTAACTTAGGGTGGGGGCTCATAGTTAAGGGTTTATAAGGGGCAGCTGTTTGGGGCTCAAGTCCTTTTTGGAAGTGCATTTGAACAGCAAGGTTGATTGCTGTTGAGGGGAACTAGGAAAAAAAAAAAAAATCTCTATAAATCTTCAGCAGAGCGAGTGTGAGCGAGCTGAGTGTGACCAGAGCGTAAGTGTGGACGGCGGTAAGTGTGACTTGTGATTCAGTGAAGAGGTATTTGGAAAGCCTTTAACAAATACCTGTGTGAATTGGTGTGAGTTGCTGAATTGGGGGTAGCTATATTCATAAGGGTTAACTTAGGGTGGGGGCTCATAGTTAAGGGTTTATAAGGGGCAGCTGTTTGGGGCTCAAGTCCTTTTTGGAAGTGCATTTGAACAGCAAGGTTGATTGCTGTTGAGGGGAACTAGGAAAAAAAAAAAAAATCTCTATAAATCTTCAGCAGAGCGAGTGTGAGCGAGCTGAGTGTGACCAGAGCGTAAGTGTGGACGGCGGTAAGTGTGACTTGTGATTCAGTGAAGAGGTATTTGGAAAGCCTTTAACAAATACCTGTGTGAATTGGTGTGAGTTGCTGAATTGGGGGTAGCTATATTCATAAGGGTTAACTTAGGGTGGGGGCTCATAGTTAAGGGTTTATAAGGGGCAGCTGTTTGGGGCTCAAGTCCTTTTTGGAAGTGCATTTGAACAGCAAGGTTGATTGCTGTTGAGGGGAACTAGGAAAAAAAAAAAAATCTCTATAAATCTTCAGCAGAGCGAGTGTGAGCGAGCTGAGTGTGACCAGAGCGTAAGTGTGGACGGCGGTAAGTGTGACTTGTGATTCAGTGAAGAGGTATTTGGAAAGCCTTTAACAAATACCTGTGTGAATTGGTGTGAGTTGCTGAATTGGGGGTAGCTATATTCATAAGGGTTAACTTAGGGTGGGGGCTCATAGTTAAGGGTTTATAAGGGGCAGCTGTTTGGGGCTCAAGTCCTTTTTGGAAGTGCATTTGAACAGCAAGGTTGATTGCTGTTGAGGGGAACTAGGAAAAAAAAAAAAATCTCTATAAATCTTCAGCAGAGCGAGTGTGAGCGAGCTGAGTGTGACCAGAGCGTAAGTGTGGACGGCGGTAAGTGTGACTTGTGATTCAGTGAAGAGGTATTTGGAAAGCCTTTAACAAATACCTGTGTGAATTGGTGTGAGTTGCTGAATTGGGGGTAGCTATATTCATAAGGGTTAACTTAGGGTGGGGGCTCATAGTTAAGGGTTTATAAGGGGCAGCTGTTTGGGGCTCAAGTCCTTTTTGGAAGTGCATTTGAACAGCAAGGTTGATTGCTGTTGAGGGGAACTAGGAAAAAAAAAAAAATCTCTATAAATCTTCAGCAGAGCGAGTGTGAGCGAGCTGAGTGTGACCAGAGCGTAAGTGTGGACGGCGGTAAGTGTGACTTGTGATTCAGTGACTTTGGAGTCAGGGAGTTTTCAGGGGAGGAATTACTGAATTGCTGTCTGATTTTTATTAATACTTTGTATTTATTTATTTTTTTTTTTTTATTGAACTGTTCTGTCTGGTGCAATCCCCATTAGGAAATGTGCTCCACGATTGTTAATGCCATCCAGTGCACATCTTGCCACATGTATGCAGTCCTTGAGCAGCCGATCGAGGGTGCATACTGCTGTGCGAGATGTGAGCACGTTGTGCATTTGGAAACCCAGATTCTGACTCTAAATGTGCAGCTGGCAACACTGAGATCCATAGACAATATGGAGAGGAGTCTTCTGCTCACGGAGCAGACGCTCAATGGGACAGATGAGGGGGGGGATGGTGGAATGGAGCTGCAGGACAATGAAGTAGCAAGCTGGGTGACAGTTAGGAAGCGGGGTAGAGGGAAGAGTGCCAGGGAGGCTAGTCCTGATCTGGAACACCCCAATAAGTTTGCTAAGTTGGCAGATGAGGGGGGTGCCAGTACAGGGGTAGCACTGCTGCAGCCAGGCATGTCCTCTGAAAGCCGGAGGAGTGACTGCTCCAGTAAGGAGGGAAATAGGAGAGCAGGGCAGGCCAGACAGGTGCTGGTAGTGGGCGACTCAATTATTAGGGGAACAGATAGGGCAATCTGTCACAAAGACAGGGATCGTCGAACGGTGTGCTGCCTACCTGGCGCTCGAGTCCGACACATCGCTGATCGGGTGGACAGATTATTGGGAGGGGCTGGTGAGGACCCAGCGGTCATGCTGCACATTGGCACTAATGACAAAGTTAGAGGTAGGTGGAAGGTCCTTAAAGATGATTTCAGGGAATTAGGCTGCAGGCTGAAAGCAAGGACCTCCAACGTGGTATTTTCCGAAATACTGCCGGTACCACGTGCCACGCCAGAGAGGCAACGGGAGATTAGGGAGGTTAATAAGTGGCTCAAGAATTGGTGTAGGAAAGAGGGGTTTGGGTTCCTGCAGAACTGGGCCGACTTCTCAGTTGGCTACAGGCTCTACGCTAGGGACGGGCTGCACCTCAATGGGGAGGGTGCAGCTGTGCTGGGGGAGAGAATGGCTAGAAGGTTGGAGGAGTGTTTAAACTAGGAATTGGGGGGGAGGGTATTCATTTTATAGGAGGGGAAGATAGTGCAGACAGAGTCCTGGGCACAAATAAGGAAGTTGGGGGTGGCGGTGGCATGGGGGGTGGGGTCAGAACAGTTAATAATTTAAGAAATAGAAGTACAGAGAGGAACATAAAGTGCATGTATACTAATGCCAGAAGCCTCGCCAACAAAATGGACGAATTAGAACTAATGTTGTTGGAGCATAATTATGACATGGTGGGGATATCTGAGACATGGCTGGATGAGAGCCATGACTGGGCTGTTAACTTGCAGGGCTATAGCCTGTTCAGAAATGACCGTACAGATAAGCGAGGGGGAGGGGTGTGTCTATATGTAAAATCATCCTTAAAACCCATCCTGCGCGATAATATAGGTGAATTTAATGAAAATGTAGAATCCCTGTGGGTGGAGATAAGGGGAGGGGGAAAAAATAATAAATTACTGATAGGGGTTTGTTATAAATCTCCAAAAATAATGGAAGCAATGGAGAATATCCTCGTAAAGCAAATAGATGAAGCTGCGACTCAAGGAGAAGTCATTATTATGGGGGACTTCAACTACCCTGAAATAGATTGGGGAACAGAAACTTGCAGTTCCAGCAAAGGTAATCGGTTTTTGACAATTATGAGACAATTACCTTTCACAACTGGTTCAGGACCCAACAAGAAGGGGGGCACTGCTAGACCTAATATTAACCAACAGGCCAGACCGCATATCAAATATAAGTGTTGGGGGTTACTTGGGAAATAGCGATCACAAAATAATAAGTTTTCATGTATCCTTTAAAAAGATGTGTAGTAGAGGGGTTACAAGGACACTAAACTTCAGGAGGGCAAATTTCCAACGGATGAGAGAGGATCTTGGTGCAATTAACTGGGACGATATCCTGAGACACAAAAATACACAGAGAAAATGGGAGACGTTTATTAGCATCCTGGATAGGACCTGTGCACAGTATATACCGTATGGGAATAAACATATTAGAAATAGGAGGAAACCAATATGGCTAAATAGAGCTGTAAGGGGCGCAATAAGGGACAAAAAGAAAGCATTTAGAGAATTAAAGGAAGTAGGTAGTGAGGAGGCATTAAATAAATACAGAAAATTAAATAAATTCTGTAAAAAGCAAATCAAGGCAGCAAAGATTGAGACAGAGAGACTCATTGCCAGAGAGAGTAAAAATAATCCTAAAATATTCTTTAACTACATAAATAGTAAGAAACTAAAAAATGATAGTGTTGGCCCCCTTAAAAATAGTCTGGGTGAGATGGTGGATGAGGATGAGGAAAAAGCCAATATGCTAAATGACTTTTTTTCATCAATATTTACACAAGAAAATCCCATGGCAGACAAAATGTCTAGTGATAAAAATTCCCAATTAAATGTCACCTGCTTAACCCAGCAGGAAGTGCGGCGGCGTCTAAAAATCACTAAAATTGACAAATCTCCGGGCCCGGATGGGATACACCCTCGAGTACTGCAGGAATTAAGTACAGTCATTGATAGACCATTATTTTTAATCTTTAAAGACTCCATAATAACAGGGTCTGTGCCACAGGACTGGCGTATAGCAAATGTGGTGCCAATATTCAAAAAGGGGACAAAAACTGAACTCGGAAACTATAGGCCAGTAAGCTTAACCTCTACTGTGGGTAAAATACTGGAGGGCATTCTAAGGGACGCTATACTGGAGTATCTGAAGAGGAATAACCTCATGACCCAGTATCAGCACGGGTTTACTAGGGACCGTTCATGTCAGACTAATTTGATCAGTTTCTATGAAGAGGTAAGTTCCGGATTGGACCAAGGGAACCCAGTGGATGTAGTGTATATGGACTTTTCAAAAGCTTTTGATACGGTGCCACACAAAGGTTGATACATAAAATGAGAATAATGGGGATAGGGGAAAATATGTGCAAGTGGGTTGAGAGCTGGCTCAGGGATAGGAAACAAAGGGTGGTTATTAATGGAGCACACTCGGACTGGGTAGCGGTTAGCAGTGGGGTACCACAGGGGTCAGTATTGGGCCCTCTTCTTTTTAACATATTTATTAATGACCTTGTAGGGGGCATTCAGAGTAGAATTTCAATATTTGCAGATGACACTAAACTCTGCAGGGTAATCAATACAGAGGAGGACAATTTTATATTACAGGATGATTTTTATGTAAACTAGAAGCTTGGGCTGATAAATGGCAAATGAGCTTTAATGGGGATAAATGTAAGGTCATGCACTTGGGTAGAAGTAATAAGATGTATAATTATGTGCTTAATTCTAAAACTCTGGGCAAAACCGTCAATGAAAAAGACCTGGGTGTATGGGTGGATGACAAACTTAAATTCAGTGGCCAGTGTCAGGCAGCTGCTACAAAGGCAAATAAAATAATGGGATGCATTAAAAGAGGCATAGATGCTCATGAGGAGAATATAATTTTACCTCTATACAAGTCACTAGTTCGACCACACTTAGAATACTGTGCACAGTTCTGGTCTCTGGTGTGTAAGAAAGACATAGCTGAACTGGAGCGGGTGCAGAGAAGAGCGACCAAGGTTATTAGAGGACTGGGGGGTCTGCAATACCAAGATAGGTTATTACACTTGGGGCTATTTAGTTTGGAAAAACGAAGACTAAGGGGTGATCTCATTTTAATGTATAAATATATGAGGGGACAGTACAAAGACCTTTCTGATGATCTTTTTAATCATAGACCTGAAACAGGGACAAGGGGGCATCCTCTGCGGTTGGAGGAAAAAAGGTTTAAGCATAATAACAGACACGGATTCTTTACTGTAAGAGCAGTGAGACTATGGAACTCTCTGCCGTGTGATGTTGTAATGAGTGATTCATTACTTAAGTTTAAGAGGGGACTGGATACCTTTCTGGAAAAGTATAATGTTACAGGGTATGTACACTAGATTCCTTGATAGGGCGTTGATCCAGGGAACTAGTCTGATTGCCGTATGTGGAGTCGGGAAGGAATTTTTTTCCCCAATGTGGAGCTTACTCTTTGCACATGGGTTTTTTTTGCCTTCCTCTGGATCAACATGTTAGGGCATGTTAGGTTAGGCTATGGGTTGAACTAGATGGACATATAGTCTTCCTTCAACCTTAATAACTATGTAACTATGTAACTATGTAACATCGAAGACACTCGGTTAGCACCTGAGCATGCTCAGATAACACCTTATCTCAGCACGTTTTTTTCATCACTGCTAGAAATCAATTGGACTATCATTTAAAGGGAACCTGTCACCCCCAAAATGGAAGTTGAGCTAAGCCTACCGCCATCAGGGGCTTATATACTGTATTCTGGAATGCTGTAGATAAGCCCCCGATGTAACCTGAAAGATGAGAAAAAGAGGTTATATTATACTCACCTGGGGGGGCGGTCCGATCAGATGGGCGTCGCGGTCCGGGTCCTCCCATCTTCTTATGATGTCGTCCTCTTCTTGTCTTCACGCTGAGGCTCCGGTGCAGGCGTACTTTGTCTACCCTTTTGAGGGCAGAGCAAAGTACTGCAGTGCGCAGGTGCCGGGAAAGGTCAGAGAGGCCCAGCACCTGCGCACTGCAGTACTTTGCTCTGCCCTCAACAGGACAGACAAAGTACGCCGAAGCCGCAGCGTGAAGACAAGAAGAGGACGTCATCCTATGAAAATGGGAGGCACCGGACCGGACCGCGACACCCATCGGACCGGACCGCAGCGGGACTGCCCCTGGTATAATATAACCATTCTTCAGCACAAAGGTTATAGAAGGCACACAGTGCAAACAATTTTTAATCAAAACTATTAGCAAAAC
Source organism: Ranitomeya imitator (assembly GCF_032444005.1). Taxonomy (NCBI): domain Eukaryota; kingdom Metazoa; phylum Chordata; class Amphibia; order Anura; family Dendrobatidae; genus Ranitomeya; species Ranitomeya imitator. Next base: position 176,709,632 of record NC_091289.1, read on the forward strand.
ACAATTTTGGTAAAAAAAACAAGTAAAAAAAAAAGAAAACATTGTCTCCAAAGGTGGACAACCACAATGCTATACATCTGCCAAGTAAATCACGCACCTAAACAAAAATCCTTTAACGTGCTGCCTCCATCATACACTATGGGAATAATGTACTGTACACTGCCATACTGGAATACTGGAATACTGGAATACAGGAATACTGTCATACAGTTCTTAAGTGTGTCATACAAAAAATACTCTAATTATACAAAGTCTCAATTAAACTATTGCATGTACAAGTTATATCAATCGATACTGGTCATACTCCATAGGTATCAGGCCTTATGTGAAGAGTAGACCCTTTCAGCACGGGCCATGGATGTCTCAGCATGGGCCATGGGTGTCTGAGCTTATGTGAAGACCGCTTCAGCACGGCCCTTGGTTGTCAGACCTTATGTGAAAACCCCTTCAGCATGGGCCATGGTTGTCAGACCTTTTTGTGAGACACCTTCAGCATGGGCCATGAGTGTCAGACAACATGTGAAGACCCCTTTAACGCAGGTCATGGGTGTTAGACCTTATGTAAAGACCCCTTCATCATGGGCCATGGGTGTCAGACAATATGTGAAGAACCCTTCAAAACTGGCCATGGGTGTCAGACCTTATGTGAAGACTTGTTCAGCACAGTCTTAGGTTGTCAGACTTTATGTGAATACCCCTTCAGCATGGGCCATGGGTGTCAGACAATATGTGACGACCCCTTCAACATGAACCATGGGTGTCAGACCTTATGTGAAGACCCCTTCAGCAAGGGCTATGGGTGTCAGACCTTCAGTGAAGACTCCTTCAGCACGGGCTATGGGTGTCAGATCTTATGTGAAGACCTCTACAGCAAGGGCTATGGGAGTCAGAATTTAAAAGTGAATACTCCTTCAGCACGGGCTATGGGTGTCAGACCTTCTGTGAAGACCCCTTCAGCAAGGGCTATGGGTGTCAGACCTTCTGTGAAGACTCCTTGAGCACGGGCTGTAGGTGTCAGACCACATGTGAAGACCCCTTCAACCTGGGCCATGGGTGTCAGACCTTCTGTGAAGACCCCTTCAGCACGGGTACGATTACACAAGTAACTCACCCCGAAGGCCATTCATGGTGTGAAACTTGATGGGAGCTCAAAGGTTTTTAACTAACCTTTTAACCATATGAATGTCCAAGATATGATTGTATTTATGTGTATTTTACATATTTTATGAACTTGACCAACATTGTTTTATTGTTCTGTTTCCAGGTTTTATTTGCTTTGAACCAGACGTTACTGCAACATGAAAGTCTACGGGCAGGAAGCTTTCAGGCCCCCTACACGACTGAAGATCTCATAAAACATTACAACTGTGGAGACCTCAACTCTGTCATCTTCAACCAAGATTCTTCACAGGTTTGTGCTCATAAAATATGTGGGAAATTATTTTGTTCTAGGACAATTCATGGTATGTCAATAAAACACCGGTGAAATACTTTTCAGTAGGACTCAGTACAGAAGATTAGTGATGAGCGAATATACTCGTTGCTTGGGTTTTCCCGAGCACACTCGGGTGATCTCTGAGTATTTGTTAGTGTTCGGAGATTAAGTTTCCATCAGCCTCAGCTGAATGATTTACAGCTAGTAGCCAGGCTAAGTACATGTGGGGGTTGCCTGGTTGCTAGGGAATCCCCACATGTAATCAAGCTGGCTAATAACTGTAAATCATTCAGCTGCCGCGATGAAAACTTAATCTCCGAACACTAACAAATACTCAGAGGTCACCTGAGCAACAAGTACACTCGCTCATCACTACAGAAGATGTGATGGGCTCTGCTCTGCTGGTTGACATTATTATCACACTGAGCAATCCAGAAATTAGGCAGTAGCTACGCAAAGATCTTGGTGCCCCCAGGGGAGGAATAGTGATGTCACCACATGAGGGATATCACCCGGTTGAGTGGAGTCGAACATAATCATCTTCAGATGGAGATACTTTGCTGGGCTCCACGGGGCATAAGAGTCTGTCAGCTCCAACAGAGTCCAACCCTTCGGGCACTTGTCAATAACAAGAATTAATAATATAATAATATAATGCATGCACAGTATAACATTATAATATTGACAATCAGTCTAAAGGTCCAATCCATTATTGCATTTGTGCCATTTTTGGTCTAGTTTTGGTGTTCGATTGTTTTTTACTTATACCTTATTCTACTTTTAATTCATACTCTTTTTTTTTTTACTCTATTTTATATTTATTTTCCTGTTTTTTTTGTTTTTTATTTATGTTCACTATTAGGTACAGGATTTGGAGTTTTCACTCCAGTCATTACCCCATGGAGTGATTTAATGTACGCTTGAAGTTTTGGTGGAAGTTTTGCAACATTTTTTTGCAGAACATTCGACTTTGTTGTAAAAAAAAAAGGAAGGTTTAAAGGCCTAAATAAATAGCTTAATTTTATTTTGCGCAAAATTCATGAACTTTGTGCTGCATTTTAAAAAAAATTGACTCAAAAACACCAATGAAGAAAGCAAGACAAAAATCCCAACCGTAGACCACTAAGATATGCGATCACTTTCTGAATGGTGCAGGTCCAACCTAGAGGACCTCCACTGATCCTGGGAAGGATCTGCAATGCACAGTGGTGAGGTCCCTCCTTTCTCAGGATCAGTGGGGGTACTGGAGGATGGACCCCCATGACGATATGCCATGATTTAATGAGAATAACTCTTCCCATTTAGACACTAATAAGTCTTTGCCAGTATCTGAATGTCACATTTTGTTAAATCTAGTAGCCTATCTCCAAAACCCTCCATAACTAGTCAGATTTGAGATTGTGATCTGAGAACACATATATAAGCTACATAGTGGCCATGTTAGCTGGCACCCGGATTTTCTTGTTATTTAGAAACAGCTGAATGGAATTTTAAAGCTGGTTATTTTCACATATTTTCCCAATCCTCTTCTGCCAACTACACACCTGTCCCTTTTGTGCAACCATGTCTGACATGAGTAACCTCTGCTCACGACTTGCTCTACCTTTCCCCTTTATACCCTTATAACACAGTTGCTCCACACGTGGCTCTCATTTGCCTAGGGAAATAATGGGATTACAGCGCCGTCCCTCTGGTTGGCCCTCGTGAGCGCCAGGATTGTTGATTTGTCTGAAAAGATTTGGAAGGAATGTGCAGCAACAAAGCCCAATTATATGGACTTCCCGAGTCTTTGCACATAAGTCCTCTCATCATAACGAAAGGCTTAAGGGCAATTCTTAGTTTATAATCAAAGGGAAACCCAGCGCATGGCCCAGTAGTCTAATGATTATCGAAATAAGTCGCTGCACTAACACACTCTCTACACTTAAGCCCTCTGAGGCATTCCCCACTCAGTGGCTTACTACACATTACTCAATATAAAGAAGCCCTACAGGAGATGTCCGCGCAATATACTGCAGACATTCCACCATCTAGCTCCAAGCTATACAGCGTTGAAGCAAATTTTTAGTATTCTAAATTATTATGGGCAAACTTATAGTTCTGACTAGTGGTCACACCTTTGTTGTAAAACCAGAACTCATGGCATCCTGGAGAGCTACAGGTTGGAGACCACTGGTTTAAGGGTATTGTCCATTACAGGACATCCCCCTTATTCTTAGTGATGAAAAAGTGATACTCACCTCTTGGTTTGGTGTCCTACCTCCAAACTCACTGCTGCTTCTGCCACCAGTTTGCTGGAGTTAACAACCGATGGGGGCGTCCAGAGAGCACTGTGGAGCAGCATATGTTCAGATGGTATCAGTGTTTATTTTTGATGGCTAATTAGCAAAGGGTTGTCCAGTAGTTGACAACCACTTCAGCAATACGCCCTCTCCACATGGTGTATTTCTCAATATATACTCATCATTGAATATAATATGACCCTTTTGGTCCATTTTTACGTGCCGGGTGGCGCCCAATATTACTGGGGTCTTAACTAAAGAGATCTGTTATGTAAGTTGTCTTAGTTATTTGCTAACTTTTCCAGAAATAACACATTACGTTATATGGTCACTGTACGGTATGTTGTAAACATAGAATATGTGGAGTCAGAATAAACCCAACCTTGATGTTGACACCTCTATTGATCGCTTTAACGAAGGAGAAGTGATCAACTCAGCTATCCTCCGAGACTGAAGACAAACTCCTAGACATTCTAGTGATTCCGTCTACAATCTCGAAGGAGAGTAGCTCTCAGCTCAGCATTTCTGCTCCTTTCAGTAATGGGTGGGAGTCTCAATGCTTTGTGTCTCTACATGTCAAAGTTTTGGGAAAGTGCCATTTCATCTTCGACTGGCAGGAGAAATAAAAAAACACTTCCATATCTGTTGTCATATTCATTCATTTAACTTCCTGTCTGCGGCCGGTGACCTTGGGATAGCCGTGTAGCCAGCCTGAGGCTACAATCTGACGTGGTGATAAATGGCCGGACTGTTTTCTTGACTGACAGTCTCGAATGACCTCGTGTTACTCTTTAGTTGACTCATTGATTTGTAGCACAACATTGAAATCAGTGATGGTGTTATTCATTGTAATGCCGCGTCTTATAGATATCATGGCAATTACAGAACTACCATGATCTGGGTCTGGAGGGAAGAAGGACATTTTTTTTACATTCTTGGACCCTACATGGGTGTGGATAAGACAGATATTTGGAGGATAAGAACTATTATCCTTCTTTAAGTCATTCAATTCTATGTTTTGCAATAAGGTACTTTACCTAGAATAGTGGTCATATTTGAGAGTTTTTTTTATATTATTGCCTTCCATGACATCAGTGGCATTTTGTACCTACTCTTCATTTTGGGGTTTTCTGGGGCTCCTCATTTCCACATTGTGGGATAGTGGCTTTATCTATGACTAGTTTCCTGCTTTGAAATGAATATTATTGGGTTCTCATTGAGACTAATAGTCATCCATGTAATACACAATCCTTTTAGGAGACATTTTTCTGGTTAATAGAAATAGGTTAAATTGTTGAATCCTTTCCTATTTATTTCCTAATGTCTGAACAGATAATTAAAAAGTCATTAAGATAAAAGAGTACACTCCTTTTAAAGGGGTTGTTCAGTCAAACAAATTTATACCTAAATGTGTATAAAATAGTTCTGCTAATATGTTTCTATTATAACATCTGCCTCAATCTTAAGTTATCCCTTCCGGTCCCCGATTCGGCAGCTCCAGGCCTAGCCTTGTCTGTGCCTGCAAGGGACCAGTGCAAAATGAAGAGCCTGCTGATTGGCTCCTTTATTAGATAATCCGGTCCATTGTCTGTCTATTCATTGGTTGGGACAGAAAGGGAGCTGTCTTAGCTAGTCACATGATTGGTTAACCAGATCCCTCCCTCCTGGGTCCAGTACAAGCCAGAAGTTTAGCTGCCTGGACTCGAGACTGGAGGAGATTGGATTCTGTGATAACAAAAAAATAAGAAATGAGCAAAAATATTCAGACTGCCCTGGTCTGGTGTCCAATGTTCATTTCTGCCTTGTAAATCCTTTTTATCATATCCCACAACTTGAGAATTAAACAGTTTTGTATTTTAATTGTATTATTGTTGTTATTCTGCTACGCAATTAGGTTTGACCTCTTTTGCAAGTTTGCCCTGTCTCTCTACCTGTAGTCCAACTTTGATGCATGTAACACCCTCCCTTCTTCCCCAGTTAGTGTTTGTCAGCCATCAATCAAAGTGCATCTCTGTACATCCCTGTACATCTGTGCATCTCTCTACATCTCTGCCTTTCTACCTACTGCAGTTCTTGTAGCTACTGCTGTTACTATTGTGCATTATACAAGAATTTAGTCTGAGAATAACCTTCTTCTGGAATCTTCTCATATGCCTCTGAAGTCGAGTTTGAGCTATCTGATGAAGTCCGTGGTGTGAGTACTGGTTCTATATAGACATCCATCTAAATGGTGTCTCAAGATCCCGTCACTTGCAGCCTAGTTATGGCATCAGACTATTTTCTACAGCATCCTAGGCACCTCTGGCACTCAGTAGGACCCAATGACGATGTGACATGTGTCTTGTCATGATGTCATGACCTGTATTGCTGTGCTACACATGTCATTCCAACATAGGAGCCTAGTAAATGGCAGAGGCACCCAGGATTGCAGTAAAAGTTAACACTACCCTGATCTGGCTGCCAGTGGGCACGGGACCAGAGTAGTTGGAATTTTTTTTTTTGCTCATCTCTATGATTAGTAATTTTTAGCATTTATTTTACGCACATTTAAGACTAATTTTTTCTTTACCGGACAACTCATTTACCTTTAAGAAATAACTGATACCAAAAAACAGTTTCCTTATCTGCTTTTCAGAACATTGCCACATCACAACATGAGTCTTGTCGTGGTGGCATGACTTCCATTGCGGTGCTACAAAACGTCTTAGCGTGATACACATCATGACATTGAACGTCATGACTTCATGGCCTCCTAGTAAAAGGGAGAAGCACCAAGGATGCCGGACAAATAATTCCTGGTGCAGAAGTGAACAATACCCTGATCTAAGAAAAAACTACCCTGGTATGACTGCCAGTGAGGACATACAGTAGCCGGACGTGGGCCAGGGTAGTTGGACTCTTTTTGCTCTTCTCTATAATTATTAATATATATAATTTATTATTTTACTCACGTTTAAGTCTAATTTTTTTAGCCAGACAATCACAATTACATTCTCTGATATCAAGAAAAGTATTACTAGAAAGGAGTAATTTAGTATTCTAAACAACAGTCGAGCTGAACTTTGGCGGTAGATGTCATCACAAAGATCATTTTCATGAAATACGGTTGCAAAAAAATTTAAAAGGGAAAAAAAAGTGAATACACTAATGATGGTCGAATCTCCCATCAAATATGCTGTAATCTCCGGTGATAAAAGTGTCACGGTTTGTCTAAGAAGCTCTCTGACTCTTAAGACAACTTAAAGAGAAAGCAGAATTTGGGAATCTGAGACGCAGATGTTTTGGGCCCGGGCTGAGACAATACCATGATCCTCTGTAAATGAAAGACAAAATGAGAATCATATGGTCAAGACCCGATGGTGATAAAGAGATAGAATGAGACAGCCACACTCCATTTATTAAAGATGGATGATAGCCTTGTAGGGAAGAAAAGATCATCTTGTCATCATCTATGGTCTTCTGTCACTTTGTAGCAAAAATCAAGCAGGGTTGGAACAAGGGTTAAGCAACAATGGCAGTTCCATCACGTTAAAGAAAGCAGAAATGGTAGTGATACAATTCGAGTCGACTCGTAACTTGAAGTTCAGGGGTCCATATGTAAGGACTTTAATGGGAATCTGTCAGCAGTTTTTGGCTATGTAATCAGAGGGTAGCATGATGTAGGGTCTGATACTCTGATTCCAGTGATGTGTCATTTAAAGGGCCGTGATTTGCTGCTTCAATAAAGACAGCGTTTTATCTGCAGGAGATTATCACTAAAGGACTAGGTGTCTCATGCCTTCTAGTCCAATCTTGTCCCCACCACTGATTAGCAGCTTTCTGTAAATATACAGTGTACTCAGAAAGCAGCCAATCAGTGTTGCGGGTGGAGTCATACAGAGCTCAGCATTCAGAGAACTGCTAGAGCTGCAGCAACTAAAACTGTGATTCTATCACAACTTCTGCACCGAGTAAACTAAGTGATACATCACTGGAATTAGGGGCTCTGTCGTTACATCATCCTGCTGTCAGATTACATAGCAAAACCTGCTGACATATTCCTTTTAATAGGAAACCACCTACCATGTGTGATTTATAATTCTAGTGACTTCTTATACGGCAGAATACTATTGGCCCTCCTCAGGTTCCAGGTTTGATTGCAACTTCTACCTCTGCACTCTGTAAAGCTACATCTGTGGTATTACATATAAACCATATGAACGATGTACAACATGTAATATGATTTAAAATATCATTTGTATTAAAAACAACTGAAAAAGATATACAGCAAAATGAGATCAAAGAAATATATTACACCTACAGTAAACGACATTGAAATGGATGAATAATCAAAAAATGGATTTACATTTCTAAGAGTCTGCCAGAAAGTATTTCATATAAGTCAAATGCAGAAACTAACACATTTTTGCATAATTATATAAATGGCAATAATGTATAAACATTCAGTACCATATCCAAAAAGTGCCTAGAAGATAAAACTAATATAAATAAAAAATAAAAATAAATATAATATGTATTAATATATTATATTCATAATGAATATGAATAAATCATATAAAAACAAATAGCCAACCTCTAAACGGATAGCTGCACCCAGATGCATGTTTCGCCTTATGCTTTCTCAAGGGCATCCTGTGAATTAAGTTTATGGGAGGATTGAGTTGACCCTTATCCAAACTTTGCAAACTCAAGAAAATATTTTTTCTATTGTTCCATTAGTGTACGCTCGAATTACTTTTGCATTCATTTTAACCTTTAGGTGTTAAAAAAATCCATTTACTGAGTGATTATACCTCATCTATGAAGAAAGGCAATAATTTTATTCCCTTGGATCCATTGGTGCTCTCTATTGGAAAAAGCAATTTCATGATTTCATGCTAGTCAATGGTTCCAAAATTCGAGTACAAAGGGTCCTGCAAGCCACAGAGGTGGTTAACAAAATGTTCCATAGTCCGTGAAAATGTTACAGGACTCTTTATTCATCAATATCTTATCTATGGAGGAGAAGCATTCAAAACTAGGGTATAACAACTTTTGGCTTCTAGAGTGACTTTTTTAGGACAATTCCACACAATAATCCGTTCCCGGGCGTTGGGCCAGTGTGACGTTCCATTGTGAAGGCCTCTTCATGGCGTTGCTCACCTGGTCTACAGATGGAGACCAAAGGATAGAATGGAGCAATACAGACTGGAATGGAGAAAGAGTGAAAGAGTCCGGCATTTGTCTTGGACGCAATGGTAACCATAGATTGGGAATACCAAGGGGAAATGCCATGAAGAGGCCTTCAAGAGGGAATGTCATACTGGTCCTTCTCCTGGGTTTATGGTGTGTGATGGCATAATGTACAGTTCTGGAACCATGAACTAGGTTCAGTAAAAAGCTCGGCATTACATTGATTCGGTCATGGAACCATTGGTATGGTCATTTTTCCAAAGAGTCCCAGGAACCGTTTTTCAACACCACAATGCCAGGCTGTATGTTGCTCATGCTACTATGACCATCCTGTGTGGCCTAAGCGTTCTACCATGGTCTGCGGCACCCACACATTTTTTTTCCTATTGAGCATGTCTGGGATTTCATTGGTCAACAACACAGGGTGCTGTCAGCAGTGGATCTTGATGATTTTCATGTCCAAGTGCACTCAACAGAGCAGAACATTCCTCATATATTTATTAATAACCTCATTGATAGCAGGCAACATGTGCAAGGGTGGAGATTTCTGCCCTTGACGATGGTGAAAAAGATCAAGATGTTTTGAACATTTTGTTTACATTTGTTCATCATTTCCAGATCAATAATGCATCCATTTGTCCCAGTGATTTCCATAATTCCACGACTTTTCCTTCTTGGTGTTGCAGTTTCAACGTTGATGAGTATTTATGGTCTGGAATATGGAGACGTGAAGGACTAGTCATATACAATTATACCATGTCCGATGGTGCTCAAAGTCGATGTGAGTCCATGTCATAGACCCACCTGCACTCATAGAACTTTGTTTTTATGTATTATGGGGCAATAACTTTCACAGGAAGCCTCCAGGGTGGTAGGGCCAAACTACTACCAATGGCCTATAATCAAGCCCTGCTATCCCTGCTGACTTTTCTGTAGAGGCTGAAGTTACAGCGCCCTCTGTTTTCATCTTACTGATTAACATGTCGTTAAACAACATTCGTTTCTGGGCAAGTCAGTCTACATGCCTGCACGAAAATCTATGCCACATGTGAAACCATTTTACAACAAATTGGAACACAGTGGGCGTTTAATTTATTAAAGGCATTATAACAGGCAGCAGTATCACAGACTGTCCCATTTATTATTTCGTGAAACATTAGCACAGATTTGAGGAATGTTATAGAAAAATACCCGGAATTTCATCATTCGAAATAAATCCAGTCCTTCTAGAAAGCTTTGTTCTTTGTGTCTCATTAGTAAATTCTTTTCATAGACTTCACGGAGAAGGAGTTATTGAACAAAATGTGTTTTTGCCTTAAAACAGATTAATATTAATTATTTTTAAAAGGATTGTCTAGTTTTGCCAATTTTTTTTTATAGATGCGCCACCAGCGGAGATGAGTAAATACATTTGCAGGTTCCTGGTTCTAGCGGCCAGGTCAGTATTCCATGGCGTTTGGATGGGAGCCCTGTGAGTCACCTCCTACCTGACCGTACCCCCGGTTCTTCTTTTGATTAGCTGTCCTTCCAAGACTTTCTGTGTGCATCATACAGCAAAGATGACATTGTGCCAGGCTGGCTAATCAATAGAAGAGTTGGGAATGTCATCCGGTAGGAGGTTGTTTGCATACTTAACAACCAGCGGCCATGGACTGATCTGCCATTGAAACAAGGGTCCTGTGGATTGATTGGCTCATCTCTAGCCACCAGATGATAAACCCATCTGTTTTAATCTGTGAGTCGAGAAATATACATTTTTCTTACAGCGCCACCACTGGAGAAATAAAGTATTGCACAGTGCCCTTTGAGATCAGTGGGCTATCTATGGTCCTCCTGGATGACAGCCTTTCTTTTTCACTGTTGTATGTTCTTTCTCATAGATTAGGAATGAATGGGAAAGTCTGTACCATTATTTTCCCCTTGACACAATGAAAGGCTTTCTCACCATAGACAATAAGAGGTTTAACCTAAGGACCACCAACCTATTATGAAAAAGGGGTCTCCAAACATCAGTTTTACCTAGTGAGACTGAGGAAGGATGTCTGTTTCAGTAACTTCCTAAGCCTTATCTGGGTGAACAAAGGTTAAGGGTCTCGTGGTAATTCCCATGTTTGGCCTCCATTAGAAATTTATGTCACTTTCTGTTGATATACCAAACATAATTCCATTGGATAGGTGATGGAAGTATGGTTGGTGGGATTCCAACCTCTTGGGCTCCCACTCATCATGAGAATCAGGGTGTCGTATGATTGAAAGGCTATTGAGCATATGTGACCATTGTTCCATTCAGAGCACATGGGAGGCATGATCATGCTCCCGTATGTCCGTAATAGTGGCCATGCACTCTTTTCACACAGGTAACAGTGGACCCACTTTCTGGGGATCGGTGTGGTCACAAAGGTCTGATCCCCAATGATAATAAGCTTATCACCTATCCTTACTCTTTAAACATGCACTCCCATCAAAATTTGTATCCTCTTAATATATTGCAATCACCATATTATACAGCACTGTGTACTTATAATTGCTCATTTTGCGTTTCTACCCAGCTAATTCTTCTCTTTTCCCTTAGGTCTGTAACATCACATGATTAAAAATAGACCAGTTGAATCCTTCTTAACTTTATTTAGAAACTGAATATCTATTTTTCCAGCATGAGTCATCATTAGAACTGCAATTCTACTTAATTGAAAAGTCTCTTTCAGCCCAGCTCCACCTCCTTTCAACTCCTGACTTAGCTGCTCCTCCGCCTTTCTTTTATTTCTCCTCCTTGTTTCCTTTTATCAGTGAAATAGGATTGTAGTTCTAATGATGTCTCATGCATGGAATGCATGGAAAAGAGACTTCCTGTTTCTACATAGAGCTTTTGAAGGATTCTGCTAGTCTGTTTTAAATCCCGTGATGTCATAGACCTAATGGAAGGGAGTCTCTTTATTCTGGCTCATAGAGGCACGTTCCCAGTGGGGGACCACCTGCATGATGTAATGTACCCTAGTAGGACCTATGCTTAGTTCTTGCTCTTCGATGACTAGGTTGACACATTGCATGTTTAGTGCAGATTTTATGCAAAGATTTCTAAACTGAGTTTCTGTATTTAAAACCAGTGCATGTTCTTTACACTTATTCCTGTGTTTTCTGTGCGTTTTCTGTTGTGGAAATGCACCAAAAAAAACCCTCAATGGTTATAGGAATTTGGGTCACCATTAAAATGAACACCAAGTACCAAATTGATGTATTTCAGCAAAAGAAATTGAGAAGCAATGAGTTTGAAAAACTCAACAAAAGCCCCCAAAAATGAAGGATGCGGACGAGGCTAATTAAAAACTCATTCACGTTGCTTGTACTATAACATGCTGCGGAGTTTGATTGGAATATCTGCATCAAATACACATCGTGCCTTAGACAATCCCTTTAAATCTGTTTCTTGGCAATTTTGACCATTTTTTTTAAAATAGAGAACTAAATTACAAATGAACTCAAGATGAAAAACAAAAAAAAATGTATTTTTGGACTATAACCAAACTGACTGGAGGAGAAATCTTTATGGCATGCAGACATGGTTATGGATATTGTACTAATCCTTTTGCTGAAATCCTTTAAAAATGCATTTGAGTGATAAAAAGGGTTTGATTTGGAAGCAAATGTTTTCTTTTTTTCTGCTTCCATTAAAAGATGCAGAGACCTGGGCTTCACGATCTGGGACGGTCTCTGTCAGTTGAGAGATAAAAAATAAACATGGGAGAATATCTGATAACTACAACAGAAGAGCTGCCGAGGTATATTATATGTGGGTTCATTGCAGGAAGAATGCAATGAAAAAAAATATTATATATATGAAGATAAAAATACAGCTGGATCTTACTTGTCTGCGTGTAACATATTGGTTTTATTTGGTATAAAGGGAGCTATGTGTATGGTAGGCTCCGAACAGTAGAGATCATGATCCTTAGTGGGATCTGTACCGGAGAATGTAGCATCATTTCCCATCTGATACACATATGACACCATGCTTCTTTAAGGAGAATTGATCTTATAAACCTTTCCATCCAAATAATAAAACTTACATATGCTCATAAACAATTTCCGGGCGAAGATTTCATTATGATGGTCCAGTCGCAACCATAGACATCCTTTTTTTGAGTTATGGAAAAATATCTCTGGTCACTGGGTCATCCATCTGGATACCTGTGGATGTCTCTTTTCTTTATCTTTATATATATATATATATATATATATATATATATATATATATATATATATATATATATATATATATATATATATATATATATATATATATATATATATATATATATAGTGTAGCGTGGCTAAAGGTCATGTGATTAATGGACGGTATGTATCGCAGAGGTGGGTGGCCCTGTGATGGAAGCCTGGGTATGTTTTGCTCAAGCAGATCTACTGCTGAGGGATTTGTTTACATTGGGAAGGCTTCCAGGTGATTGGAGAGATGGGTGGGTTCAGTCACCTACAAACCCACCCTAAGAGGCATGTTTGAATACCTAAGATGGCTTTGTTGAAGGACCTGTGGTGATGTCACACTCACCTGACTGGCCATGTGACAGGTATCTGGGTGTGGTTACACTTATGTAAAGAGGTGTATGTGTAGCCCATGTGGTGAGTGTGTTTGGGAGTCTGCAAGAGTGGACAGACTTCCATGTGTCCTGGCTGGACACTGCAGAGTGGCCTGTGTGTTGGACGGTTCCACGTGGGGACAGACGTCCTGAACAGCACACAGAGACCTTATTTAGGCTGGAGAGCCTACGTGCTGGACATGGCACAGCCTGTGTGCCTACAGGTCTGAGAGAGAGCGGAGCTCTACTATGGACACTGAGGACTTTTCCGTCTGATGTAAGACTGTTTACCCTTGTGTTGCTGACTTAAATGGTTTATGGAGTGAATAAACCTACATGAACGCTGAAGAGAATGTGCCTCCCGTTTCCTCCAATGCATCCGAGCGAGTACAATCCCTACAATATATATATATATATATATATATATATATATATATATATATATATATATATATATATATATATATATATATATCGTTTTGTAATGTATGACCCTCATAGTTATAGCCTGTACTTTCTGTGCCTAGTAGGATTACTAGAAGACCACATGGACCTGACAAGCCAACAATAAAGCTCCTTGTGTTTGTACACTCCAAAGACGATCATTTTGATCTTGTATCTTCAGATGCATTTTTACCAAATTAACAGGATGGGAGGACTCAAGAAAATTATGCTACATGGATTTGACCCTCAAAATTAGGCTCCCACGGGGCCACATTCCTACATAGCGTTAATGCTGCTTTATTGTTCAATAGAAAATATGTATTTAATAGTTCAAAGTGGATGTGATTTCATTGAAACTCATGACCACTGCATATAGACGCTTTTGAATTACACTTTTGTTCGGTGCATTTTTTTCCATATAGCCTTTTATTTGGAGCCATTAAGGCATGTAAAAAAATGCAGTTGCATTTTAAATGCTAAATTCCAACATTTCTGATAGAGATAGGAAAATTTGAATTCCACTCACATTTTGCAAAAATTCACGTTCTGGAGACTAAAGATTTTTAATAATTAGCTCCTCACGAATTCAGCAAAATGGTGGCTAGTTGCTCCCTAGTCCTCCAAGCCTCCATTGCACACCATCTCCAGCTCGGAGTTCATTCTGGGTCAAGTTCCTGCTGTGAGCAGGTTCAATGCACATGTTACAGGCCTACTTGCGGTCGCAAATTTTCGGCCTAGAATGTACTCAATGATGTGGCACAACAGAGGTTAAGAGGTCTGCACATCAGGCAGAAGCAGAAGTAGTGACGGGTAGGGTTGAGCGAAACGGGTCGTTCATTTTCAAAAGTCGCCGACTTTTGGCAAAGTCGGGTTTCATGAAACCCGATCCGACCCCTGTGCGGGGTCGGCCATGTGGTACGCGACTTTCGCGCCAAAGTCGCGTTTCAATGACGCGAAAAGCGCCATTTCTCAGCCAATTAAGGTAAACGCAGAGTGTGGGCAGCGTGATGACATAGGTCCTGGTCCCCACCATCTTAGAGAAGGGCATTGCAGTGATTGGCTTGCTGTCTGCGGCGTCACAGGGGCTATAAAGGGGAGTTCCCGCCGACCGCCATGTTACTGCTGCTGATCTGAGCTTAGGGAGAGGTTGCTGCCGCTTCGTCAGAAGCAGGGATAGCGTTAGGCAGGGTCCATTAACCACCAAACCGCTTGTGCTGTAGCGATTTCCACAGCCCAACACCACCTTCGGTGTGCAGGGACAGTGGAAGCTACATTTTTTTTTTTTTCCCCCTCAGCGCTGTAGCTCATTGGGCTGCCCTAGAAGGCTCCCTGATAGCTGCATTGCTGTGTGTACGCCGCTGTGCAAACCAACTGCTTTTTTCAAAGCACAAATCCTCTTGTTCCTTCCTTTCTGCACAGCTATCTTTTTTGTTTGTCCACACTTTTTATTTAATTTGTGCATCAGTCCACTCCTTATTGCTGCCTGCCATACCTGGCTGAGATTACTGCAGAGAGATAGTAATTGAAGGACACTCCCTGTTTTTTTTTTTTTGTGGGAGATTAAGATTGACATTTCTGCTAGAGTGCCATCCCTGTCTGTGTCATCTCTCACTCAGTGGGCCATAGAAAGCCTATTTATTTTTTTGCTTGATTTGGGTTATAAAATCTACCTGAAAAAATCACTACATCAATCAGTGGGAGAAAAATATTGGCCTCAGGGCTTGTGTGCCACTCTTGACTCCTGTGTGCATCATCACTCACTCAGTGGGCCATAGAAAGCCTATTTATTTTTTTGCTTGATTTTGGTTCTAAAATCTACCTGAAAAAATCACTACATCAATCAGTGGGAGAAAAATATTGGCCTCAGGGCTTGTGTGCCACTCCTGACTCCTGTGTGCATCATCACTCACTCAGTGGGCCATAGAAAGCCCATTTTTATTTTTTTTTTTGCTTTATTTGGGTTCTAAATTCTACCTGAAAAAATCAATAAATCAATCAGTGGGAGATTAATATTGGCCTTTGGGCTTGTGTGCCAGTCCTAAGCGTGCCATCTCTCTCTCTCAGATAGTGGGCCATAGAAAGCCTATTTATTTTTATTTTTTTTTATTGGGTTTATAAATTTTCCCTGGAAAAAAAAAAAAAGTGGGAGATTAATATTGGCCTCTGGGCTTGTGTGCCAGTCCTGAGCGTGCCATCTCTCTCACAAATAGTGGGCCATAGAAAGCCTATTTATTTATTTTTTTTTGGTTTTATAAATTCTCCCTTTAAAATAAAGGGAGATTAATATTGGCCTTTGGGCTTGTGTGCCAGTCCTAAGCGTGCCATCTCTCTCTGTCTCTCAGATAGTGGGCCATAGAAAGCCTATTTATTATTTTTTTTATTGGGTTTATAAATTTTCCCTGGAACAAAAAAAAAAAAGTGGGAGATAAATATTGGCCTCTGGGCTTGTGTGCCACTCCTGACTCCTGTGTGCGTCATCTCTCACTCAGTGGGCCATAGAAAGTCTTTTTTTGTTTTATTTGTTTTCTAAATTCTCCCTGAAAAAATCATTTTATTTTCTTTGGTTTCTAAATTCTTCCTGAAAAAATCATTTTATTCTATTTTTTTTTTTCCTAAAGTCTCCCTGAAAAAAAAACAAAAAAAAAACAAATCAGTGGGAGATTAATATTGCCCTTTCTGCTTGTGTGCCAGTCTTGACTCCTGGGTGTGTCATCTCTCTCTCTCTCCAATTGTGGGCCATAGAAAGCCTATTATTTTTTTAGCTTGATTTGGGTTTGCAAAATCTACCTGAAAAAATCACTACATCAATCAGTGGGAGATAAATATTGGCCTCTGGGCTTGTGTGCCACTCCTGACTCCTGTGTGCGTCATCTCTCACTCAGTGGGCCATAGAAAGCCTTTTTTTGTTTTATTTGTTTTCTAAATTCTCCCTGAAAAAATCATTTTATTTTATTTGGTTTCTAAATTCTTCCTGAAAAAATCATTTTATTCTATTATTTTTTTTTCCTAAAGTCTCCCTTAAAAAAAAAAAAAAATCAAATCAGTGGGAGATTAATATTTACATTTGTGCTTCAGTGACAGTCCTGCGTGTGTGGCATCTCTCTCATTTGTTGCCACCAACAACAGAGTGTGTAACATTGTGCCTGATTTTCGTTGTGGTCTCACTCACCTGTAAAGGGGTAGCTAAATCATACTGAAGTTATAGCTCACCGTGTAATTTGTGTGACAGCAACAAATACCGTTAGTTTGTTTACGTTTTTAAAACAATGAGGAAGTCTGGTGGAAGAGGTCGTGGCCGGGGGCGTTCATTGTCAGCTGGTAATGAGGGTAGTGGTAGTGGTGGAGCATCAGCTGGTCGTGGGAAAAAAAAATATTGCACCTAAGTCTGGAGCTGTGGAGCCAGGTTCGTCGTCTGGCTACACAAGGCCTCGAACGCTCCCTTTTCTGGGAGTAGGAAAACCGCTTTTAAAGCCGGAGCAGCAAGAGCAAGTTTTGGCTTATCTTGCTGACTCAGCCTCTAGCTCTTTTGCCTCCTCTCGTGAAACTGGTAAATGTCAAAGCAGCGCGTCGTTAGTGGATGTTCACGGTCAGGGACAAGTCGCTTCCTTGTCCTCTTCAGCAAAAACAACAACAGAGAAGAATGCAGCAGGCGACACAACGGGTTACTCCATGGAGCTCTTTACACATACCGTCCCTGGCTTAGAAAGTGAAGCAGTTAACAGTCCATGCCCATTACAAGTTGAATCTGACATGGAGTGCACTGATGCACAGCCACAGCCAGACTACTATGCTGGTCCTTTGACTCAGACCACAACATTGCCCTCGCAGGGTGCTGATCAAGAATCAGACCCTGATGAGACTATGTTGCCCCATCACGAACGCTATACCACCGACCGACACGGTGACACAGACGAAGTTGCACACGAGCTACAAGAAGAGGTAATAGATGACCCAGTTCTTGACCCCAATTGGCAGCCATTGGGGGAACAGGGTGCAGGCGGCAGCAGTTCTGAAGCGGAGGAGGAGGGGCCGCAGCAGGCATCAACATCGCAACAGGTTCCATCTGCCGGGCCCGTATCTTGCCCAAAACGCGTGGCAAAGCCAAAACCTGTTGGAGGACAGCGTGGCCATCCGGTTAAAGCTCAGTCTGCAATGCCTGAAAAGGTATCCGATGCTAGAAAGAGTGCAGTCTGGCATTTTTTTAAACAACATCCAATTGATCAGCGCAAAGTCATCTGTCAAAAATGTTCAACTACCTTAAGCAGAGGACAGAATCTGAAAAGTCTCAATACAAGTTGCATGCATAGACATTTAACCACCATGCATTTGCAAGCCTGGACTAACTACCAAACGTCCCTTAAGGTTGTAGCACCCTCGGCCAATGAAGCTAGTCAGCAACGCAACATCCCTTCCGGCAGTGTAGGGCCACCATTTTCCGCACCACCTGCAGTATCTGTGCAGGTTTCTTTGCCAGGCCAAAGCAGTCAGGGTCAGGGAATCACCAGTTTCGTAGTAGGAAACACTGCATCTAGGGCACCGGTGGCAACAATACCATCTCCCACCGTCTCTCAGTCTGCCATGTCCACCGGCACCCCCGCTAGTTCCACGATCTCCAGCTCTCCAGTCCAGCTCACCCTACATGAGACTATGGTTAGAAAAAGGAAGTACTTAGCCTTGCATCCGCGTACACAGGGTTTGAACGCACACATAGCTAGACTAATCTCGTTAGAGATGATGCCCTACCGGTTAGTTGAAAGCGAAGCTTTCAAAGCCCTGATGGACTACGCTGTACCACGCTACGAGCTACCCAGTCGACACTTTTTTTCCAGAAAAGCCATCCCAGCCCTCCACCAGCATGTTAAAGAGCGCATCGTCCATGCACTCAGGCAATCTGTGAGCACAAAGGTGCACCTGACAACAGATGCATGGACCAGTAGGCATGGCCAGGGACGTTACGTGTCCATCACGGCACACTGGGTAAATGTGGTGGATGCAGGGTCCACAGGGGACAGCAAGTTTGGGACAGTTCTGCCTAGCCCACGGTCTAGGAAACAATTGGCTGTAGCCGTTCGCACCCCCTCCTCCTCCTCTTCGTCCTCCTGCAGAAGCGAGAGCTCGTCCACAGACCGCAGTCGCACAACCACTCCATCCGCAGCTGCCACTATTGCACACCAGGTCTCCCATTATGGGGCAGCTACTGGCAAACGTCAGCAGGCTGTATTGGCTATGAAGTGTTTGGGCGACAACAGACACACCGCGGAAGTTCTGTCCGAGTTCTTGCAGAAAGAAACGCAGTCGTGGCTGGGCACTGTAGATCTTGAGGCAGGCAAGGTAGTGAGTGATAACGGAAGGAATTTCATGGCTGCCATCTCCCTTTCCCAAATGAAACACATTCCTTGCCTGGCTCACACCTTAAACCTGGTGGTGCAGTGCTTCCTGAAAAGTTATCCGGGGTTATCCGACCTGCTCCTCAAAGTGCGTGGACTTTGCTCACATATCCGCCGTTCGCCCGTACACTCCAGCCGTATGCAGACCTATCAGCGTTCTTTGAACCTTCCCCAGCATCGCTTAATCATAGACGTTGCAACAAGGTGGAACTCAACACTGCACATGCTTCAGAGACTGTGTGAACAGAGGCGGGCTGTTATGTTTTTGTGGGAGGATACACATACATGGGCAGGCAGTAGGATGGCAGACATGGAGTTGTCAGGTGTGCAGTGGTCGAAGATTTAAGACATGTGTCAAGTCCTTCAGTGTTTTGAGGAATGCACACGGCTGGTTAGTGCAGACAACGCCATAATAAGCATGAGCATCCCCCTAATGCGTCTGCTGATGCAAAGTTTGACGCACATAAAGGATCAGGCGTCTGCAGCTGAGGAAGAGGAAAGCCTTGATGACAGTCAGCCATTGTCTGGCCAGGGCAGTGTACAGGACGAGGTAGCGGGCGAAGAGGAGGAGGAGGACGAGGAGGATGATGGGGATGATTATATTTTTAATGAGGAAGCTTTTCCGGGGCCACTGGAAATTGGTGGCGCGGCAAGGCCGGGTTCTGTTTTTTTGAGGGACACAAGTGACGTGGATTTGCCTGAAACTGCCCCTCAACCAAGCACAACCGCAGATTTGAGAACTGGAACTTTGGCCCACATGGCGGATTATGCCTTACGTATCCTCAAAAGGGACACACGCATAACTAAAATGATGAATGATGACGATTACTGGTTGGCCTGCCTCCTTGATCCTCGCTATAAAGGCAAATTGCAAAATATAATGCCACATGAGAACTTGGAACTAATATTAGCAACCAAACAATCAACTCTTGTTGACCGTTTGCTTCTGGCATTCCCTGCACACAGCGCCCGTGATCGTTCTCACACGAGCTGCAGGGGCCAGCAGACCAGAGGAGTTAGAGGGGCAGAAATCAGAAGTGGCGTTGGCCAGAGGGGTTTTCTGACCAGGTTGAGGAGTGATTTTGCTATGACCGCAGACAGGACAGGTACTGCAGCATCAATTCAAAGTGACAGGACTACAAACTATTTTTCATCCCTTATTGATGTTCTCCCTCAACCGTCATTCCCATTTGATTACTGGGCATCAAAATTAGACACCTGGCCAGAATTGGCAGAATATGCATTGCAGGAGCTTGCTTGCCCGGCAGCTAGTGTCCTATCAGAAAGAGTATTCAGTGCTGCAGGTTCAATACTAACAGAAAAAAGGACTCGTCTGGCTACCCAAAATGTAGATGATCTAACCTTCATTAAAATGAACCACAACTGGATTTCGAAATCTTTTGCCCCACCCTGCCCGGCTGACACCTAGCTTTCCTATGAAAAGGTCTTGCCTGTGGACTATTCTGAATGCCTTTTCCAATCTCGTAATTTTCTGCACCTGATTGTCCAGCATACGACATGTTTACACCTCACTAAATGGCCAAACTCCCCACACGGGGCCGTGGTATCGACACTTGGCGACAGCACCCGTGAGAGTGCAGTTTGTCTGAAGAGGTGGGTGAGCCCGCTTTTGGTCGACGGCACTGCCACTGGGTCCCTCCTAGTACAATAAAGTGTCTCTGGCGGTGGTGGTGCGCACCCAACGTCAGACACACCGTTGTAATATGAGGGGCCCTGGGCCTGTACCGCCGGCCACAAGACAGTTTCCCCCCACCCCAGCTCAAACAGTGCTCTACCACTTGCAAAATTATCTCACAGCTCCACCAATGTTTAGTCTATGCGCTGACATCCTTCAATGCCTGCCACTGACAATACCATTGTATTGACATTTTTGTTATGTTAGGCCTTCGATGCCTGTCTGTGGTCACTCCTTCCACTAGGCCTCCACTGACCACACCACTGCTGCCCGTGTACCCCTGTAACCAATTTAAAATTGCCTACAGCCATGTGTTATTATTTTAGGCCTTCGATGCCTGTCTGCGGTCACTCCTTCCACTAGGCCTCCACTGACCACACCACTGCTGCCCGTGTACCCCTGTAACCAATTTAAAATTGCCTACAGCCATGTGTTATTATTTTAGGCCTTCGATGCCTGTCTGCGGTGACTCCTTCCACTAGGCCTCCACTGACCACACCACTGCTGCCCGTGTACCCCTGGAACCAATTTAAAATTGCCTACAGCCATGTGTTATTATTTTAGGCCTTCGATGCCTGTCTGCGGTGACTCCTTCCACTAGGCCTCCACTGACCACACCACTGCTGCCCGTGTACCCCTGTAACCAATTTAAAATTGCCTACAGCCATGTGTTATTATTTTAGGCCTTCGATGCCTGTCTGCGGTGACTCCTTCCACTAGGCCTCCACTGACCACACCACTGCTGCCCGTGTACCCCTGTAACCAATTTAAAATTGCCTACAGCCATGTGTTATTATTTTAGGCCTTCGATGCCTGTCTGCGGTGACTCCTTCCACTAGGCCTCCACTGACCACACCACTGCTGCCCGTGTACCCCTGGAACCAATTTAAAATTGCCTACAGCCATGTGTTATTATTTTAGGCCTTCGATGCCTGTCTGCGGTCACTCCTTCCACTAGGCCTCCATTGACCACACCACTGCTGCCCGTGTACCCCTGGAACCAATTTAAAATTGCCTACAGCCATGTGTTATTATTTTAGGCCTTCGATGCCTGTCTGCGGTGACTCCTTCCACTAGGCCTCCACTGACCACACCACTGCTGCCCGTGTACCCCTGTAACCAATTTAAAATTGCCTACAGCCATGTGTTATTATTTTAGGCCTTCGATGCCTGTCTGCGGTGACTCCTTCCACTAGGCCTCCACTGACCACACCACTGCTGCCCGTGTACCCCTGGAACCAATTTAAAATTGCCTACAGCCATGTGTTATTATTTTAGGCCTTCGATGCCTGTCTGCGGTCACTCCTTCCACTAGGCCTCCACTGACCACACCACTGCTGCCCGTGTACCCCTGGAACCAATTTAAAATTGCCTACAGCCATGTGTTATTATTTTAGGCCTTCGATGCCTGTCTGTGGTCACTCCTTACAATATGCCTCCACTGACCACACCACTGCTGCCCGTGTACCCCTGGAACCAATTTAAAATTGCCTACAGCCTGCCCAATTTTTTTATTTTAGGCCTTCGATGCCTGTCTGCGGTCACTCCTTCCACTAGGCCTCCACTGACCACACCACTGCTGCCCGTGTACCCCTGGAACCAATTTAAAATTGCCTACAGCCAGCCCAATTTTTTTACTTTAGGCCTTCGATGCCTGTCTGCGGTCACTCCTTCCACTAGGCCTCCACTGACCACACCACTGCTGCCCGTGTACCCCTGGAACTAATTTAAAATTGCCTACAGCCATGTGTTATTA
The DNA here is from genome assembly GCF_032444005.1 of Ranitomeya imitator. NCBI lineage: Eukaryota > Metazoa > Chordata > Amphibia > Anura > Dendrobatidae > Ranitomeya > Ranitomeya imitator. Next base: position 176,732,396 of record NC_091289.1, read on the forward strand.
TTTTAGGCCTTCGATGCCTGTCTGTGGTCACTCCTTCCACTAGGCCTCCACTGACCACACCACTGCTGCCCGTGTACCCCTGGAACCAATTTAAAATTGCCTACAGCCATGTGTTATTATTTTAGGCCTTCGATGCCTGTCTGCGGTCACTCCTTCCACTATGCCTCCACTGACCACACCACTGCTGCCCGTGTACCCCTGGAACCAATTTAAAATTGCCTACAGCCAGCCCAATTGTTTTATTTTAGGCCTTCGATGCCTGTCTGCGGTCACTCCTTCCACTAGGCCTCCACTGACCACACCACTGCTGCCCGTGTACCCCTGGAACCAATTTAAAATTGCCTACAGCCATGTGTTATTATTTTAGGCCTTCGATGCCTGTCTGCGGTCACTCCTTCCACTAGGCCTCCACTGACCACACCACTGCTGCCCGTGTACCCCTGGAACCAATTTAAAATTGCCTACAGCCATGTGTTATTATTTTAGGCCTTCGATGCCTGTCTGCGGTCACTCCTTCCACTAGGCCTCCACTGAGCACACCACTGCTGCCCGTGTACCCCTGGAACCAACATCAGAAAATATAAAAATAAGTATTTTGCTTATAAAAAAGAAAATACTGGAGAGATATCAAATGCAGACATTTTAACATTAAAAACAAACACATACAACAAAAATCTGGTACAGTACTAAAAATGGCCACCAGCTACAATAACTTTCTCCTGCAAGTAGTTAACTGAAAGGTTTTTTCAATTTTAAACACAGATATGGCATCCACCGAGTGTTGTCCTGTCGCGTCTTCTTTATATTATTGCCAAGAAGATGCAAAACAATGAAAATAATAAAATCATTATTTAAATTAAAAGACACATCCAAGCATTGGTGGTTCAGTGGTAGAATTCTCGCCTGCCACGCGGGAGGCCCGGGTTCGATTCCCAGCCAATGCAAGCTAGTTCTTTTACTATTGAGGAGGTGGTGATGGCGAACTCAGTCGAGGGGTTCAAGAGAGGCCTGGATGTCTTCCTGGAGCAGAACAATATTGTATCATACAATTATTAGGTTCTGTAGAAGGACGTAGATCTGGGTATTTATTATGATGGAATATAGACTGAACTGGATGGACAAATGTCTTTTTTCGGCCTTACTAACTATGTTACTATTATTTACCAAAAAAATAGAGTAAGTCAAAACCACATTGCAAATAAACATTCATTACAAATAAAGAAGCAGGGAGCGTCCGAGGGTGAGTATATACCTAATAAGAATATAATCACCCTCGGACGCGCCCTGCTTCTTTCCGACAGCCTTCCTTCCTAAGAATCAGCCCTTCCGTGGTGTAGAGAGAGGGTTTGTTACACTCCAAGGTGTTCCCCAGGTTGCCTTTCCTGAGCTTCGATCTTCCGGCTCTCGTTTAGTAGTTGTTGGAAACTACGCTGCATTGGGCCTACAAATTGGGTATGGGGTGTAGAGAGATGGTGTGTTCCACTCCAAGGTGTTCCCCAGGTTGCCTTTCCTGAGCTTTGATCTTCCGGCTCTCGTTTAGTAGTTGTTGGAAACTACGCTGCATTAGGCCTACAAATTGGGTATGGGGTGTAGAGAGATGGTGTGTTCCACTGTAGAGAGATGGTGTGTTCCACTCCAAGGTGTTCCCCAGGTTTCCTCGCCAATGCTTCGATCATCATGCTCTCGTTTAGTAGTTGTTGGAAACTACGCTGCATTAGGCCTACAAATTGGGTATGGGGTGTAGAGAGATGGTGTGTTCCACTCCAAGGTGTTCCCCAGGTTTCCTCTCCATTGCTTCGATCTTCATGCTCTCGTTTAGTAGTTGTTGGAAACTACGCTGCATTAGGCCTACAAATTGGGTATGGGGTGTAGAGAGATGGTGTGTTACACTCCAAGGTGTTCCCCAGGTTTCCTCTCCATTGCTTCGATCTTCCGGCTCTCGTTTAGTAGTTGTTGGAAACTACGCTGCATTAGGCCTACAAATTGGGTATGGGGTGTAGAGAGATGGTGTGTTACACTCCAAGGTGTTCCCCAGGTTTCCTCTCCATTGCTTCGATCTTCCGGCTCTCGTTTAGTAGTTGTTGGAAACTACGCTGCATTAGGCCTACAAATTGGGTATGTGGTGTAGAGAGATGGTGTGTTCCACTCCAAGGTGTTCCCCAGGTTGCCTTTCCTGAGCTTCGATCTTCCGGCTCTCGTTTAGTAGTTGTTGGAAACTACGCTGCATTAGGCCTACAAATTGGGTATGGGGTGTAGAGAGATGGTGTGTTCCACTGTAGAGAGATGGTGTGTTCCACTCCAAGGTGTTCCCCAGGTTTCCTCGCCAATGCTTCGATCATCATGCTCTCGTTTAGTAGTTGTTGGAAACTACGCTGCATTAGGCCTACAAATTGGGTATGGGGTGTAGAGAGATGGTGTGTTCCACTCCAAGGTGTTCCCCAGGTTTCCTCTCCATTGCTTCGATCTTCATGCTCTCGTTTAGTAGTTGTTGGAAACTATGCTGCATTAGGCCTACAAATTGGGTATGGGGTGTAGAGAGATGGTGTGTTCCACTCCAAGGTGTTCCCCAGGTTTCCTCTCCATTGCTTCGATCTTCATGCTCTCGTTTAGTAGTTGTTGGAAACTACGCTGCATTAGGCCTACAAATTGGGTATGGGGTGTAGAGAGATGGTGTGTTCCACTCCAAGGTGTTCTCCAGGTTGCCTTTCCTGAACTTCTATCTTCAGGCTCTCATTAAATTGTGGTTAAACGGAACAACTGCATTTGGCGTACTAGTTGGTTTGGGGCCTACTATCGGTGTCTGCCGCTCCTTGCTGTTCTCCTGGTTTCCTGTCCTGAAATTCCGTTTTCAGGCGCTCGTTAAGTAGTTGTTAATGTTAGACTGCATTTGGCCTACTAGTTGGGTTGGGGCCTACTATCGGTGTCTGCCACTCCTTGCTGTTCTCCTCCACTGAACAAAGCTGTGCCGCCTGTTTACTACTGTTGCCAATTTTGAACTGCATTTCGACTACTTACTGATTTGGGCCTACTCTCTGTGTCAGCCTCTCATTCCAGTTGTCCTCCACTGCAATGCCCCCTGATTAGTCCTGTGTTACCAATTTTGAACTGCATTTAGCCCACTTTATTCTTTGGGCCTATATCTGTGTTTCCTCCTCATCCTGCCCATTGCCCAGCCAGTGATAGATGAGTCTGCTGGTACATTGACCCATAACGCAACATTTCCCGTGCACGCTACACTGCAAGATTGTGACCCTGCTGAAAGTCAGGTCCCCCTTCCCGCATACCACACCACCTTACACGGGGACAAACAGGAAGGTGCAGATGAAAGTGCAGGTTCCTTCATCAGGTGGGGGGAGGAATACTAGTTGGCGACGTCACTGGCACAGGGCCTCTCATGGTACGCAAAAGTGTTGCTGCCGGTGGGAGGCGCCCCCGCCGTGCAAACACACCGCTGTACTTTGAGGGGCCCTGTGCCAGTGCCAATGCCAACGAGTGGGCCCCCCCCTGCTTGCTCAGGTTCACAGCACTTGCAAAGTTAAAATACTTACCTCTCCCTGCTCCACTGCCGTGACGTGGTCCAGATTTCCTGGGCCCACTAATTACTTGAACCAGCCCTACCCACTACAACTTTAGCCAAATGACCCCCAATTTCAAATGCCTTCCAATTATTATAAGGTAAATTATGCTTGACAAGCTTCATTAAGAAGAATGGATGGTTTTGACATTAAAATGGGCACTCTAGGTGTTTTCCTGGCCCCCACTCACTGCCGACTATGCTGCCCCATTGACTTGCATTGGGTTTCGTGTTTCGGTCGATCCCGACTTTACGTCATAATCGGCCGATTTCACTCGACCCGACTTTTGAGATAGTCGGGTTTTGCGAAACCCGGCTCGACTCTAAAAAGGTCAAGGTCGCTCAACTCTAGTGACGGGGATGTTTGGAGAGGTCTGCATTTTTCTATTTTAAGGCTATGTTTTTTTCTGCAGCCAAAACCCGATCTCTTGGCTATAAAAGCTGCAGACAAGAAGTAGGTTTTGCTTACTTTTTAGCTGTTTTTCTTGCTGTGTTTATGCTGCTCTTTTTTGCTGCTTTTTTCAGGATCTCAAAGTTCATCGTTTCCTCCACCATATAAGCATGAACAATGCAAGGTGTTAGGCCACCAATGCAAGACATATGTAACAGCATAAAACATTTTTTTGGAAAAAAAAGGGCAATTTGATCAAATTATTGAGTGGAAAAAGATTTTTATGTCTGAGAAAATAGTGACTATTCTGAACAAAAAAGTTCATGAGTTCGTGAAAAAACACAGAATTGCAAATGTAAAAACAGTGGGGGGAGTTGAATTGGTCGGGAATAGTTTACCTAACATATTGGCTGTGCATTTTGGAGGTCGGACATTGTTTACTTTCACACATATTAATAGTTTAAGAACCCTAACTGCCATTCTCAGGTGAGGAAACCAAGACATTTTGGTTTCAGGGGTTTGGAGGGATCCAATGACCTAATAAAGAACATTCAATTTAGTGAGAAAAGCTTTGCTGCAAAATTGAATTTCTCGGTCAAATCCTCATGTTTTGGCCAATTCAAATTTCACAAAAATGAAAAATTCCATAAAAATAGGAAGCTAAACCCTAAGATGCTGAAATGGTTAAAGGACTATGTCCTACAGAACCACCACAGGAAAAATGAAGCATTACACAGTTCTCATGAAACGTTTAGAAATGCTGAGTTCTTTGAGATACTAACTTTGTTGTTAAATCAAGCTCATGAATGGTGGAATCCTCTCGATTAAATCAGAATACTTAGTAAGGTATGTGAAAAGTGGACAATCCATTTACCGTAATTATTGCCTCAGATTCAAAAAGTGAGAGAATTTTTGCCAGTGTTTTTTCCTGTAGGTCTGTGAGCAGACATTTGTAAGCCCAGATTACATGCAGTCTTACCTCAAACATTGGCTGATTAATTGGTAGGATTTTTCTCAGTCTTGTACGGTTAAATTAATGATGGCCAAGTTTTAAAATTTATGAGCGCAGCCATCGTTTTGTCATTCTTTTTTAAGCAATGAAAGTGAAAAGTTGGCATGTGAAGTCCGAAGCACTTCAGGGAGTTCTGCACAGTTCTGACTCCCCGTCCTTAAGTGCAGCTTCAAGCTGTGACTGAGGTTAAAGGTCTGCTAATTGTCTTGGACTGTGTCTTGAGTTCCTGATCTGTGTCTGGTCGTTAAGGAGGCAAATGGTTGAATAAATCAGTGTAACAACAGCTGTCTTGCTGCAGTGAATCATGGCCAATGTCAAACCTTAAGAAAGGGGATTGAGCTGCAACAGGGTAGGATGATTAATGCAACAGGCGTCAAACAGCTGGAGTCTGATTATACTACTGTAGGCTGCACTGCAGGGCAGAATCATCATCTGTCTTACCTTAATGGGCATCCAGGAGGAATTGGCCATATCACCATCAAGAACCTACCCTCATCCTCAACGATGAGGTTGCAATGTAGCCCAGCTCCTATATACTAGAAATTCCAAAGGTTCAAGAAAGGAGACTTCAAGGCACAAAGTCAGGCAGGGCACCCACATGATCATGGTCCATATGACCTTCTCTTGAAGCGATAATTCAAACATGGTACAATGCAGAAGATTTATCAAGCTAAATGCAGCATTCTGGTGCAATTTGCAGCAAAAAACTGTTGTAGAAGCAGGTTGTAGGCTTTCTTAAAGAGATGGGTTTTCAGGTTGCTATAGTAGGCTTCGAAGGTCATAGAGAATTTGGTCTGTTGGGGTAGCAAGTTCCAAACTACAGGGGGAGCACAGGAGAAATCTTGCAGATGGTTTTGTGAGGAGAAGACCACAGGCCGCAGGAGAGTCTTGTGAGGATCAGAGATTACGTGAAAGGAGTTAGAAGGATATTAGGTTGGAGATGTATGGAGGAGACAGGTTATGGATGGCCTTCTAAGTCATTGTTAGTGATTACAACTGTGTTTTCAGGGCAGTGTTAAACCAGTGGAGGGACCACGTGTAACGAGGAAAGAAGTCTTACCACAGGTTGGGTGGAAAGTCGTTCTTAACTTAAACAATATCACCTATATGTTTTAGACATCTTCTGGTTATAGTCCAGAAGTTGCTCATGTTAACAATGACTCCATTCACATGAGTATTTGCAACTGTCCTGAATTTACTGGAACACCTGGGTCGAAAGGGGGAAGGATTTATGTAAAGTTTTGGGCGATTAGGGGCATTCAATGGAAGGCTGGAGGATTCCCGGGAGGTGTGGGGAAGTTCCCAAGAAAGGCAGGGACATGGATAAGGGTGGGACTTAAATGTTGGTAACTATGCATATTGAGAACTTTGGAATCCCATTCTTGTGATCGTGATAAGGGTCCCAGTGGTTGGACTCACACTGGGAGTTGTATTTTTGCAACAACTGGAGTACAACAGTTTGGATTCTCTGCTTTAAAATAGAATTGCTTTTCATAATCACATACATTGCAAAGCACGTAAATTCTCTGTGGTATTCTGCTGCTTGCGACATACGACTTAGAATTTCTCTTGATTGAAAGAATTTCAATTTTAAGATTTGAGTCTTACATTTTGGCCCCAATTTATAATTGCCTTTGTGCCTGTCTTGTGTGCTTTGCGCCTTATTTTTTATTTACACTTAAGTCATTATCCTATTTGTACCTTTTTTTAAATTCTATTTTATATGGGTTTGCCTGTTTGTTTGTTTTTGCTTAGAGGTGGAGTTTAGCAATTCCAGATGTTGTCTCCAGTCCAGATTAATCAATTACGACTTTTTAAAAAGTTGCAAAATTTGGCATAATTTAACGCCAGTCCCTGGGGCGTTTTTTTGAGTATGCCATTATTTTGGCACATTTTGTGCCCCGTTCTGCAAAACCTAAGCCAAAAAGTTACAAAAACAGTTGAAGACAAAACAAAGACCATTTTTGACTTTGCGTCAAATTTTGAAAAATTTTGGGCCAAAAATGCCAACTAATGCCCCAAGATAAGAAAGGAAATTGACTTAAAAAAACACTCAATTAATGAATTGGGGTCTTTATTTTTTTTTTAAATCAGTGTACAAGTCAGCGGAAATAAAAATAAAATGCATAGAAGTAATATTTGTGCTGGAAAATATCTAGCACTGAAGGGGCTATTGGCCGCAAGGAACACACAAAGCAACATGAGTAATGCTATATTTAAGCCGCCTGCACTATGTATGGTATAATGAGTGCTGATTGTGATCATTCTTTGTCAGATGTTTAGGCAGAGTGAATGGCTACCTTTAACATTCAGTCCTTCCCGGGTGAGCGGCGAGCTGGTCTCTACATGGCTCCATCAATCATAATTAGGGTTTGTTTTATGGAACATAAAGAAATGTCCTCTTACATCAAACAATGCAGGCAGAGACTGATTGCCCAGGTCTGCACGCCGCCCTGTCCTCAATGTTTTGACAGTTTTGCAGAGAGTCAATGTAAATTGGTGGTTATTGTGCGCCGGTAATGTCTGCATTTATTCTCCTTGTCCACTTTAAAAGCTCTTTCAATGGCAGCGCATAGCACCGGCCGGTGAATAACATGGGTGTCGGAGGAAAATGCTTTGAATTTTAACACGTTCCAACATAGGAGTGGCTGGAATGCAATTTATGGGGTGGAATCTTACAAAAAAAAAAGAATGTATAAAGTCTATGAAGTTCTTCCATCAATGCTAGAATGTCTAAAAAGCCACAAAATCCTGTTATTTATAGGGATACATTGTAAGGCTACTATCCTAACTCTCTCTCCAACATATCAGATCTCGGTTGCATGATAACTCGGATGAACGTCATCGGCATATAACATAATATGGACACACGGTAAACTTAAAGTAAGGAACTAAGGAAAGAAAGTCAAATGAAAAGTTTTGAAAGCATTTCAAAGATTGATCACGTTAACCCTTTTCAGACACAAAAATATTAATATGCTCTTAAGGTTAATTTTTTTACGAATTTCGTAATACATGTTAGCAAAAATCCTCCACAGGCTGCAATGCACATCGCGATCACTGGGCGGCCTCATATGGACACATATAGCGTAAACATCTCCCGAGAGCCTATGTGTCATGATCCCAATGGCAGGGGATCACAAAAGGACAAGCACAAAAACAAAACAAGCTCTAGGGTGATGGAACCTGAGCTGACCGCGATCCTGAACCTAAACACACAACTAGCAGTAGCCGGGGAACGTGCCTACGATGATTCCTAGACGTCTCGCGCCAGCCGAAGGATTAACTTCCCCTATCAGAAGAAACACAGACCTCACTTGCCTCCAGAGAAACACCCCACAGAAATAGCAGCCCCCCACATGTAATAACGGTGAAATGAGAGGAAAGCACATACGTAGTTATGAAAATAGAATCAGCAAAAATGAGGCCCGCTAAAGCTAGATAGCAGAGGATACAAAAGTGAACTGCGCGGTCAGCGAAAAACCCTTCAAAAAACCATCCTGAAATTAATTGAACTCATGTGCCAACTCATGGAACATGAGGAGTAATTTCAGCCCACTAGAGCAACCAGCAGCAAGGAATCACATATCTGCAAGCTGGACTAAGACAAAAATAAAGCAAAACGTGAAACAGGAAAATCAAAACTTAGCTTGTCCTGAAGATAACAGACGCAGGGAGCAGAGGTAAAAAGACACGCTGATTACATTGATAGCCAGCGAGGAAATGACAAAAAAGCCAGGTTAAATAGCAAACACCCATAACCTGATGGAACAGGTGGACACCAGAGACCGCAGAGAACACAAGTCACCCAGTACCATCAGTAACCACCAGAGGGAGCCCAAAAACAGAACTCACAACAGTACCCCCCCCTTGAGGAGGGGTCACCGAACCCTCACGAGAACCACCAGGGTGACCAGGATGAGCCCTATGAAAAGCATGGACCAAATCGGCAGCATGAACATCAGAGGCAATCACCCAAGAATTATCCTCCTGACCATAACCCTTCCACTTGACCAAATACTGGAGTTTCCGTCTGGAAACACGAGAATCCAAGATCTTCTCCACAACATACTCCAATTCACCCTCCACCAGCACCGGAGCAGGAGGCTCAAGCGAAGGAACGACAGGTACCTCATACTTCCGCAACAACGACCGATGGAACACATTATGAATAGCAAACGATGCCAGGAGATCCAAACGAAACGACACAGGGTTAAGAATTTCCAAGATCCTATAGGGACCGATGAACCGAGGCTTGAACTTAAGAGAAGAGACCTTCATAGGAACAAAACGAGAAGACAACCACACCAAGTCCCCAACAAGAAGTCGATGACCCACGCGGCGACGGCGATTAGCAAACTGCTGAGCCCTCTCCTGGGACAACTTCAAATTGTCCACCACATGACTCCAAATCCGATGCAACCTATCCACCACCATGTCCACTCCAGGACAATCAGAAGGCTCCACCTGACCAGAGGAAAAACGAGGATGAAACCCCGAATTACAAAAGAAAGGAGAAACCAAGGTAGCAGAACTAGCCCGATTATTAAGGGCAAACTCGGCAAGCGGCAAAAAGGAAACCCAGTCATCTTGATCAGCAGAAACAAAACACCTTAAATAAGTTTCTAAAGTCTGATTAGTTCGTTCCGTCTGGCCATTCGTCTGGGGATGGAATGCGGACGAAAAGGACAAATCAATGCCCATCTTAGCACAGAACGTCCGCCAAAATCTAGACACAAACTGGGGTCCCCTGTCAGAAACGATGTTCTCCGGAATGCCATGCCAACGGACCACGTTTTGAAAAAACAGAGGGACCAACTCAGAGGAGGAAGGTAACTTAGGCAAGGGTACCAGATGAACCATCTTAGAAAAGCGGTCACACACAACCCATATGACGAACATTTTTTGAGAGACAGGGAGATCCGAAATAAAGTCCATGGAAATGTGCGTCCAAGGCCTCTTCGGGATAGGCAAAGGTAACAACAATCCACTGGCCCGAGAACAGCACGGCTTAGCCCGAGCGCAAACTCCACAAGACTGCACGAAAGAACGCACATCCCTCGACAAGGAAGGCCACCAAAAAGACCTGGCCACCAAGTCTCTAGTACCAAATATTCCAGGATGACCTGCCAACACAGAAGAATGGACCTCGGAGATGACTCTACTGGTCCAATTATCCGGAACAAACAGTCTTTCCGGCGGACAACGATCAGGTTTATCCACCTGAAACTCCTGCAAAGCACGTCGCAAGTCTGGGGAGACAGCCGACAAAATCACCCCATCCCTAAGGATACCAGTGGGCTCAGAATTTCCAGGGGAGTCAGGCACAAAACTCCTAGAAAGAGCATCCGCCTTCACATTCTTTGAACCTGGCAGGTATGAAACCACAAAATTGAAACGGGAGAAAAACAGTGACCAACGAGCCTGTCTAGGATTCAGACGCTTGGCAGACTCAAGGTACATCAGATTTTTGTGATCAGTCAAGACCACCACACGATGTCTAGCACCCTCAAGCCAATGACGCCACTCCTCAAATGCCCACTTCATGGCCAAAAGCTCCCGATTACCAACATCATAATTCCGTTCAGCGGGCGAAAATTTTCTAGAAAAGAACGCACATGGCTTCATCACTGAGCCATCGGAGCTTCTCTGTGACAAAACCGCCCCCGCTCCGATCTCGGAAGCATCAACCTCAACCTGAAAAGGAAGCGACGTATCTGGCTGACGCAACACAGGAGCAGAAGAAAACCGGCGCTTAAGTTCCTGAAAGGCCTCCACAGCCGCAGGAGACCAATCAGTAACATCAGCACCCTTTTTAGTCAAATCCGTCAAAGGCTTAACAACACTAGAAAAATTAGCTATGAAGCGACGATAAAAATTAGCAAAGCCCAAGAACTTCTGTAGACTCTTAAGAGATGTAGGCTGCGTCCAGTCACAAATAGCCCGAACCTTGACGGGATCCATCTCAATAGTAGAAGGGGAAAAAATATACCCCAAGAAAGAAATCTTCTGGACTCCAAAGAGACACTTTGAGCCCTTTACAAACAAGGAATTAGCCCGCAGGACCTGAAACACCTTCCTGACCTGCTGAACATGAGACTCCCAGTCATCAGAAAAAACCAAAACATCATCCAAATACACGATAATAAATTTATCCAGATATTCACGGAAAATATCGTGCATAAAAGACTGGAAGACAGAAGGAGCATTAGAAAGTCCAAAAGGCATCACCAAATACTCGAAATGGCCCTCAGACGTATTAAATGCGGTTTTCCACTCATCACCCTGCCTTATCCGCACAAGATTATACGCACCCCGAAGATCAATCTTAGTGAACCATTTAGCCCCCTTAATGCGAGCGAACAAATCAGTCAACAATGGCAAAGGATACTGATATTTGACTGTAATCTTATTCAAAAGACGATAATCTATGCAAGGCCTCAAGGAACCATCTTTTTTGGCCACAAAAAAAAAACCTGCTCCCAAAGGGGACGAAGATGGACGGATATGTCCCTTTTCCAAGGACTCCTTAACATAATTCCGCATAGCAGTATGCTCTGGCACTGACAGATTGAACAAACGACCTTTAGGGAATTTACTGCCAGGAATCAAATCTATAGCACAATCGCAATCCCTGTGAGGAGGAAGCGAACTGAGCTTAGGCTCCTCAAAAACCTCCCGATAATCAGACAAAAATACCGGAACCTCAAAAGGAGTAGATGAAGCGATAGAAATCGGAGATGCATCAACATGAACCCCCTGACATCCCCAGCTTAACACAGACATTGTTTTCCAGTCCAGGACTGGGTTATAAGTTTGTAACCATGGCAGACCAAGCACTAAGACATCATGTAAATTGTACAGTACCAGGAAGCGAATCACCTCCTGATGAACGGGAGTCATACGCATGGTCACTTGTGTCCAGTACTGAGGTTTATTCATAGCCAAAGGTGTAGAGTCAATTCCTTTCAAAGGAATAGGAACTTCCAGAGGTTCCAGACTAAACCCACAGCGATTGGCAAATGACCAATCCATAAGACTCAGGGCAGCGCCTGAATCCACATAAGCATCGACGGAAATGGATGATAATGAACAAATCAGCGTCACAGACAGAATGAACTTAGACTGTAAAGTACCAATGGCAACAGACTTATCAACCTTTTTTGTGCGTTTAGAGCATGCTGATATAACATGAGCTGAATCACCACAATAAAAACACAATCCATTTTTCCGCCTATAATTTTGCCGTTCACTTCTGGACTGAATTCTATCACATTGCATTATCTCAGGTGCCTGTTCAGAAGACACCGCCAAATGGTGCACAGGTTTGCGCTCCCGTAAACGCCGATCAATCTGAATAGCCATAGTCATGGACTCATTCAGACCTGTAGGCGCCGGGAACCCCACCATAACATCTTTAATGGCCTCAGAAAGGCCATCTCTGAATTTTGCAGCCAGAGCGCACTCATTCCACTGAGTAAGCACCGACCATTTCCGAAATTTCTGACAATATATTTCTGCTTCATCTTGCCCCTGAGAGAGAGCCAATAAAGCTTTTTCAGCCTGAATCTCTAGGTTAGGTTCCTCATAGAGCAAACCCAATGCCAGAAAAAACGCATCCACATTGAGCAACGCAGGATCCCCTGGTGCCAATGCAAATGCCCAATTCTGAGGGTCACCCCGCAGGAAAGATATAACAATCTTGACCTGCTGAGCAGGGTCTCCAGAGGAGCGAGATTTCAAGGAAAGAAACAACTTGCAATTGTTCCTAAAATTCAGAAAACTAGATCTATCTCCAGAAAAAAACTCTGGGACAGGAATTCTAGGTTCAGACATAGGCGTATGTACAACAAAATCTTGTATATTTTGAACCTTAGCAGCAAGATTATTCAGGCTGGAAGCCAAACTCTGGACGTCCATGATAAACAGCTGAGATCAGAGCCATTCAAGGATTAAGAGGAGGAAAGAAGCAGTCAAGCTGCAATTAAGGCTAGGCAGCAAACACTGAGGAGGGAAAAAAAAAAAAAAACTTCCTCAGACTACTTTTCCTCCTACTTCAGCCAAAACGATGACCAATTTTTTTTTTGGGCCGGCTATACTGTCATGATCCCAATGGCAGGGGATCACAAAAGGACAAGCACAAAAACAAAACAAGCTCTAGGGTGATCGAACCTGAGCTGACCGCGATCCTGAACCTAAACACACAACTAGCAGTAGCCGGGGAACGTGCCTACGATGATTCCTAGACGTCTCGCGCCAGCCGAAGGATTAACTTCCCCTATCAGAAGAAACACAGACCTCACTTGCCTCCAGAGAAACACCCCACAGAAATAGCAGCCCCCCACATGTAATAACGGTGAAATGAGAGGAAAGCACATACGTAGTTATGAAAATAGAATCAGCAAAAATGAGGCCCGCTAAAGCTAGATAGCAGAGGATACAAAAGTGAACTGCGCGGTCAGCGAAAAACCCTTCAAAAAACCATCCTGAAATTACTTGAACTCATGTGCCAACTCATGGAACATGAGGAGTAATTTCAGCCCACTAGAGCAACGAGCAGCAAGGAATCACATATCTGCAAGCTGGACTAAGACAAAAATAAAGCAAAACGTGAAACAGGAAAATCAAAACTTAGCTTGTCCTGAAGATAACAGACGCAGGGAGCAGAGGTAAAAAGACACGCTGATTACATTGATAGCCAGCGAGGAAATGACAAAAAAGCCAGGTTAAATAGGAAACACCCATAACCTGATGGAACAGGTGGACACCAGAGACCGCAGAGAACACAAGTCACCCAGTACCATCAGTAACCACCAGAGGGAGCCCAAAAACAGAACTCACAACACCTATGGCAAAACCAGTTTTTTTTTTAAATTTTTAAAGATGGTCATCTTACACAGGATATATCGAACCAAGAGGAAAAATAAGGATGGATATATGTATTTTTTTTAATAAAAATATAAAAAGGGCAAAAAGTTTTTTTGTACATATCGACTGTTGTCCCAAACGGCAAGGCCTATGTAAAGATTTTATGGGGTGGAATGCAGGAATTAAATAAAAGGTAAAAATTTTCTTTTAAAAACAATTTTTTTTGGCCAGTCTGTTTAAAGGGGTTTTCTCTTTTTGTCAATTGGAAAGGTGTGAACATATCGATTAGTGGGGAATCTGACCGTTCGGAAGAATAGGGATTCCAAAGACATACTGATATGGATTCTAGATTTTGAGCCCCATCGGGGACAGTGATGATAATGTGTGCAAAACTGTAAAGCGCTGCGGAATATGTTAGCGCTATATAAAAATAAAGATTATTTATTAATAAAGATTATTAATAGGGATTATTTAACGTCAATGGGGCACTTTTATCTCGAACTAGATAACTAGACTATCTAGAGATAACTAACAAGAATGGAGTAACGGGTCAGATGCCTGACCACCACTCGAATCAGTCTCAATGGTGCCCCATCGCTCGCTTTACCTGCAGCATGCTTTGCCTGTGCTCCATACATTCCTTATGGGGATAAAAGTTCTGCCAACCGGTAAGACCTCCCGCAATCGATAAGTCATCAACTATCCTGGGGATTGAGAATAACTTGTTTTCACCAGACAACCCCTTTACCTTCTTAATATATGTTTTTGACAAGCTCTATGTTTCCAAACGCAGAGGTCCAAATTCCCCGTACAGTATAGTCTAGGATTTAATTACGAAAGAAATTGGGTGTAACCCTATAAACCCATGAAAGTTTCCCCCGAAAGGCACTACTTGCACCATCTATTGATTTTCCAGCATTTTGGAGAGTAATGAAATTGTCCTTTGTCTTTTTTTTGTACCTTGCAGGTCCCAAATTTTATCAACACCACTCTGCCGCCACATGAACAGGTCACAGCTCAGGAAATCGACATTTACTTCAGACAGGAGCTTATATATAAAAGAAACGAAAGGATGGCCAGAAGAGTTATGGGTCTTCTGAGAGAAAACCGGGACAAGAGTTTCTTTTTTGCCTTTGGCGCAGGTATTGTAACACTTTGCATCATATTATAGAAAGTTATGTAAAAAGTATTTTTTTGTTCACACGGGTGCTATCAATTAATAACTGCCACATGTGCCGGATTCATCACACAACTGGTCTAAATGACACTCAGTAGACCACATTGACTTACAAAAGGGTCTTTCGAGCTTCCATTGAGGTTTTGTCATATTGAGGGTGAGAATAGCGCTACATCAAAAGTGACGGAAACTCTGACGAAACGACCAAACACAGGATCACCGTTCACAGGATTCACTGCTTCTACTGGGAGTCGTAAGTTGAAATCTTCATGATGGTTCTCCTTGGTTTTTGTAAAAACAATCATCAAGGAGAAGTTCCTGTCTGCACATTCAACTACAGTTATTTCAGTCTTATTAGGTCTTACCAGTGTATGGTTTTTACAAATTGCATTAATGGAATGTAGCCAGAGGAATAGGCAGAACATTTTTGGTATTCCTAAAATGTACCATTGCTCTTTGGATCTACGAAAGGGGAGCGTACAAATGTCCACTAATATTGCAGTGAAGTTTAAATAAGGTGGTGGTTTATTCTACGTGTTTTGAAGTATAGAGTTGCTTCTTCTTCAGGAAAGACCATGTGTATCCATGTTACATGTGGTCTTTCCTGAAGAAGGCTTAACTCTATACTTCAAAATGCGTAGAATAAACCACCACCTTATTTAAACTTCACTAGGATATACCTATCAATCCTTTTGGCTGCACGGAAATTGTCCACTAATCCTTTTTACCCTTGCTATCTGATGGTTACTTAATGACTGGTGGATCTGCCGCAGCTGACTCTTTATATTTTATGCTGTCTTTTCAGATTGAACAGGTGAGTTTAATCTGAGTGTAAAGTTTACTATACTTCTCGGATAAGACCCTATTTTGCGCTGTTCTCTCCTACAGCTTCTTGGTTAAATGTCCACTGATGACAGCTGTTCATCCAACAGCTGTCTCATATTTATGGTTGGCCTAAAGGATACTTATAGTTTTATCAAGCCTTTGACATGTCATAGTAATATGTCCGAAGTTTCGATCAGTGCTGATGATGCTAAGACCCCAACAACCCTCACTAATGTGAAAGGGCACAAGCTGTGATTCTTGTGCCCCTTCGGATTTAATAGGTTTTTTGCCTTCTTGAGACAGTCAAGCAAGCAGTCAATAGATCTATACACCACATACTTGACTTTCCATGGAAAGTTTGAGAAAACTCAATCAAAGCTACTGTAACATAGGAGTGGGAATGAAAAGAGGAACAAGAAGGACTTGGGAGGAGTAGCTCTTCTGGTTGAGAATATAAATTGTGTAGTCACCTCCAAAGGTCAACTATTGTTTAATAAGACTTTTGACATATTGTGACTTTTCAGTAGTTTTTTAAAAATATTTTTAGTACATTTTTTATAGTGAAATCATAAATATAATTTTCTCTTTTTTTGTGAGTCTCCCAAGGGCTCAAACCTACAACTTTCAACATAGCATGCATGAGCCACAGACTCCACTACATTTTCGTAGATCTGATCAGTGATGGTTTGATTGTTGAGACCTCACTTATATCACTAATCGAAGGGGCAGAAGCACTCAGTGGTTTTCCCCTTTGCCTTTCATTAGTTTCTCTACTTTCTTTGATTATCTGCATGTCTGGTGTACAGATGCACACACTACTTAAGCTTTAGTCACACTAAATGACTTACCAATGATCACGACCAGTGATATGACCTGGCCATGATCGTTGGTAAGTCGTTGTGTGGCCGCTGGGGAGCTGTCACACAGACAGCTCTCTCCAGCGACCAACGATCAGGGGAAAGACTTCAGCATCGTTGAAACTGTCTTCAACGATGCCGAAGTCCCCTGCAGCACCCGGGTAACCAGGGTAAACATCTGGTTACTAAGTGCAGGGCCGCGCTTAGTAACCCGATATTTACCCTGGTTACCATTGGAAAAGTAAAAAAAAAACACTACATACTCACATTCTGATGTCTGTCACGTCCCCCGCCATCAGCTTCCCTGCACTGACTGTGTCAGCGCCGGCAGTAACAGCGGTGACGTCACCGCTGTGCTCTGCTTTATGGCCGGCTCTGACACAGTCAGTGCAGGGAAGCTGACGGCGGGGGGACGTGACAGACATCAGAATGTGAGTATGTAGTTTTTTTTTTTTACTTTTACAATGGTAACCAGGGTAAATATCGGGTTACTAAGCGCAGCCCTGCACTTAGTAACCCGATATTTACCCTGGTTACAAGTGAACACATCGCTGGATCGGCGTCACACACGCCGATCCAGCAATGACAGCGGGTGATCAGCAACCAAAAAAAGGTCCTGATCATTCCCCAACGACCAACGATCTCCCAGCAAGGGCCTGATCGTTGGTCGCTGTCACAAATAACGAGATCGTTAGCGGGATCGTTGCTATGTCACAAAAGGTGTGACATTGCAACGATATCGTTAACGATATCATTATGTGTGACTCCAGCTTTACTCAGCTCTATGAGGAAAGTTAAACAAATGCAGTCATAGACAACGTCAGCCATCATTGCTTGAGCCCCTTCATATTAGTGATCCGTGGGGGTCAGCACCCAGATCATCACTGATAAAGATGAGTAAACTCAAGTTTGAGTCAAATTTCCTAAATTCATAGTTCAAGATGCGTGTTAACCTCTCTCATCAAATTTTTAGGAAAAATTATGCAAAATTGGTGAATTTGATTTTTAAATGATCTGCTCATCTCTAATCATTGACTAAAACTTCTGACATATCAAAAAATTTTATGGAACTATATGTACTCTTATAATGGTGGCCATACTCCTAAGATAACTTCCATCAAAGAATCATAGAATTACGTTTATAGCCTGGTCTACCACAACTTTAACAACCATGATGATCAAGTGTCCTACAGATATGGTGGAGTTGACCATACACCAGATAGTCTCCGATAACTATTTCTCGTGTATGAATCCATCATGCATGAGAAGTTTAATGGGGAGAGGGAAACAAATTACTGCCAAACCCTTCTGACAGTGAGTTATCTTCTACTGGATTCTTCTGTTTCCTGACTTTTCGAGAGGTCATCATTCACATGCTGCCAGAACTGGTGGGCTGCATCAACGTTGATCTTAAGTCTAGGACCAGAGTAATCAAACAAAGTAGTAGTAGCTCATTGCTTTTTTATTTCAGTAGAAAGCTATATCAGGAATCATACTTTCAAGGCTTCCCAGTCCTTTGAACAGGACATTTTACCGCACTTTTTATTTTTTCGGGGTCAGTAGACCTTTAAGAACAATGTTCTTGCCTAAGAACGTTAGGGACAAAAGGAAAGGAAATGTTATGGCTGTCAGAGGAGGCAGAACATGACCCAGTGATCGAAAAACCAACTCAATATCAAGCAAAACTGTTCTTCCTTTGTCTACCATATTTACTAGAATGACGGGGAGGGGAGGGGGAAAAGATTATTCATAAAGCAGCCAAATTTTGCTTCCTGCCATGGAAACTATTTTTTTTGTTATCGAGCCCCAAGGAAAGAAGATGGCCTGCCAAAAAAACAATGAGCTGCTGAAAGTAGGATTAAACTCAGGGTTACCCACTTCAAAGGCAGTAATGTAGGAGTCCACTTGTGAATGCTAATCAGACGTCCAGAGCTGACTGTAAAGGAAGATTATACCCCCATCTCTTTGAGATGGTAACAGCCATCATTCACAGGGCCACTATCTCAGCTGGAGGTGCCATATGCAAATAGGGGTGCATGGTGTGGTTCATGTTATACATTTACTGGATTACAGGACTTGACAAAACGTTTCCCCTTTCATCTCCGTCTTGCAGACAAAGATTTTTCTGTTCCCTGTTAGGCTTGAAGGAAACCATACAGGCAGAGCCATTAATATTAATTATAGAATTAATTCAGAAGACGTTCACACACAGAACGTTTCCTTGTTAGGATTATAGGAGCAGCGCCATAGACATGTGTGATTCCTGGAGAGCCGTCCAGACTTTCACAAGAGCTTTCATTCTAAGGGGAAGCAGCCGTTATCTCACAGAGGGGCCAGTCGGGGACTTCCGAGCCTTTACCGTTGACCTTGCACTGCTCATTGTAGATGAATTGCAAATTCTGATTTAAAGGGATTGTTCACCTTATGTTATTTTTTTTTTAACAAATGTGTTTGGAATATGATTTTGTGGCACTTTCTAATATATAAGTAGTTGAGGTTCTCCTCCTCTATAAGCTGCACAGTGATACTGTTCTCAGCATAGCCACTGATGGAGGAACATGTGACCAGACCCCGCCCACCAGCCTCATCCAATTGGAAAACAGGAGTGTTTCCTATTGGAGGAGCCTGATGGGCGGGTCTGGTCACATGCTCCTCCATTAGCGGCCATGCTGAGAACGGGAGAGCTGCGCAATGAAAAAGAAGGGGAACATGTAATGTTTATATATTAGTAAGTGCCAAAAAATCATAGCACCGGCACATCTGTTAAATTAAAGATAAAGTGGACAATCCAATTATGTGTACTACATAGATTCCTCTGTGGCCAGCAGCCATTTTTATTATCACATAGTCACAGAGTCACCATGTCTTCAAGAAAGTACAGAATCAGTTCAATCTTTGTCCTTTCCCTTTTTCTCTTCGGGTTTTTCATACTTTGTTTATGGCAGACTGAGAGTGAATAGATTGAAAGATCCACAATCATTGAATTTAGAAGGATCTGAGGATGATGGTTTTATATGCAGTAGGTATCACCAGATTTACCCGGCAGCTGCTTATCCTCAGAAAGCTCCAATCCTTAGTAATTCGAGAGGGAGTAACGATATGAAGCAAAGTGAATTCATGTCGAATTTTTAGGAATTTGTTGAGCCTGGAGAATTCGAACAATTTGCGAGAGTACGTCACAATTCACAGCTTAGCCGTAGAGATAGGTAGAGAAAGCCCTTAAAACTGTACATATAGTGACCGTTTCACAGATGGTACGCCAGTACAAAATATGCGTTGAAAAGTTGAAAAATTTTTGTGCAAAAATTTAGTGACAAATGGTGTTTTCATACCAGTTTGTATCAGTTTTGCCAAATGTCACTTCTTAACCCCTTTACAGTTTCAAAGTCCTTTACCTTTTTGCCAACAGTTTCTGGAAAGGAATGAAGGTAACTGGGTGGTATGGCCCCTTTTGCCCCATTATATGCCAGCACTGGGTATGAGATGTAGAGAGTTTACCTGTGAAATGGCTGTAGCCGCATACAGTGCAATATGCAGGGAAGGATAAGCCTTCATTGTCAGGTTGCCAGTCGAGGCTTAGCATCACATATGTGAAAAGGACTGTAATACAGCACAGCTTTGTAGGACGTGAATGTGAATTTGGCAGAAGTTCACATCGCCAGCTTTAATTAAGCAGCTGCGTATTAAACATATGTATTTTCTTATTTCGCTTTAATACCTATTAATGACGTTAGCTGTGAATAGCAAAGTATGAATGATTCATTAAAGTCTCAGGCTGACTTCCAGAATTGGAGGTAGTTCAATAAAGAAGCCCTCCTCCTCCTCTTCCTCCTCCTCCTCCTCCTCCTCCTCTTCCTCCTCCTCCTCTTTCTCCTCATCCTCCCCCCCGTAAAGTTTTTATCCTCTTAATATATTGCAGTCATCATATTATACAGCACTGTGTACTTACAATTGCTCATTTTGCCTTTCTACCTAGCTAATTCTTCTCTTTTCTCGGCTCTATGTAGAAACAGGAGGTCTCTTGTCCCTGCATTTATCATTCCCCTCTTCAACTACTGATCCAGTTTAGCCCTGGCATGGTTCCCCTCCTCCCTCCATTCGGTGACGCCGATGTACTCACCGATCCAGTCGCAGCAGCGTCCCTGCATGTCTCTTCCTCCTCCTCAGTGCACACTGCTCTGTCTCCTGGCGTCATTCTTAGTGCATGCATGCGCCCACTACATCTGCTCTTAAAGGGGCAGTGCTTGGTAAATGCCCCAGCTAAATGCGCATGTGGTTAATGCCCTAGGCATTTAGTTAATGTGAGCATCCACAAGCCAATAGCTGGGAGGCATCTTGTATATAAGACATCCTCCCCAATAGGGAGGTGCCTGAGCAACCTCTATAGCATAGTGTTAGGTGTGTTGGTGTGTGCACTTGTATGTTGCCAGGTCCCTGTCTCTGGTCTTTTAAAGCTATTCCTGTATCCTGTGTTCCCATTATGGTGATACCCTGCTCTTCTGTCCCTGTAGTCTTGTGTAGGTTACGTTATCCTGTAGCCATGTCTGCTGTATCGGTACCCCATGGCCACATAGGCGGTACCTGAGCAGTTTTCTGAAGACCTATGTGTCTGTACCTGTCCTAAGTAGTTGTCCTGTCTGCTATCCAGAAACTGCATAGTCCAAACCTGATCCTAGAGGCTGTTCTGCCCTGTTTGGGATTCTCTGTCTGTATTAATGAGTTTGACCCTTGGGGTCAGCTGCTACTGCCAGACGCCACCCTGGAGTGGCAGCTGGCAGCTACCTGCCACACAAACCTGACCTCACTACAGTGATAATAGATAGATAATGGATAGATAGATAGATAATACATAGATAGATAACAGATAGATAGATAATAGATAGATAATAGATAGATAATAGATAGATAATGGATAGATAGATAGATAGAAAAAATGATAGATGATAGATAGATGATAGATAGATAGATAGATAGATAGATAGATAGATAGATAGATAGAAAAAATGATAGATGATAGATAGATGATAGATAATAGATAGATAGATAGATGATAGATAGATAGATAGATAGATACATAGATAACAGATAGATAGATAAATGATAGATGATAGATAATAGATAGATGATAGATAGACAGATATAGATAGATGATAGATAGATAGATAGATAGATACTGTAGATAGATAGACGATAAATGATAGATAGATAGATAGATAGATAGATAGATAGATAGATAAATGATAGATGATAGATAATAGATAGATAGATAGATAGATAACAGATAGATGATAGATGGATAGATATATAATGGATAGACAGAGAGATAGATAACAGATAGATAGATAGATAGATAACAGATAGATAGATAGATAGATAGATAGATAGATAGATAGATAGATAGATAGATAGATAGATAGATTGATAGATGATAGATAGATAGATAGATACTGTAGATAGATAGATAGATAGATAGATAGATAGATAGATAGATTGATAGATGATAGATAGATAGATAGATAGATAGATTGATAGATGATAGATAGATAGATAGATAGATTGATAGATGATAGATAGATAGATAGATAGATTGATAGATGATAGATAGATAGATACTGTAGATAGATAGATAGATAGATAGATGATAGATAGATAGATACTGTAGATAGATAGACGATAAATGATAGATAGATAGATAGATAGATGGATACGGTAGATAGACGATAAATGATAGATAGATAGATAGATAGATAGATAGATAGATACGGTAGATAGATTTTTTTTTTACATCCTTTACACTCAGAGAAATACATTTGTTGCTGTATGTTCTATAGAAATGGGTATTTTTCTCTCCAAAAACATGTTCAGAGAGGAATAAGCACAAAAGTCATTTTTGCATATGGCAATTGTTACAATAACCTGCTGCTTATGGAACAAGCTTCATCCAGATACGTGTTAGGAATGTGCGGCACTTATTTGCCATTGTCCTTAGAGACATAATGAATGGAGTCATTTACTCTTCCAGGACTCGCCTCTATCAGGAACATGTAGCAGAACTAGGGATGGATTTAGTGCAAGCGGCCACAAACCCCAGTGTCACCTTCTAGGGTTCCTTGTCCTGCAGGCAGCTATTAGTATGTGCTGGGATCCTTTTATAACACTAGCTGAACAGCGCCTTCTGCTGGTGGGCAAATGCAATGACTGTAAAAAAATATCAACCCGTGCAATGCAGCCTAATGACAATGACACCTGGCCCGGACTCTCTGTTCTCCATAAGCTGCACTTTCAGGGCCTCAGAGCCGATTTATCCTGTCCAGATGTACAGGATTAATTATTTAGCCTTGCTGAACTTACAAACCTCCTCCAAATCCAGGGCTTATGCTTTTTTTTTTTTTTCATTTTTCTTCTTTTTTTTAATCTCTTCATGATTATTTTGCTTGTTTGACTCTCTTGAGCGTGACAACCTGTGGACTCTGCCCACTTTAACCCATTAACGACAGCCGATACGCCTTTGTAACAGCGGCAGTTAAGGGGCCTTATTCCTCAGCGCCACTTTTTAACAGTACTGGGAAATAAGTGTATAGCGCCCCCAGCATCGGAAAATCTTGAGAGTCTCTCCTCTAAAATGTTCCGGCATACCAGAGGAGAGAGAAATCAGCTTTGTACCCTGGCCCTCCACATCATCTTCCTGGAACAAAATGGTGGGCGCATGCACAGTGCGCCCGCTGAGATCTGCCGACCGGTACTCAGCTACAATAGATTTTTCCTATTGATTCATTTTGATCACTGTGATAGACCATATCACAGTAACCAAAATAAAAAAAATAGGAAATCAAACCTCGTATTGTCACACCCTTGCTTACATGAAAATAAAATGAAAAAAACATTTTTTTTCCATTATTTGCAGTTAGGGTTGGGGTTAGGTGTGGGTTAAGTTTGGGGACAGAAGTGGGTTAGGGTTGGGGTTAGAGCTGTGGTTAGGGTTGTGTAAGGGTTAGGGTTGTGTTGGGGTTACGGTTGTGTTGGGGTTAGGGGTAAGGGTTGGGTTTAGGGTTGTGTAGGGGTTAGGATTGTGTTGGGGTTAGGGCTCTGTTGGGGTTAGGGAAGTTGTTAGAGTTGTGGTTAGGTGTGGAGTTAGGGATGTGTTGGAGTTAGGGTTGGGTTTAGGGCTGTGTTAGGGTTGGAGTTATATTTGAGGGTTTTCCACTGTTTAGACATATCAGTGGCCACATGGCTTTAGAACTCTATTAACCTGCAGAATACCCGCATATCTGCAGGTTAAAAGTTTTTTTTTTTTTACATGTCAGGTTCCCTTTAAGATCCAATTGCAGCAGTTAAACTAAGGTGCCAGCTGTACAACACAGCCGGCACCTGCACTGTATAGAGCAGGCTCAGCTGCATAGGACCCATTGGGCTCCCTCATAGCAATATGCCCCGGCTGCCATATTTGGTGGTTCTGTAGAAATTGACACAACAATACAAAGCAACAATATGAACATAGATGGAATAGATTTTTTTTTTGGTTAAAGAGTTAAATAAAATGTCAATCAATTAGTAAATCAATTTCAAGTCCTTTCACCAAAAAATATATAAGGTACCACGAGGATATACAAAGTGGTGAGATGGACCTAATCACTTCATTGGATGAGTCTTAAAATTCTGGGTCATCAGTTTTCTGGAATATTGTCTATAAAGGTGTTTTTCTAAGGCCGGTTTCACGCATCCAAGTTTTCACTGTGTGTGACCAGATGGAGATTCCTGGTGGCCACAGATCTCCAGAACAGAACTGAACAGTCTCATACCTGTATATGACTACGAGACTGTTAGGTTTTGGCCAGGAGACCTCCGGAAATTGCAGTCTGGGTGTGAACCGTGAAACTACAAAACTCAGACATATTTGATTTAAAGGGAACCAGATCAAAAGTGACCAGTTTTTCCCCTTGGTATTGCTCCCCTGAGTATTCCCTTTTTTTTGTTTTCTTTTTCGTATCCACCATATGATTTTAGAGATATGGGCCTTTTGCCTTAGCGCACATCTTTGGTTTTTACTAAGGGGGCGTGGTTTACAGGAACCTCTTGGGCGTGTCTATAGGCTACTCTGCATAACTGGGTTACGCCCCCTCGATGAAGACCATAAAAATCTGCACTAAATAAAAAGGCCCACATCGCTGGACCCGTATGGAGGATTTTATAAATATAAACAGCGGAACACTCAGGAATACAGTAAGAGCAAAAATGAATCACTTTTGACCCGATGACAGGTTCTCTTTAAATATATTCACCTTTAAAATGTTGCATTACAGAATATGTTAAGGACTTTGGGTCCTGAAAGGGTTAATATTGTGAGAATGAAACATAGCGAATTAAAAATCTTTATTTTTCTGAGAGGCTACTGGGCCTCTTGTAAAGTCTGTCCAAGAGAATTTAATTTTAATAAAGGTATTTTAATTGCCAAATTCAGGACATTTTGAAGACATTATAGACAGTAAAATAAAAAAAGAAAAAAAAGCTATAAAAAAGAAAACTGGGAAAAATATCAAGCACAGAATAATCCAAAAGAAACACGGCTAAGCCTTATAAAACTTTTTTGCATTTGATCTATTCCGGTAATAAATTTGTAGAAACGTTGTCTTGCAAGATTTTCCTCTCTCAGATCACAAAATTATTTTTATGTAGATTAGTCAGAAGTCATACTAAGTTATTTAACCCCTAGTAAGACAGACCGTTCCCTTTTTTATTTGGTGATATTTAGTTTTCTGAAAGGTAATGTGTCTTCAGAAAATGATCTGTTGTTTAAATAATGATTATGGATTAAATGTCATTTTCAATATTTTTGATAATTGTTTTTTTCCATTATTTAGATCTAAAAAAAAAAAACTTGTAATTTTACAATGGCCGCTAAGCCTTTTACAAGACTCCTACCTCCTGTTCTTTTCAGAAGCCACTTGGACATTAACAGCAATAGACTGACTCAGTCCCTATCTGATTATATAGAAGCTTTATCTAAGAATGCTCAAATCTGGGTTTATCTGTAAAGAGATTAGTAGGTGAGCTGTGATATCAGCTAGTGGAAATGTTGGATTCTGTGTTATGTACTGTATATAGAGGTGTTATCAGCCATTGTACAGGAGGAGGAGGTGAGCTGTGACATCACCTATTGTTAATGGTGGATCCTGTGTTATCTACTGTATATAGAGGTGTTATCAGTCATTGTACAGGAGGAGGAGGTGAGCTGTGACATCACCTATTGTGAATGGTGGATCCTGTGTTATCTACTGTATATAGAGGTGTTATCAGTCATTGTACAGGAGGAGGAGGAGGTGAGCTGTGACATCACCTATTGTGAATGGTGGATCCTGTGTTATCAACTGTATATAGAGGTGTTATCAGTCATTGTACAGGAGGAGGAGGTGAGCTGTGACATCACCTATTGTGAATGGTGGATCCTGTGTTATCTACTGTATCTATAGGTGTTATCAGTCATTGTACAGGAGGAGGAGGAGGTGAGCTGTGACATCACCTATTGTGAATGGTGGATCCTGTATATTTTACTGTATATAGAGGTGTTTTCAGTTTTCAGGGATAATCTCTTTCACGTTGTGATTTTCATTCTATGAGCCTCTGGTTCTTGAGAAAAGGCAATTCCCGGCTGGGTTAAAGTTATACACTGCTCAACTCTTTGGCACCATAGCGAGTTTTGTCCTTTGCAACATGGCAGTCAATAAGAATATCTGTCAGCCAAAGGAGTGACAGCTATTTTTTTATGACCACTGTAGCAGCGAGTTAGGTAAACGCATAGGCACGTAGTGTCTTGTTCACACAGGAAGATTTATTAAAAGTCTTTCATCATAAAGCAAAACCAACAGCTTTTTCTTCAGCATGTTGACCAGAAAAGAAAAACACAAAATAGTTCATATCATAGAAGGGGCTCACTTGGCCAGAGCAACATCCAGACAGCAGACAGAGGTCTTTCTGCCTCTTAACTCACAGACACAGACTGAGGCTGCTGATCTTCTTTAAATACTCCATTCAAAGCATGGAAGTGGAGACATGGCAATGGCTAATCCCACCCAGCTCTTCTGGCCGTTCCTAAAACCCGGACCCAAAATACAGGC